>NW_028274819.1:52178251-52483539 GCF_037043125.1 Eumetopias jubatus
TATAGCAAAAAGGAAAGGGACTTCTGAATGGAAGACCAGAGGAGGAATGGGAGAAAATACAGTTTTAATGAGCACTATTCATAACCCAAGCACAATCTAAATATTTTAGAGATGTTATATAACATAGTTATCATGACCCTGTGAAATAACATAATGAAAAAACAGTCCTAAATAAGTTATGAGTTGGCTAATAATTTTCAGACTTTACATAACATTCTCGTATTTATTTATTGATCATTTTACATGTTAGCCACTATCTTGAGTTTTCTACATTCATTAACTTACTTATTCCTAGAGACAGCATTAAGAGTAATAGATTTAAAAAAAAGGTCAGATACTAACATTTATCCATTTGACAGTTGGCCAAACTGAGACATAGGAAGATTAAGCAACGTGCTCAAGGCTACAAAACTAGTATGCAGAGGAACCAGGGCCCAAACCCAGGTACTCTAACTTTAGACATTGTGCCCTTCATCACTGCCCAAAGCATTGGAAATCAGATTAAATTTACCTCAAATGTTCATTTTTTTTTTTTAACTTCGACTTGCAGAAGAATATTCCCACTGTGAAGCCCAGACTGATTTAAGAGGAATTGACTTGATCTTTAGTAAGTCTCAGAAACATTTGCAGCAAAAGAAAAAAATGTTAGGTGTATTCTACCTGGCATATCATAGGTACTGAGATTTCTCCAAAGCATGCTTATTCCTATTTGTGAAGTATTCTCAAGAGTAAAAATACTACCATCTTTCTGAGCTCTTCAGAGCCACTCCAGGAGCCTCAGGAACATGGTATGTTCAATATGATTTTTGATACCTCCAATTCATCTGACCTTCTCTTTCCTTCCAGGGCTTCCTCTCCTGTAAACACATTTCTGTCATATCAGAGGTCTCCATCCATGTAAATGCATCTAGACAGCTACCATACCCATTTATTTTCCTTATCTCCAAACTGTGCTCAAATTTCATATTAAAAATTTCCACAAGTGAAGCAGTCTCAGAAGTCGCCTCTGAATCTCCTTGGTCCTAGCCCCATAGATGATTGGGTTGAGCACAGGAGGCACCAGCACGTAGAGGTTCGCCAGAAAGATGTGCACACTCTTGGGGACTTGGTTCTGGCCAAAGCGGTGGGTGAGGAAGGAGAAGAAGGCAGGAATGTAGAAGACCAGGATGACTCCGAGGGGGGAGCCACAGGTACTCAGAGCCTTGTGCCTGGCATCTTGAGATGGCAGGCAGAAGACAGCATAGAGGATAAAGCCATAGGAAATGGCAATGAAGATGCAATCCAGACCCATGGCCAGCAGAGCCACAGTCAGCCCATAGACAATATTGACAGTGATGTTGGCACGGGCCAGGTAAGCAATGCCCATATGCTCACAGTATGTGGGTGCCATGATATGGTGATCACAGTAAGGCAGTCGCCTCAGCAAAAAGATGAATAGAGAGACCACAGCTATACTCTGGAGTACGCCAGCAAGGCCAGTTCTGCCTATGATGCTATGGGTGAGGATGATTGTATATCTCAGTGGGTTGCAGATAGCCACATAACGATCCAAGGCCATGGCAAGAAGAACCGAGGACTCCAGAGCATAGATAGAATGGACACAAAACATCTGTGCCAGGCACCCCCCAAAGGTAATCTCACCAGCATGGAGCCACAAAATGCTCAGCATTTTAGGCACAGTGGTGGAGCTGAGAGCCAGGTCAGTGAGTGAGAGAAGGCACAGGAAGAGGTACATGGGTGCATGAAGGGCATCGTCTGTCACAGTGACCAGGATGAGGGCAGCATTCCCAGCCAGAGCTACCAGATACATGGCACAGAAGGGGGTGGCAATACAGATGTGGGCCCTCTCCAGCCCTGGGACCCCTGTCAGGAACAGAGTGGCTGGCAGACTGTCATCGCTGAGGTTGGAAGCTGGCATTCTGCATGGAAATAAAGGGCTCTACCCAAGGGGTGATGGTAGGACTGCCCTGTCGCATCAGGTCCTTGGTTCATTCACATAAAGTGATGCCCCTTCTGTGAAACAATCTTGTCTAGGCTGAGAAAAACACATATTGTTTTTAACTTGTTCCAAATCTTAAAATACTCTATCACATATAATCCATTTTTTCCATCTATTTTCTATAGTCAAAATTCATGTTTTGATTTCCACATTCCAAGTGCCAGCTATGCCTAACAGAATCCTTTGTAGGATAACTGGACTTCTAAACGTCAGTCCTAATCTGTCACAGAAACTTTGCGGAACCTTGAGAAAAATCGTTTCCCTTCTCTGGACAGTCTCCAAGTAGGAAGAAGAGTGAGTCTGGAATCCCAGTCACCGCTTTTCTACCTATTCATTGTTTAGCATTGGACAAGTTCCAAAATACTTTTCAGACTCAACTTTCTCATTTATAAGTTGGAAATGACAGCACCCAGCTTCTTTATCTCATGATTTTGGGTAGGTAAGAAAGAGTTAAGTATATGGGATTAATATATCTGTACACCAAAAATAGTGTCTTCCCCATTTGTGCAAGCTCTTTTTCCTGTAGCCACATTTTGGAGTGCTATAGACTATTATAATTATTCTATGTCTGCTTTACCAAGGGGAGATCCAAGTTCAGAAAAATAAACTAATGCAATCCAGATCACATAGCGTGTTACTGTCAGACTGAAATTACATCTCAGGTCTCCAGATTCAAAGTTTGGTGTTTTCACCTTACTTAGCCTCACTTATATGGCCCCAATACTTGAATTTTTTTCCTTGCCTGATACTCTAATATCAGTATCTAATGCTGCAATCACTTTACTCCTTATCTGGACTTCAAAGAGACAGATACTAGTGAAAGCCCTTTTCATTTGCCTGGGGACTTCCAGTGATGGCCCAGGCCACTGGAGGAAAAAATCGTGGGTGGTGGAGTGGAGAGCTGGAGTCACTACCACCTTCGCCTGTTCTCCCTTCCCAGCCTATTCTTACCGGCAAAGGAAGATTTCCAAAGATTACTATAAGGAATTTACCACTTTGTGAGCTACTCTGCCACTCTATGTGGGTACCAGAAAGCCTAGGTCCAAACAAGGCTGTTTTCTAGGAGAGCAATGTGAAAAAGACACTGAGCTGGAGCAACACTCTGGGTGGAATGGGAGCATCCTTCCAAATTCATCCCATTGGGCCTTGGCTCTGGGTCACTATGATGACTTGGAGAACTAGACTTTAATAATTGAACTCTGAGTTCTTTCTTGGCACATATTTTTTTTCTGTAATCTGATTTCAAAAACATACCTGTGTCAAGTGACATGTGTTCATAAGTTGAGCATGTTGAGGCTGGAGCTCTGTGATGGGTGTCACCTGTGAGCATGGCACTGTGTGGGGAGTACAGGGTAGAGCAACAGCTTGTGCAGGTGATATGTGCCTGAATGCAGTGGTTTCTTCAGGGATGTGAAAGCTGTGTTCTTGTGCAGGATGGGTGGATGTGATTTGGAGAATGATCGGGTCTGAGTGTGGAATCTGAGTTCAAAAGTCTGATCTGTCCTCACTTTTGTGAGCTCATTGAGTATCTTTAGCTTAGTTCTGAGTTCCAGCCTCCTCTGGTCAAGGGGTTTGATAAGTGAGGTTATTTATTGACTCTCTCTGATGCTCAATTATGAAAACCCAAGGCTGTTGGCTCTAGAGACTTGATCCATGATGCTCATTCTTAGGGGGACAATAGAGAGGGGTTGAAAAAAGAGAAAGACATGAGGAAAGAACATTTTCCATAGGGAATTTTCAAGGAAAGTGGAAATAAAATCTATTAAGTTTTATGTTTCTCTTCTCTTCCTTTCCCCTTTCTTTCCTTTTCTTCTTTTTCTCTGTTTTCCCTGTTAACTGTGGTATCTCTCTGAATTTCCATGTATAGTGGCCCATGGTATTCTGTGTATACATGTTATCATGAATGTTATTGGTAAATACGGTGGTAAGAAATGGTGGTGGAGAGGCCCAGGCTCCATTGTCCCATTAGCCTTCATAAGTTCAAAAATAAGTTATGAAGAATTTTAAGAACGTGGCAGCAGAATACTAAGTCAAATACAGGATCCTTCTGAGCATAGGCATTATGCCACTGTGCAGGTTTCACACTCACAGAGCTCACCCTAGGAGTGAGGCCATCAGTTCTCTAGCCAGATACACTCAGATCCTTTGACATTATCCATCTATCAAGCCTTTGCACTAAGGATTCCTTCCATCAAAGCCTTCAGAGTTCTGCACTCTTTTCCCTTGTTCATGCTTGTCTTCTCTCACGTTTTTCTTTTTTTAAGATTTATTTATTTATTTGAGAGAGAGAATGAGCATACACAAGAAAGTGGGGGAAGGGCAGAGAGAGAGGGAGAGAGAATCTCAAACAGACTCCATGCTGAGCAAGGAGCCCCACGAGGGGCTCAATCTCATGACTCTGAGATCACATCCTGAGCTGAAACCAAGAGTCAGACACTCAACCTTACTGAGCCACCCAGGCGCCCCTCCTCTCATGTTAGTACAAACTGTTGGTTTTCAAAAATTTTTGCCTTGGTACTTTCCAAAAGAATTTTGCAATAGTATATACTCCCTCAAAAATGTTAAGTTGACATCAAAAAATTATCATTTACTGTTTAAATATTAGAAAAAGATAAAATGTACAGTATAGTGTGAATATTGATGTTTTTAAGATAAAAATACCACATCAGTCTTTTAAGAGTATCCTATGGAATGTAAACAGCCTTGAAATTTTCTTCCCCTCATTTATTATCCATTTAAAAATACATGGACAAGCTTTCCATAACTATTATATTTTTCTTTTTTTAGAGAGAGAGAGCATCAGTGGGGATGGGGGGGTGGGGCAGAGGGAGAGGGAGAGAGAATCCAAAGCAGACTGCACGCTAAGCATGGAGTCCGATGTGGGGCTCAGTCTCATGACCCTAAGATCATGACCTGAGCTGAAATCAAGAATCGAACGTTTAACTTACTGAGCCACCCAGGCTCCCCTGTAACTGTCATAAATTTCAACATTATTGTTTGTCTCCTTAAAGTTGGTCCATTTTCCTGCATAGTAATTTTTGTGCTTAAAAATCTTGTGATGATCACTCTTCCTTCCTTGTTTGCAATAGAAATTTATATGCAAATTAGAACTATTTATTTTATTTTCTTCAATCATTAGGCTCTGCGTGTTGAAATGTTCTACAATTACAATTATTTTAAGTACACATTATACAAGCAATAAAAATAAGCTTTAATTTCATAAATTATTACACATAAACCTATTTTAATACAAAGTTTTTCATAAGATAGATGGGGTTTTCTTATTATTCCTTCAATGAATTTATATATTCAAAAATTAATAGTGATAGTATGAGACAAGGTTCACCCTTAGTTATCTCCATTTAATTTTTATAAAACTAAGTTCTGGAAACTCTTGTTTTTAAATCAATAGCTACGAGTGGAAGGAGTTTGAAGTGTCTGGCACACTGACTTAACAGAGATTCAGTAAGAGCTGTAATCAATTTCTGCCGTGAGAAAGGAGATTGTGCTTGTAGAAGCTTAACAGAGAGTGCTCACAGAGCTGGGGCCCAGACCTTCAAGAATGGGCCACCAGGAGCTGGCGCTGGTTATATGTGAGTTGTATGGAGGTAAGGGTGGTGGAATAAACACCACAAACTGGAACCAGATGCTTTTATAAGAATCAACTGCTGTTGCCAAGGATAAAATAGTTGCTTGGGTGACAATGACAGAAGCAGAAAGCTAACAGGAAAAGTAAATCCCTTCTTTTAGCTTCCAGTCTGTATTCAATGGCTCCTATTGGCAGAGCCTAACAATATATTTGATTTTTTGAACTTTCAGATACTGCCAAAATACTATAATCTAAAACCACCTATTAGTCTTAAAATAAGTATGTATAAGGCAGGGAAAGCAAACCCTAGCTGATATGTGGTCATGCAATTAATAAAGTGGCTTGCTCTGAGTCAGTTATTAAAATTATCCCTCTACATGTTGCTTAGGAAACAGAGAAGAACATGAGAAAGCACGAAATTGAATTTTAAATGTTTTTTTTCAGATGACTGAATTTTTATAGCTAAGTGTATAATCATAATCTTAAGAAAGCTAAAATCAATATCATAAAAACTGATCTCTTTCTATCAGAGGTGGTTTTCTGGCGATTTAGGCTTTGTTCTTTCATCAAACTAGCTCCTTGGTATCTAACCTGGACCAATCTTATCATCTAGCTTTCTGATGGTAGCCCTAGGACCGCTTAATACTCTACAAAAAAAATCACAAATATCCGCGAATTAACACAATGTAAATTTGCAGCCTCATACTTCAGCTTTACCAAGCAATTATTCTATTTGATACAGTTAATTTTCTCTGTCATTCCCCTTAACTGCCATCTCAAACATCCACTGCTCTCTTAGAACTTGCTGCACCACTTACACTAAACAGGTAGAATATTTAGAATTTGGTGACTACTTAAATAGATATGAAGACTGCATGAGACAAAAGATGTGTGGAATGATAGTTAGGTTTCAGCCTCAGCTACCAAAGTCATGCCACTCAGTGAGAAGAGGAATCTAAGAAGAAAAAAAGTTTATATTCATATTTTGGACATTTGATTTTAAAGTTCCTAAGAAACAGCCGGTTAAAAGTGCCAAGTAGTCAGTTGGAAAATAAGAAATAAGTTAGGGCAGGATATACAGATGTGTTGATTAGTGTGTTTCAAAGATAGTGAAAATCTAATTTTTCTTCCAAGGTCATTCAGAGAGAGTACGTAGAGTCAAAACCGAAGCTAGCTTAGCAAAGAACCATAGACAATGTTAATGTTTAGGAGAGAATGGAGGGAGAGCCATTTGTAAAGGAAACTGAAGAGAGGCACCGAGATAGGTGGAGGACCTGAAAGAGTGACATTACTGGTCCAAGAAAGGAGAAAAAAAAATCAAGAAAGAAGTGAAGTCAACTGTATCAGTCTCTGGACTGAGAGTCCATTGTATCCGGTAATGCTGAGGTCAGCGGTGACCTTGGAAGCATAGTTTTGTGGTGTGACGTTACTAAAATATAGTCCATTATGGAGTTAACGAGGAACAAGAAAGAAGAGACAGTGAGAAGAGGGGGTGGCCCATGAGCATGTCCATTAGTAGGTCACCGTGTATCCACTTTCCCCAAGCTGTAGAAAGTGCACTTCTCCTTATAAGACTTGAAGAACAGAAGGGATTGGATGTTCCAGCTAAAAGGATAATAGGTCAGAAGAAGTAGAGAGATGAGTTAAGACCAACACCTAAAGAAGTATGCATGCTCCTGTCATTGTTTAGCTTTTAAACCAAGTGAGATCTGTTTTGAAGCACTAAAGTAGGAAGATTTGGGGTTTTTTTTTTTTATTTTAATTTTTTTTTATTATGTTGTTAGTCACCATACAGTACATCATTAGTTTTTGGTGTGGTGATCCATGATTCATTGTTTGCATATAACACCCAGTGCTCCATGCAATACGCGCCCTCCTTAATACACATCACCGGGCTATCACTCTGCCAGTGGAGGGAAGGAATGGCTGAGTGCTGGCAGATTTGGTCCAGGGGCCAAAAGAAGTCTGTTTTGGGAATTCAGATGTTGAAGGTCTACCCTTGGGCAGATATGGTATCAATGAAATGGCAAAACAATTGGAAGAAATGTTACAAGATGTGACAACTAATCAGACAACACAGTTGAGACAAAATAGTTAACGATGTACAGAAATGTTCAGGCCATGGCTAATAAGGTCAGTGCCCTTACTAAGAAAGCAGGGGGAAGAAAATAGTGGGCCTTTGCCTGTCCTTCCTCAGTGAAATCAGAAGACCCCTTTCGGTTCTTATTGTCCATGCCTGAGCACTCTCCAAAGTCCTGTTACTGACTGGAAACAGTGTCTCAGATTCCCATGCTGTCTGCTCTCTCTATTACAAATCTAGGTTAATCAAGAAAGTATGGTACTAATGTAAGGGGTAAACATATGCTAATTAAAAAGAATGAACAGTTTACAAGTAAACCCATACATCCATGGTCAATGGATTTTCAACAATTGTATTAAGTCTGTTTAATGGGTAAATATAATCTTTTCAACAAATGTTCCTGGGATAATTGGATATCCACATGAAAAAGACTGAAATGGGACCTGTCTCTCAACTTATATACAAAAATTGACTCAAAATAAAAAAAAAAACAAAAAACTGGGGCTCCTGGGTGGCTCAGTCAGTTAAGTATCTGCCTTTGGCTCGGGTCATGGTCCCAGGGTCCTGGGATCGAGCCCCATGTCAGGCTCCTTCTCAGTGGGGAGCCTGCTTCTCCCTCTCCCCCATGCTCGTGCTTTCTCTCTCACTATCTCTTTCAAATAAATAAAAAAATCTTAAAAAAAAGAAAATTTAAAAAATTAACTCAAAATAGATAAAAAATCTAAATGTAAGGTGTAAACCTATAACACCTTTAGAAGAAAACTTAGGTGTATTAGACAGTGGTTGTTTTGGTATCACACCAAAAGCACAAGCAACCAAAGAAAGATATAGATTAATTGGACTTAATAAAAAACAAATCTTTTGTGCTTCTAAGGACAATGTCATGAAAGTGGAAAGACAACCCACAAAATGGGAGAAAATATTTGCCAATCATGTATCTGACAATAGTTTCATATGCAAAATATATAACAATCTCTTACAACTCAACAACAAAAAGTCAAATGAACCATGATTTGAATAGACATTTCTGCAAAAAACAGACATACAAAGAGCCAATAAGCACATGAAAAGATATTCAGTTTCATCAGTCATTTGACAAATGCAAATCAAGATCACTATGCAATACCATTGCACACATATTAGGAAAACAAAACAGAAAATAAGAAATATTAGCAAAGATGTGGAGTGATCAGAATCCTCAAACATTGCTGGTGAAATGTAAATTGATGAAGCCACTTTGGAAAACCATTTGGGTTTTCTTCAAAAAGTTGAACATAGAGTTACCAAATGACTCAGTAATTTTACTCCTGGGTATATACTCTAAAGAACTGCGGACATATGTCCACACAAAAGCTTATACATTAATATTCAAAGAAGCATTACTTGTAGCCCCAATATTAGAACAATTCAAATACCCATCAAGTGACCAATAGATGAAATGGGGTCTATGTATACAAAGGGAAATTATATCAGAAATGAAGCACTGATACATAATGAACCTTGAAAACATGCTAAGTAAAAGAAGCCAGACACAATCAGCAGCACATTTTATTACATTTAGATGAAATGTTCAGAAATAGTCAAGTCCAAAGCAACAGAAAGTGGATGAGTTGTCGCAGGGGGCTAGGGTAAATGAGAAGGGGCAGTGACTTTTAGTGGTGATGAAGCTTCTTGGAATGATGAAAACATTCTGCACTTAGGTATTTGTAATGACTGCACAATTTTTTAAATACATTAAAGATCACTGACTTGTACACTTAAAAACTGAATTTTACAGGGTGTGGATTATATGGTAATAGCAAACTTTCAAAAAGGAAATCATAAAACCATGTAATCTTTGAAACTTAAAAAAAAAAAGTTCAACTGCCTGGGACCCAGCTGTTTATGCGACACCATAGATGTGACACCATACCTAAAGCAGATGCAAGCCCTTTGGTTAGGGGTACTGAGGAAGGGTTCAGGTTTATCTCCCAGATAGTTGCTAGTGGCTTTATGGGAAAGTAAAATGTTAACAGTCATAGGATGAGAGAGAACAGTTTTCATTTATTTTATCCTTTTTTTGTCCTTCTGTGTTCTCTAGTTGTTTTTGAGGGAGGTTGGACAGAGAAAGGCAAAGATAAGAAAGATAATCAAATATGAAAGAAAGGCTAAACGGGGAAAAAGATAAAGATGATAGTGATTAACAGGTATATGATGCATGTTCCGGGGTCACTGCTGGATAAAAATCTTAATATTAAGTTTTCTGAAAATGTTAAGTGAATAAATGAACAGTCTATGTTTGGATGCAGCCCTGCTACTCAGTGGTATTATAACTTTGGACCTAATTTAACCCCTCGTGCACTCATTTTTCTCATCTGTAAAATGGGAAGTAAATATTTCTGGCTCCTGGGTGGCTCAGCTGCTTAAGCGTCTGCCTTTGGCTCGGGCCATGATCCCAGCATCCTGGGAAAGAATCCTGTGTCGGGCTCCCTGCTCAGCGCTCCGCCTGCCGCTCCCCCTGCTTGTGCTCTCTCTTTCTCTCTCTGTCAAAAAGAAAATAAATAAAATCTTAAAAAAAAAAAAAGAAGTGAATATTTCTTTCTAAGTATGATTGTTAGAGTAGAAAGAGATAAGGCTCATAAAGTTCTTGATGGAGTTTAGGGAACATTGTAAACACTCAGTATCATTGATGATTATTGCATTTCTATCACCTATGACTCAAGTCAGCCTTACATTCTGGCTTCTGATAGTCCCCTAAGAAGAGGATCCTGGAGTGGGGACTTGGTTTGGGGAAAGGAAACCTTGGAGCTGAGGATCAGGAAGCCTGAGTTATATTCTTAGCTTCCCATTTACTGGCCCCCTGGTGTTCACACTCATCATCTGCTAGAGTTGCCTTAAAACTCATCCTTAAGAGGATATCAGAAGCCATGAAGACATGGTGTGGGGACAGGTAAGCCCCGCTGAGCTGAGAGGAGAGGAGGCATTGTCTTGTCCTTGGCAAACAGGTCTGAATCACCCATGGGAATAGACAGCAAACAGAGTCCCCTGGGATTCCTCTGTGAGGACTCTAATCCCAGCAGGGTTTGACTGGGGGATATTAAAGGCTTACCATAGTGAGGCCCTCCACTGCTCAGAGCCTGACAGGAAGCTCCTGTGAAATGTGGTATGTGTAGGGTCTTCGACAGCCTTGGCGTAGGTTGGGGAAAACACAGCCCATCCTCCTGGAACACTTGGGGCATCGCCCTGTGATGTTCTTAGTATTCTCAAGAGGTGTTCTTGGCCTTATTTCTCTTCTTTCTTCCTCTCCATGTTTAATATTCTAGTTACTGTCTTCCCAAAATTCCTTCTCTGGTCTGGCATTCCCCTTCCCTCACTTGACTCTCCCATTTCCATAGTATTTCCTCTCTATTCTTTATCCACTTCTCTCTGTCTCTTCCCTGCCCTCCAGTTCTTCTCTTTCTCTTTATCATGTCTGTCTTCATCTTCTGGCCCACTTTCTGCTTTGCATGAACACTGAGAAAACAAGGAACAGAGTAGAAGACTCAGCTGAACGCTAACATCTCTAATTAGGACAGGAAGGAGGTACTGAAACTGACCTCTGCGGCAGCAGGCTTTTACTTAAGACAATTTTAGACTTCCTTAGAGTGGAACGTGTGATGGGATGAAATGAAATCCAGGAGTGGGTGCTCAAGAAGGGAGTGACCCATGGTATCTCCTTAAGACCATCTCCTCTAAATTCCTCAGTTTCTTTGTGTGTCCTAATGAGAGCTCATTACACTGTGCACGGTTCCCAGGGCTTATCTGGTTCATCCTCCTACCTCTTCCAGTCCAGGGCTGCGGCTCAGCCTCCCCATCCTTCGGCAGTAGTTCTCTGAACCTTTGTCCCAGACCCTTATCCCTCTAGCAGGGAATTTCTCTCTGATTTCTAATCTGTTCATTGATGTAATTCCGGCTTTATGGCAGAGAGAAAGCAAGTTTCCTCCCAAAGATACATAAAATAATAAATTACTCAGTGGTGAGTAATTTCATTCAAGTGTTAGGAACTAGCCATGAGAGGTAGAGGACTTCTAACACCTGAATTCCAAAGCTAGCAGGTGAAGCCACTTATCATAGGGTATGCAAGGGGTTTGGGACATTATGAAATATTCCTAAATGTAGCTCCCTCCCCAAATGGTTGTTTCTGAAATTCCACAGTACAAGGAAGATGGCAAATGCATAGATTACTCCTTTGTCACCCCTCCTCACAACCTTGTTTGGGCTGGTGTAAGGAAGTGTTTCTCATTTTCTCCTCCTATTGAACTTTGACAGACTCTGAGATGGAAAACAGTGGTCTGTTACGGAAAGGAAAGAGTGCTATTCTTTAACAACGCAGGAAAAAATAAGGTAATGGAAAGAATGTTTTTAGCATCACAGTTTTTCTTTCTTAATAATTCTCAAGCTTTTGCAATTGACTCCTGCTTGTCTGTACCATAAGCTATTATGTGACAACAAGTGTTCTAAAAATAATTATTTAAGTTTAATATAAATACATTCAATGACTTTTGTGCTTTTGGAAAGCACAATGTACTATTTATTTTCTACCTAAACATGCTTTTTAAAATAATAACTTTTAAATAATAACAATAGCAGCGCTTCTATAATGCTTACTGTGGGCAGGACCTGTGTCAAGTCCAAGTTCTCTCTCTTGCCCTCTCTCTGTTTCTCTCTTTCTATCTTACATATGCCTGTATCCATAGCCACAGGGCAACTCTCTCTTATCCCTATCCTAAAAGTAAAGAGACAAGGGAAGAGAGTTTAAGAAATTTACCTAATGTCACTGGAACTCAAGCCCAGGATGTTCTGGTGCCATACTCTTAATTAGTATTCTCCGATGCCTCTTGAGATATTTTGATTTTCTAGGGGTCCTGCATGGACTCTTCCAGTGTGAAATGTAGGCTGTGGATCATGCAAGCACCTCAGAGTGGAAACTGGATTGGTGAAATCTAGTTCAAGCCATGTAACTGCCTTCCAAGAAAACCTGGACTAATTCTCTTCCCTTTTTTGGATACTTGGTTCCTCATATGTCAGAATGGATGTAAGTGTGAACATCTCTTGGGGAGTAGCTAAGATCATAGCTATGTAAGTTTAGGCATTTGGAGGAGAGCTGTGATGATGATTACATGGAAGGCAACCAGAGGGCTACTGATGAGACTTAATGAGCTCGTCAACTACCCTGAAGAACAGTTAATCTATCTACTCTTTTTTCTGAAAGATGTCTAAGAAAGAAGTTTTTCTTTCAATGGCTAACATTTCATGACTTCCTCTTCATCCTTCCAGTGTACTTTAGGAATAAAACCTATGTGTAATCACAATTTATAAATCTTTATGTTGCTTTTCCTTCCTAGGAACAATGGTAGTCTTAGACACAAGTTATAATTTCTCCAGAAAGTTGGATTGGCTTATAAAAAATGTCCCCAGCTTCTCATGGTTAACTTCAGAATCAATGCCTCTGATGCTCCCACCTTTATCCTGACGGGCTTCCCAGGAATGGAGGCCATGGAATCCCGGCTATCCTTCCCTCTCCTTCTGCTCTACGCTGTCTCCATTGTGGGAAACACGCTGATCCTCCTCATTGTTAAGGAGGAACAGAGCTTGCACCAGCCCATGTACTAATTCTTGTCTCTCCTTTCAGTCAATGATTTGGGAGTGTCCTTTTCCACATTGCCGACTGTGCTGGGCTGCCCTCTGCTTTCACACCCAGGTGATTTCCTTTAATGCCTGCTTGGCCCAAATGTTTTTCATCCACCTCTTCTCTTGGACAGAGCCTGGCATCCTTCTGGCTATGAGTTTCGATCACTATGTGGCCATCTGCAACCCCCTGCGCTATGCTGCAGTGCTCACTAATGCCCATGTTGTGGCAATGGGCTTGTGTACCGTCCTCCGAAGCTTTGCCCTCATCCTAGTCTTTCTGCTGCTGCTGCACAGACTGCCCTTCTGTCTCCCCCAGAACGTCCTCTCCCATGCCTACTGCCTTCGCGTGGTTATGATTAAGCTGGCGTGTACTGATATCTCCTTCAATAGCCACTATGGGCTGTCCATTGTGCTATTCACCTTTGGCCTGGACTCTGCACTCATACTCATCTCCTATGTACTAATCTTGCAATCAGTGCTCACCATTGCCTCCCAAGAGGAGGGCAGCAAGACACTGAACACGTGCATGTCCCACACACTAACTTGCTCATCTTCTATGTGCGCATGGTGAGGGTGTCCATTGTGCATCGCCTTGGTGCTGGCCTGCTCCATGATGTCCATATCCTCATGTCTACTCTCTACCTCTTTGTGCCTCCCATGCTCAATCCTATCATCTACCCCATCAAGACAAAGGTGGTATGTCACAGGCTCCTCAAGATGCTCTTTAGGATTAAGTCCTGAGTCTCTGGTAGAGCTAAAAACCCTGGAAAATTTGGTGTTGGAGTTATAACCATTCAGACACCAGAGGAGGAGAGGATCAATCCAGAGAATGTTAGCACTACACTTTAAGTTATAGGATCAGCAATCAAACATTTAGTCTGGTGTATTGGGTCAACACCTATCAGGACCATCTTGGGTCTTATCCATAAATCAACTATTTCAATGCCCTTTAGAAAGAGAAAAATGGTCTCTTTTCAAGAATAACCCAAAGAGGGGCACCTGGGTGTCTCAGTCGGTTGGGCGTCTGCCTTCAGCTCAGGTCACGATCCCAGTGTCCTAGGCTCGAGTCCCGCATTGGGCTCTATGCTCAGCAGGGAGCCTGCTTCTTCCTGCCCCTCTGTCTGCCTGTCTGCCTACTTGTGATCTCTTTCTCTTTGTCTCTCTCTCTGTCAAATAAATAAATAAAATCTTGAAAAAAAAAGAATAACCCAAAGAATGTCAAACATCACTACAGAGTGAGATTATTTTCAGGAGGAGCAGGGAACTATCTTCTCAATATTTGGTGATATGATACATGGACTTCTGGTTATGGACCTGCACAATTCTGAAAAAACGAAGAGCAAAGAGGGGTTAATTGTGGCCTAGATATCACATCTTTACCAGTACGCAAGTTTAGCTCAGGTGATTGGCTTCTGATGTTTCCAGGAGCCAGAGGTCTTCCCATAATGCTATTTGAAAAACGAAGTTTTAGAGTTTGACAGCTGTGATAATTAATATTACATATGAACTTGAATGGGCCACAAGGTTTCTAGATATTCGATTAAACATTATTTCTGTCAGTATCTGTGAGGGTGTTTCTGGATGAGATTAGCATCTGAATAGGTAAACTGAGTAAAGCATCCTGCCTTACCCAGTATAGGTAGCCTCATCCAATCCATTGAATGCCTGAATAAAGTAAAAATCCAAGTATGAAAGAAAGAAATCTCTGTCTGATGGTTTCTAAGTATGGGTATTGGTCTTCTCTTGCCTTTGGTCTTAGGCTTGGCCTGAAACTTAAATCATTGGTTTTCCTGGTTCTCAGGTCTTTAAATCTGGACTGGAACCGTACCATCACTTCTCCTGGGTCTGGACTTCTGGGTCTCTATAATTGTGAGAGCCAATTCCTTATAATAAATATAATAAATCTCTTTATACACACATCTTATTGGTTCTGTTTCTCTGGAAAGTCCTGACTAATCCAACAGCTACAATATTTAAGTAGTCAAAATTAGGCTTTAGGATTCCTGGCATGTTCTTTTCACGTGGGAGATCCTGAAATATGTAGGCACTTGGCTCTGCCAACCTCCACTAAAATTGACAGCCCTGTGCTTATCTCTCTGCCATGACCTTTCCCTCTTTTATATCTATCTGCTTTCCCCTCGTGGAATCGGAGCTCCTTAAAGCAGCGATTTTGTCAACCACTTTGTCCAGTCTACATCAGACACTATAGGCCCTCCATTCAGATAATGGCTGATGATGCTGGAGCAATAATGAAAGAATAAGTGAAAAAATGGATGAGTAAATAATGATGAATAAATAAGACAAGAAAATCATAAGTGAATAAATTAATGAATGAACATATGAAGAAAATAATACATTTTCTTTTTTTTTAAGTAGGCTCCATGTCCAACGTGGAGCCCAGTGTGGGGTTTGAACTCACAACCCTGAGATCAAGACCTCAGCTGAGATCAAGAGTTGGATACTTAACCGACTGAGCCACCCTGGCACTCCATGATACATTTTCTTAAATCAGAATCTCATGTCAGGAAACATTTCCTTTCCCTCTCTGCCCCATAATTCTCCCTATGGAAAGAAGTATGAATTAGAGGTGACACCTTTCCTTATTTTTTCATTCCTCTAGCTTTATTGAAATATAGTTGAAATTGACATATAATGTTGTATGAGTTCAAGGTACACAATATGATGATTTACTGCATGTACATATTGTGAAAACATCACCACAATAAGGTTACTTAACCCATCCAGAGAGGTGACTTCTTTTTTTTTTTTTAAAGATTTTATTTATTTATTCATGAGAGACAGAGGGAGAGAGAGAGAGAAGCAGAGGGAGAAGTAGGCTCCCAAGGAGCAGGGAGCCCGATGCGGGACTCGATCCCAGGACCCTGGGATCATGATCTGAGCTGAAGGCAGATGCTTAACCATCTGAGCCACCCAGGCGCCCCAGAGAGGTGACTTCTTGAGTAAGTGGACTGAATCTCTCAGTCTTAATTTTCTTATCTGTAAAATGGAACACCGATCTTTGATTTATCTACCTCATATGTTTATTTTGAAAAGTGAATAAAATAAACTACTCTAAAAATTATATAATTATACACATAGTTTATTTACTCATCTTATTTTGATTCAGCAAGAATAAATACAAAATTCAGTGTTTAGTGTCAAAGCATCATGAATATAAACCAGAATCTGAATAATATTTTCTCTAAGATTTTTCTTGAACCCTAAGCAGCACCGTTCTGTATTTGCTTTATGTCCCCACCGTACTCGGAATGTACTTTAATCATATCCATTAGTTTGGGTAATTTGTCTCCTCCACCAGACTATAAACAACTTATGGCCAGGGACCATATCTTATTCATGTTTATACTCTTCAGTCTCTAACCTAGGGCCTGAAATATACCAGACATACCCCAAAAAGTTAAGAAATTCGTTAATAAATGATTATATTTGTATTTATTTACATACCAGTTATCTCTTTATATTTCAATGAATTACCATATCCTAAAATGTTTTACTCTAAAATAGATCATAATTTTATTAAAGAACAATTTAACATGAAGACTTTCATATTGTTCAGAGTCTAAATACCATATGAATTATGGATGTGACCAGAGTAAATAAAGAATAAATTGTACTTGAAATTTTCAAGTGTGCCACAAATATACCTTGCATATTTATACTGCTCAGACCTTATATACTGTAGAGAAGGTGGACCCATAGAAATTTCAATAGAATGTTAGCCCTGTGCCTGACCCAGCGTGTGGGCAAAGAAATATTTTTTGAAACACTGTTGCTATTTAATGATCTTGGCTCTGTCACAGATATGATTTATATTGAGGTTATTGTCTTAATAAGTGGACAATATGCTTTCAGTGATAAATATTTTTGCTTGCTCCTTTAAATCCGAAGGAAAGTTTCTCTACCAACAGAGAAAAGAGAGTAAAACGGTATTGCATAGAAATGAGAAAGTGGTATGCAACTGAATAAAAATATCTTCCTAAATAAAGTGTGAAGAAGAAAGCCCCCCCACCCAAGCAAACAAATATGGACGATGAAAAAGAAGAAGATATATGATCCAGGAAGTGGAATTCCAACCCCAAGAGAAGAGCAGGACAAATTCCTTGCTGCCATCTGCAAAAGAGACCTGAGAAGCAACAGAACAGAGGGCTTCAGGGAGAAGTTACCAAGAAGATTAAAAAGCATTTAATAATTAAATTCCGCATATGAGTGAAATCATATTGTATTAGCAGATGAACAAAGGGAAGAGAAGGAAAAATAAGACAAAAACAGAGAGGGAGGAAAACCACAAGAGACTCTTAACTATAGGAAACAAACTCTTACCTTCTTCTCTGAAGAAGACATACAAATGGCTAACCGACACTTGAAAAAATGTTCATCATCCTTAGCCGTCAGGAAAAGTCAAATCAAAACCACATTGAGATACCACCTTACACCAGTTAGAATGGCAAAAACCAATTTAAATCAGGAAGTATCCAATCTAGCAAACAGAAAGGAGCTCTGAGGACCTGTGCAAAAGAAAGACTTCTATAGGCAGAAGGGAGCCAGAACAAGGAGGTTATACTAGGCAAAAATTTTCTTTAAAATAAAATAAGATGAAATCAAAGAGGGAGACAAACCATAAGAGACTGTTAACTATAGGAAACAAACCGAGGGTTGCTGGAGGGGAGGTGGGTGGTGGAAAGGGGTAACTGGGCCTTAAGGAGGGCTTGTGATGGGGTAAGTGCTAGGTGTCGTATGCCGTTACTTTCCTTTAGGGGATAACAGATGTCCATCAGGCCGATTACTTCACTGGTACTCATCAGGGGATTCCTGATGACTGGTTTAAGGTTCCATTCCTAGAACAGCACATCTCTAACTGAGCCTCTATTTGATGGTGTGGGGCTTAACCTAAGTGACTCAATGTCGGGCACGTTGTCTTGTTTTTAACATTTCTTTCTCCTGTGTATAGCAATGGCATAAACATCCCTCTTATCCAAATTTCTTGGAGTCACAGTTGAGCCTATCTATTGTCTGGCTTTGATGGATTAATTTCTCACTAATTTCCAACTTGTTTTTTAAGCCCTTCTATCTCCCTCTCTCCTCCCCAGTGTTTCTTCTCAAGCCTTCACACCTGTGCAGGTGTTGTCACATCCACCAGAAATGATCCTTCTTTTCTTCTTTCCCTGTCCTCTCCCTTCTGCCTGAGACTTACCATATTCATTGTATATTGCTGCTATAAGAAATTATCACAAACAGTGGCGTCTGGGTGACTCAGTTGGTTAAGCGCCTGCCTTGGGCTCAGATCATGATCTCAGGGTCCCGGGATCGAGTCCCACATCGGGCTTCCTGCTCAGCTGGGGATCTGCTTCTCCCTCTCCCTCTGCCCCTCCCCCCACCTCATGCTCGCTCTCTCTCTCTCTCTCTCTCTCTCTCTGTCTTGAATAAATAAAATCTTTTAAAATAAATTATCACAAACAATAAAACAATAAAAATCTCTTATGCCATACTTTCTGTAGGTCAGAAATCCAGAAACCCTAAATGTTTAGGGTCTCTCAAAGCCATCACAGTGATGGCAGGGCTGAGTCCTCTACTGAAGGATCTGGGGAAGAAGCTGCTTCAAAGTTCATTTAAGTTGTTGGTTGAATTCAGTTCCTTGTAAAAGTAGGACTGAAGTTTCAAGTTCCTTGCTGACTGCTAGCTAGGGGCTGGTATTTTCTCCTAAATGCTGTCCACCCTACTCCCATGCTATTCATTCAGCCCCCTCCGGTCATTGTGGGCAGAGCACCTCTCTCGTTTTGAATCTGACTTCTTCTGCCGCGTTTTTCTGATTTCAGCCTGAGAAATTTCCCTACTTGTAAGGACTCATGTAAATCAACTGGGTCTACATTAATCACCTAAAAGAAAAAAAAAATCTTTAAGGTCCATAATCTTAATTATATCTTCAAAATCTTTTTTGCCATGAAATGTGCATATTCATAGGTACCAAACTTGAACATCTTTGTGGGGGGCATTCTGCCTACCACATTCACTTAATATTTGCTCATAATTTGAGAGTCAAGAGATGCACCTGGAAATCTTCTCTGACTGTCCTAGAATATAACAAATTCCCTTCCTTTGTTCTGTCTTACCTTGTATCTTTTATCATCAGTCACTGAACTATATATGTGTTTCCTTAGGAGTCTCCCCAACTGACTATGAATTGTTATGCTTATTTATCCACACATTCTTCAAGACTAAAATCATGTCTACTATTGAATGAATGACTTGATTTATAATTACTTTTGTTAACATACACCTTATACTATCATAGACCTAAATTTAGGGGAAGAATTGTGATCTTGTTGTAAATGAAAAGACACCATTTTTTTTATATGGGAAATTAATGAGAAAGAACTATGACAAAAGACGAGAAGAAATAAAATACTGATAAATCCGTGCATATTGATCGGGATTTGGGTGGTTTCCTGACCTTTTCCCATGACCATCAGTGTGACTTCAAGAAGGTGTAGGAGGGGATTAGGTGACACACTGAATCCTTTGGTCTGACTTATCTAAGAGTGGGAGTTTTTGAAAAGTGACTGTATTTTCAGCCTGGTTAGTCCCAGACAATCATGAGGTTATTTGAGGGTTTCTTTCTAAACCCAACTTCTTTTACTGTCCTCCCAGGAAAACAAATGCAGATGTTCCACACTCCCAGCAGTCCGTAAGTACCTGAGCTGATAGAAGCTCAAGGGACTACTTGGTGTGGCCTTATATTCTCAGGCCGGGGAGCTGGCAGAGGTAACTCCGTAGGGGGGTTGGAGGAAGGCATGCAGGGCCCCCACTACTGCTCTTCCTTCCTCTGCACCTTCCGTGTAGAGCTCTCACAGGTAGGTAAAGGGGAGTGTCAGATACTCCAGTCTCAAGCTTTAAGGCACTCTGCCCCTGAGTGGTATAATATGACCATCTGAAGGAGGAAAGGCTGTCCCTAATTTGAGTCAGATTGTTTTATCTCCCGCACATGTTCACCTTTATCACTTTTCCAGTTCTACATTTGCTCTCAAAGCCTGCCATGGTTTCTGCTGCAAGTTTTCACAACTGTCCACTTTTGGATCTTCACAACCCCATTAGCTCAGTTTCTTAACATCGCTAGTTTACAACAAAGAGACCAAAAACCCAGAAGGGATCAGTGACTCAGTGGGTACGTCTCCTGTGTGAGACCTTGTACTAAGCACAAAAGGGACTCAACAATGAACAAGAGTCAGGGCTGAGTTCTTGGAGCTGGCGAGTCAGGTGGAAAGATAGAATTCACAAAGCTATCATGCAGGCCAGGCAGAGAGGTGGGCACAAAAGGAGATGCAAACCTATAAGTATGAGAGCTGTGGCAGGGAGACAAGTGGCTTCTGCTGGCCATGACCCACAAGTCTTCACGGAACAGGGCATCACTGTTCCCGCACCCTGGAAGATGGACTGAATGGGGATGTTCTCATGTTCAGGGCAGCGTTTGGCAGCTGAGGGGCTGCAGTTCTTATTTAGACAACAGCAAATAGATCAATTTGGGTTCCTTGAGGTACAAAGAAGGGAATTTTGAGGATTGAGACCAGAACTACTGATTTAGTAGTTTAGACTGACTACAAAGGCCTTTAATTCTAGGCTAATGAGTTTGGATTCGATCTTTGGTAATGAGGGAGCATTCAAGGTTTCAAATCGGAATAATGCCACTTTCAGATCCTACCTTTTAAAATATTAGTTTAGTTCTACTACAGATTAAAATAGTCCTGCTCCAGAATGAAATAGAGAGAGGCATGAGGTTTATTAGAAGACTGTCATTATGGCACAAGAATGTGATTTGTTGGGTCTGCAGGGGAGACTGCAGGTGGAAGGCAATGGAGGAAGGTACTGACAGAGGTATTTTTTGGGTCAGTATTTTCCTTGGGTTTTACCTTATTTAATGCAGTAGATACAGGAAAGAAAGTCAAAACAATATTTGGATTTCAAGTCTCAATCTTAGGCATAATGGTGGTATTATTCAAAGAGATGGAAAACATAGATAAGAAGCAACTTCACGGAATAAATAAATGATTATTGATCCACTGGCTTTCAGAAGTTAGGTGTCATTTGGTTCTAAAAGACATTATTAAGAACTAACTTTTAGTAAATTAAATTATCCAGGGAGAAAAGTGATGATATAAGTTAATTGGGGAGAAGAATGCAAAGATGAGTGGGAATATGGGAGTCTAGTGCATCTTGTTGAATGTCTGGAAGGTTATAGTTATGGATGGATATCTTTCTACCCATTTATCGTCTGTCAGGATGAATGGATAGAACTGACAGACTATATAGGAGTAGAGAAGCTGGAGAGTCATAATAAGGTAGTCAACGTTCAGTAGCATGAGAGAGTGGAAAAAGGAAAAGTTTATGGTGTGATGAATAAGTGAAATGCTTGGGAAGAGGGCAGAATAGTCAAGGAAGTAGCGACCAGGGCAGTTTTGTCTCAGGTTTTGAATAAAGTGATGCCCAGAGATTGATGAAAAGAGTTCATAGCTTTGAATATGAGAAGGAGCATTGTGGCAATAGGCACAAGTGTAAAGGAAGGAAATGTGACCTATTTAGCCAGCTGGATAAACTGAGAAAACTCAGGCAATTCCAGAGATCTTGGGGACAGTGAGAGACAAGGATGAGTGATTTGGTGAGCAAGATTGATTAATGCTATAAAGTAAGGTGTTGGATGATACATGAGAGTCTTTACTAATTTATAGAGGTTCTTCATATATTCTGTACATTAAACATCAGTTGTTCGTAGAGGTATACATTGCACATTTCATCTCTTAGTCTGGTTTGTGTTGTCTCTTTGTTTTTGGTGTGTTCTGTTTTACTGTGTTTTAATTGTCTATTCTCTCGTATTTTTCTAATCATTTCCAAGTTTTCCTTTAACACTTGTATCTTTAATTTAATACATTTTTATGTGTACTATAAAGTAAGGATCAAATTTTATCTTCCACATTGATAACAAATTTGGCTAGCACTGTTTTTTGAATAATCCAACCTTTCCCAACTGTTTTTAATATTATCTTTTTCAAGAGCCATTATATCTGGGGATCTTTGTCTGGTCTGCTGTTACCATCATTTCTCCTCCCATTCTGACCAGGCAAACAGGAAAAAAAAAAAAAGCCAAAATTTGAATCAGAAACCAGTCTAACAGGTATCAGCCATCTGTGTACCACCCAAAGGAATTTTCTCAGACTGTGTATAAACTAAAAGAAATGAAGAGACTGGGGATGTTGGAATATAAAGGCAGGAGAAGCTGCCTTGTGTGGAGGCAAGGGTATGGTTATTCTGGCCCCAGGAACCACTAGACTCCTAAATCCATGGAAAGAAAAGAGATAGTTGAGTTTATCAAACAGACCCAGCAAGTTTTCTGTTCAGTCCGGATCAGGGAGGTGGGGTGGTGGACTATATACAAGGTTTCCCATGCCCCAGAGCTGTGAAGAGTAACTCTCAGGAAGCACTTATGGATCATAGTAACCTGTGGCAGAGGAGACAGGAGGGGCCAGAGGGCCTGAATGAAGCAGAACTAGGATAATGATGAGGAACACCCTTTGATGGATGCCATCACAAGGGGGTCCTCTTGGGCTTCCCGGGTGTAAGAAGAAAAAGCTTCCCTAGAAAAGAAGTTCTCTTTCTTAGCTTTGAATTTCAATTTATGCATTTATGTATCCAGAAATTAATAGTATGTATTTATTGAGCATCTATTCTCTGACAGTCATTGTATTTATGGAGATGTACTGGTTAACAAGACATGCATAATTCCTCCAAGGAGCTTAATTTAGTAATCCATTCTGGAAGATTTAAAAAAAAGAGAGAAGAAAAAAAAAGAAAAAAGAAACTAAACTGAGACACAAAGCAGTACATTACTGTGTGACAGATGTTACACTGGGAAATGCAGGATTCTGAGGGAGCAGACTGAGGGAGTGTCTGCTGTGATGCTGGAGAGAGGGCTGTCAGTGAAATGTCCGTGAGGAAGAGACCCCAGTGCTGAGATTCCAACATGAATTTCATTTAGTCAATGGTATGGGCAATTTTCTTTGCCAACATTAGGTCTGCAACCTCCTGAGAGATGGGATTATGACTTACAAATATTTGTGGTATTTTCCTTCCTTGAAACTTTGCCACATTTCATGTCATTGGGCAAGATCTCACCACTGGAGTGCCTAGGAGCAAACACTAGCTTCTGCTTACTGTCAGTGAGTCCACAGGAAAGGTAAAATCAGAGATGAGATAAGTCAAAGGTCTACTAGATGAACAGAACCGGAAGGGAGTACAACCACAGGAAGATCTGGAAGTGTTCTAACTGAATCAGCCATTAGGAAAGAGTGACAAGTTCTGATTCTTCCAATGTGATTGAAGAGTCCAAAGGATACAGCTTAACCAGGATAGAAATGAGGAGAAGGACTTTACTGGGTAGAGAAGAGGGAAGCAATCCCAAGGAACCGTGGAAGAAGGACATTTCCTGAGGTGAATTTATCTCTTCTCTGCCAGGTTCTCTTCTGGGTGCTTTTTTATTTACTATTCTGTTTTCATTTTTGTTCAATTTCATTTCAGTTTTAATATTTGCACATTGATGATGACCCTCAACAGAGTCTTCTGGGCAGTTTTTGGTGCTACCAAAACAGCTAGATTTCATATATAGGAGGAGGCGTTATAATTTTAGCAAGAGCATGTCAGCCTTCTTGACCCATAGCTCAGGAAAAGAAATTCATACATATTTTATTTAGGGCAATGGAAAAAAATCTTGGGGAACATGTGGGGCAATAATAGGTTCTCAATGCTATAAATCTTTGGGCTGATTTGGGACCTTCTCCTGGGTACTCAGTGGAATTTTTAGCCCCAGGACCCAGCACTGACCTTCTTAAGACCCAGGAGCTTGCTGATAACATGGTGGATCTCCTTTGTCTTAATACTATATATAATTGGATTAAGCATGGGAGGCACGAAGAGATAGACATTGGCCGTAAGAAGGTGGACAGCAAGTGGGGCATGCTTCCCAAAGCAGTGCACCAGAGATAGCCCCACCATGGGCACAAAGAATATCAGCACAGCACAGAGGTGTGAGGTACATGTTTGGAAGGCTCAGAGCTGCTCCTCTTGGGAAGCCAGTCTTGCCACAGTGTGGAGGATGACCCCATAGGACAGTGCGATGAGCACCAGGTCCAGCATCATAGTGAATGCCACCACCGTCAGTCCACATAGGTTGTTGAAGGTGATATCTGTGCAGGCCAACTGTATCACTTCCTGGTGTAGGCAGAAAGAACGGGAGAGGACTTGAGGCCCACAGTAGGGAAAAGTCTTCAGGAGGATGACAAGAGGAACTAGGGCCACAGGTCCCTGGAAGATGACAGCCAGACCTGTCCTGACCACTCGCTGGCTAGTGATAATGACCGAGTACCTAAGGGGGTGGCAGGTGGCCAAACAGCGGTCAAAGGACATGATAAGGAGCACTGAGGACTCCATGAAGGAAAATGAGTGTGTACAGAACATCTGGATTTGGCAAGCTGCAAGGTGGATACCATGAGACTTGAACCAAAAGATTCCCATAGTAGTGGGCAAGGTCGACACTGAGAGTCCCAGGTCAGTGAAGGCCAGAAAGGAGAGTAGATGGTACATGGGTGTGTGCAGATGAGGGTTGGTCTTAATAATTATCAGAATGAAACAATTGCCTGAGATGGCCACAAGGTACATAAGGAAAAAGGGGATGAACATCCAGTGTTCGATGGTTTCCAATCCTGGAAAGCCAGTGAGGTAGATCATGGGGCTAAACTGAGTGATGTTGGACAAAAGAATGAAGCGGGGACTGAGGAGATGTTGGGCTGGCATTCCTCAGGGATGGAGCTGAAAATAAATGGATATTTCTAGTTATTAATTTTTCAGTCTCACTAACAGTCTCATCATCATAAGCAGAATCACAATCATCATCATCTTTGGTATCATCTAATTCACTGTTATCACTTCCACTACCCTACTAGCTGTTCCAAACTGTCTTACAGCACCACCACTCTCACCAGATTTTCTCCAGTATTTCTGTAACTTCTTTTTTTTTTCCTGAAGATAGAAGCATTTTTTAATTTAAATGTAATTAGCCAACATATGGTACATCATTAGTTTTTGATACAGTGTTCAGTGATTCATTAGTTGCATCTAACACCCAGTGCTCATCACATCGTGTGCCCTCCTGAATGCCCATCACCTGGTTACCCCACCCCGCTACCCACGTCCCTTTCTGCAACCCTCAGTTTGTTTCCTGTATTTCTGCGATTTCTGTTCCTTCCCAGTCTCCTTTGCTGGCTTCTTTTCATTACTTGTCCTTAAAATATACCCATTCCCATTCTGGAAAATTTTCTGGCCATACTCTATTGTTTCTCCTGGCAATATCATTGCGCTCATGACTTTATTTACCATTCATACACTGATAAATATCACATATATAACCCCATAATTTCTCTTCCTTTTTTTTTTTTTAATATATAGGCTCATTTATCTAGCAGCATCCTGAGCATCTGCTTCTAGTTGTTTCAAAAGCATGTCAAAAATTCAGCTTAGAATCACTTCCCCCAGTAGGGTTTTCATTTATCTTGTTTTCATTAACTCAGTATGGGAAAATGTCAGCTTCAAAATATGTTGAAGAAAAGACATATATTTGAGAGATATTAGTAAATAGACTGGGAAAACCCTAAGAAGTGAGTGTAGAGAGAAGTTTCCATTATTGAGCCTTGGGAAAATCTGAAATTTAGAAGTCGAGAGGAAAGACTCCATTAAAACAGCTTGAGGGGGAAAAATGCCAGTTGAATAGGGAAAAACATAACAGGAGAGTGTGGTTTTGTGTGTAAGTTTCACAAGGGATTAATCAATTTATATAATATTACTTAAGGAGTCAAGGTACTAAGGACTGAGGAATGACCAGAAAATTTAGCAGCGAGGAAATCCTGGCTGGTGGTGAGAGAGTAGTTCCAAGGAGTGTTTGGGAATGAAATCTGATTCTGCTGTGTTCAGATGTAGGATTCCAGGCAGTGATGAGGTCCTATTAGATGTTCATAAATTCAAAGTGGAACTAGTCAACATTTTCGTGTGTTTTTAATCACGACACTTATTTGCTCAAGTGAAGAAAAGAAGTATGTGGAGAGTGGCATTGACCCAGATTGAAGTTAGGGTAAGCTAGCAGGACTACAGTTAAAGGTGTACACAAAGGGGTGATTATGATGATGTACTATGGAAATTACACTGTGTAAAAAAGGAAAGCAAAAACATGAAGGAATGAGAGACAGGGAAAAGGGACCAGGGTTCTAGAGTACGGGATGGGCTCAAGTTGCCGATTTATGGCAAAGGACACAGTCTTTGTTGAGAGGACGTCAAGGGGCTGACAGTGTGGCTGCTGACTGGATCAAAAGAGGGAATATTGGAATCATAACGATTTTGTCTGGATCAGTAGTGGAAAGAGCGCAGTGAGTCAATGCTAAAATCTGCAGTGAATAAAATGTGACTGGAAAGGTGGCTGGGGAGGCATCAAGGAGCGGGGAGCAGTGGTGATAATGCACGCAGCCATGCACCGGAAAGAATGGGGCAGGACATGGAGAGAAGGAAGAAGGTTGAGGAAGACGAGTGCCTGCCCTTCATCATTTTGAAAAGAGGGTGAAAGAACTATCCACATGTACCCTCTCCGTTTCTTCACCCATAAGTTCACTAGTCAACCAATGGCTTTTTTTTTTTTTTTAATTTAGCTAAAGCCATGCTCTTTATTTTTTTAAAAAGATTTATTTATTTATTTGAGAGAGTGAGGTGGGGAGGGGCAGAAGGAGAGGGAGGGAGAAACTTTAGCAAACTCCTTCCTGAACCACACGCAGGGCTCGAACTCATGACCCTAAGATCACCTGCCTGACTGGAAAGCAAGAGTCAGAAGCAACTATGCCACCCAGGCGCCCCCAGCAATGCTCTTTAAGTTCACCAGTGACCTCTAGGTGTGGAATTCAACGGAGACTCTTAGTCAACACCTGATCTTTATAGCAATGCCTTCCTCTTTAAAGCTCTCTTTTGGAATTCTTGATGCCAGTATCTGCTGGTTCTCTTCTAGTTTTTATGACAGCTCCTATTCACTCCCTTCCATCCGTTGCTCAAATATTCATGTGTTCATGTTACTCAGTGTCCTGACACTGAACACTTTCTCACTCATAATATGATCTATTATTGTTTTACTTATATCCTGATAACCCTCTAGCCCAGACAACTCTGCTATGCATCAGGCCTACATTTCCACCTTCCTGCTAGTCTCCAGATGGATGCCAATTAAACCTAACGCCTCTAATTTTGAGCCCATCATCTACCCTCTCCACACCTGATTCCCCTCCTATTTATGCATTTTTGACAATATCATTTACCACTTTCTCGTCATCCAAGACAACATTTTGTAATGTACACTTTACTTGACCCTTTTCTTCTTCCCAGATGTATTTTGTAACTGACTTAAGTATTTACCTCCTAAATATCCCTACAGTCTTGTTTTTTGTCCAACCTTGTGCTCCCTGTCACAGTTTTTCCACACCTGCTTAACTGACCTCTTTGTCATTTCACTTGCTTACCTGACACGCCCTCCCCTTGATCCATTCCCTGCGGCAGTACTGGGGGTTGTCCGAGGAATGCTAACTCCCTGAGTCCCTAGACTATTCCCAGGCCTTCAAAGCCCCCTTTCACCAGAATGCAATTCAAACTTGTGAAGAGCCACAGCGAGAGCTCCGGTTTATTGAGGCTGTGCATGATTCAGACACAGGGGAAAGTTAACATCATTGTGTATATTTCTCATAACCATGAAGCGTTCCATCCCCGCTACACAGAGAAGGAAACCACAGGAAAGGTAAATAACTTTCCTCAAGCTTCCCAGTAAGCTAATAATGTCAGAGATGGGATCTGAGCCCATTTCTGCCTAATTCCAAAGTGTGTGCTCTGCATATGCTCAAATACTCTATCTGTAGCTAGGCCCTTCTGGCTTTGGCATATTTCTCAACTCATCTTTTTTCTCTTGTAGTCGACAAATCCATACAACTCTTTCTACAATTCACTGCATGTACTTTTCTTGTTTCTATTATTTGTATTGCTTCATATCTTACTTTACTGGAAAAAAAACAACAACCTTGTTTTTCTGACCAGTGAACATTGGCTGATCCTTTAAAACAGCACGAGTATCATTTTCTCCGACAAATCTCTCCTGACTTTCTTGTGTAGAGTTAGGCGAATCTTTCTCAGTACTCACGTGATACCTTTGCTGCAGCACTGTTAAAGTGTAAATCACAAACATACATCCTTTGTATCATACATGTATATAGGCATTCTTACTCATATTTACACATAGTATCTATTTATATGTTATGTCTAAGTATATACAATTACAAATATGTAGAATATAAATAACAAATATATTTACCTATATATATTTTATATAATATAATATGTATTCTTCATATACATATATTCTTTATATATAAGTATACTTATACATATTTATACTTATATACTGATACATACATTTCTCATATACACTATATATGATATATATTATTTGTATCTTATATGTACTCCTGATATGTATGTTGTTTGTGTGTGTGTGTTTATATTTTATGGTTTTGACTCACTTTTTTGTACGTGTAAGAGTGGGACTCTCTAATAAATATGCTGGGAGCCCTGAACAGGGTCTAACGCATGGTAGGCACCACTATATGCTTTTGCATGAAAAACTGAACGAGTGAGTGAATGAATTAAGCGCTCCCCTCGTGTCCTGATTAACCGTGCCTGTGTTCACTGACAGAATGATAAGGACAGGAAGAGAGATCTGGGGGAAAGGAGAAGTCTATAGAGAGACCACGGCAGGGCTGGGGTTATTTTTCCTGGAAAGGAAGTTCTAGGGAATTTCTCTGGAAATAAGGGAGCAACAGGTGTTTCTCCTTAAAAAAAAAAAAAAAAAAACACTCCAAATTCCCACCCGTCTAAAGTGGCCCCCATTCCCATCTTGACCTGAAAAGACCAGGGGCCAGACAGCTTGCCCCACCTCCAACCCCCAGCCCAGCCTGCTCAAAAGAACTGGCAGGACAGAACCAAAGGAAACAGATAACCCCCCTTGGCATCTGTCCCCGCTCCACGCATCCAGATGGAGAGGTGGCCGCTTGTTTCCCCTGAGACCGTGCTCTGCCCTCTTCCAGGGTAAGGAGAAACTGGAGAACAAACTTTGATTGTCCATTGGAGTGGGCTAAATATTTCCATCTGGGTTGAGCACTCAGAGGCCCAAGACCTCCAACCCAGTTTGGCCTTGGCTTGCAGCCTGCATCCCTTTGCTGGGGAGGAGGAGGAGGTCTGCTTTGTCTTGTGTGGAAGGAGTAACATCAGAGCCACTCTGGAGGTTGAGGCCATCCCCACCCCAAAGCAGAACCATGTCTCTGATAAAGGTTTTGAAGTGACTAAGGTTTTAAAAGCCCTGGACAGAAACAAACAAACAAACCAGGAAATCCATTTTTCAGCACACAGTCATGGCTAATGACAATGTAACTACAGTATTCATAGCAGAGATACAGCAGAGCCCTGGGGAGGAAATTCCTGAAAAGAGAGATTTTTCACTATGCAATGAGCACATAGATCTCTACCTGAGCTTTGTGTTCTAAATACTTTTTTGTTTCAATTTAATATTTGCTATTTCAAAAACGAATTAGTGGTGGAGGCTACTGTTTCTTGTGAGTAGGAAAATACACAGATGGACTTGGACCTTATTTTTGATGATACCTCATTTTTTAACCAAAAAGCATTTCCACAATAGTCAAACTCCTGTGTAAACATGCCTTTTGTGACGAGGGTAGAAGAGGACTTTGGAGGGGGGGGATGGCATATCCTGGATACTGGGGAGGCCACAGGGCTATCTGTATTAATAGAAGAGACTGCGGGCAGGATATTCCCTGCCATGTTCACTGGTCTGGCACACAAAATGCACTTAATATCTGAGTTGAAGAAATGAGTGGTACTGGGTTGATAAGAAGACGAGGGAAGGCTGGGTATCCCAGACAGCTTGGCAGGGAGGAATCTGTGGAGACCTGGGCATGTTGGCCCTGGTCCAAGGAGCCAGGCAGCCTTTTCTCCTGGCCTCAGCAACAGAATATTATAGATGGTCTCTCTTCTTCTTTAGGGAGAGCAGTCCCTGTCCCTTTCCCTGGTTCTGGTTCTTTGCAAAGATTTTAAGAGTGTCAGAAGTGAAAAAGTTTCTGTGGGACCACCAAGTCCAAGACTTCATTTTGCAATGAGAAACACTAAGGCCCAGTGTGGGGAATACACTTGCCTCAGGTCGTTCAAGGATTTAGTGCAGGAGATGGAGTTAGATCTTAGACCACATTTTACCAGGGTTACTGCTTTCCCAGACAACTGTGCACCCCCTTCTCCTTGCATTCTCTCTCTCTCTTCCCATATGACCCCCTAATTCTCACCCCTGAAACCCTGACACAGGACAGCAATAGAGACTTACCAGCAGCTGCAAGCTGCAATTTTAAAAAGAGTGAGGCTCAGGTGATCTGTACTGGAAAAGGAGACAGGTAGGCAGGATTGCACCAGGGTTAGTGAGAGGCATCCTGCTGTGCTGCCAGGGAAGGATTTATTCTCCTTTTTCCTCTGTGCATGTGAAGCACCATGGCACCAGCTGGGAGAAGCTGAGGACAAACAAGGAATCCCCAGGGCTGGGAGTCCTATGGGCAGGAGCTGTCATTACTCCTTCCCCTCTGCATCCCTCCCTCCTTCACCTGAGGCTGAAGAGCCCTAACTTTATAGGATTTAATCTCCAGGCTTCAGCTGCTGACAGATCTCTGCTGTAAGAAAAGTAGTTCGGCCTCATCGTATTTTCCTGCTACCTCATTCTCTGCCTCCCTTTGTTCATTAGGATGGACCCACAGTTTGCCAGAGAGGCTGCATGTGGTATATAAAGATTATGCACACAACTCCCACGTTGGTTCACATTACTCATCTTTTTTTTTTTTTTTAAAGGATGTTGCAGTCTTTTTTTTTTTTTTAATGATTTTATTTATTTATTCATGAGCGACAGAGGTGGGGAGAGAGAGAGAGAGAGAGAGAGAGAGAAGCAGAGGGAGAAGCAGGCTCCCAAGGAGCAGGGAGCCCGATGCGGGACTCGATCCCAGGACCCTGGGATCATGACCTGAGCCGAAGGCAGACGCTTAACCATCTGAGCCACCCAGGCGCCCAACATTACTCATCTTCTTAGAAGCACCATAGCCACCACTGCCCCAAAGTCCTCCCACTCTTGCACTAAATTGTAGGCCTACACGTCTGTTTCCTTTTATGGGATCATTCATTCACCCTTTGTCTCTGCCAATCACTGCACTTTGAGCCTAGAGATCGGCCAGATGAAAACCTTCCATATACACTCCCATCCCAAATACATGTTCTATCCAGTTTCTCAGGCTTTCCCAAGGCTCTCTACTCAACTCTGAACGTGTGGGATGCTACTTCAACAGGCCCTAAAACAAACAGCCCTTCCCCAACATTTCCTCTCTTCTTGCCTTTCCCCCCCTCTGGTAGCAAATATCATCATCGTTCAGAAAAATCAGTGTGTATTTCTTCCTCAGTCTATGTTACAAAACCTAAATTGATTGATGTCATCAGGCCATATGCACACTTCTCTTCCCTTTGAACACACACACACACACACACACACACACACACACACACACAGACTTGGAGATTGACATGAACAATGTATTATATTATAATAATATAATCATAAGCCAGGGATGGTTGATCAGAGTTGTATGAGGTGGAACCCCCAAAATGGGGCATATAGATCCAAAGTGAGGACAAAGGCCCATGAAGTTTATGACATGCCAATGTGATCAGAACACACCTAGTTAGAAGATGGCATCACCTTATATCAGGGGAATAACCAGTGGTTACGGACAGACTGTAGGCAGACACAGTTAGGATGACAGGACAGGAGGCAGAGAACAGGTCATCTTTCAAAATGTAATTGATGGAGAGAGTTCTGGCTCAGGCAACAAAGGGAGAGAGTTGAAAATCCTCGTTTAGGTTTGTAGGAGAGGAAATCCTTACAGGAAAAATTTGAGAATATTCTGTCTTCATTGAGAACATAATTTTGGCCATGTCCTAGAGGGAGCGTAGTTAGGGAACAACGCTGCTGTTCTTACCATCAACAACTATTGTTATTCTTTGGGGGCATCTATCACATATGAGATGATACAACAATTATCATATGGACAACCAAAGAGATGGACAAAGAGATGGACATGTGAGTTTGGGTAGGTAGCAACCAGCCCACCTAGGAGACACAGGGAAGCTCTCAAATTGAACTAGGAAGACTAAGTAAGAATTAATCATGAGATGGAGCTTTATAGAAAGGGATTTCCAGGAAGAAGGAGTAGCATAAGGTAAGGCATAGAGGTGAAGAAATTTTTCTGAGAACTATAAAATTCTCCAATACGCAAATATAAAATTTAAGAGAGGTCATACTATGGAATGAGAAAGTAGATGTAGGTAGGGATAAGACTCTGGAAGACTGTATACCTATTGATGACTGAGTTTGAGAGGGCAAGGAATGACCTTATTCTATTTTTAATAAAATATACTGTTAGCAATATGTAGAAAATACTTAAAATCTGCACTGGAAACAGACATTATTTGGTGTATGGAGCTGAGTGAGATTATTTAACTCATAGCTTTTCACATGGCTAAATAATACTATGTAATGAATAACCTGTCACTTATCTAGAGATATTTGCAAGGCAAATTTTTGCCTTATATTTTTTACTAGCGTCTATGTAATAGCTCCCCCCTGCTTCTCTGAATTTTATAATAATTTAAGGACTAGTGCCCAAGAAATTGTCATTTTAAAAAATACAAAATGTTCTTAAATCTTTTTTTCTTTCTTGTTTCCCTAAATGATCTTTAAATTTATTTTATCATGTCACAAAATAATTTTTTTTTTTTTAAGTAAGCTCTACAACTAACACAGGGCTTGAACTCATGATCCTGAGATCAAGAATCGCATGCTCTATGGACTGAGCCAGCTGGGCACCCCCAAAGTAATCTTTTTGAATGAAGACTGAAATTACATTAAACATTCTCATCCATTTTCATTTGCCATGCATCTATTAAGTGCCTGCTCTGGAAAACCCTGAGCAAGGCCTTGCAGATACACAAGGAGACATGACATAGTGTTGCCTTTATGAAGCTCATATTTGGCTAAAAAAAAAAGACTGTTAAACAGAGTTTGCCAGACGGTATGACTAGCCCAGACTAGGAAGGCAGAATTTGTTTCTGAAGGCTGTGGCAGAGAACAACGAAGGAATAGTCCTTGGGCACATCTCTGTCTCCTTGAGTAATAATGGTGTAGGGGTGGCAAAATTTGCCACCCCAAATGTCTCTTTGGTATGTGGTTTGTTTTAGGCTGGTTATTTTTAAGAAACAGAAGATTCAAGAAGTTTTTCTTTTTGCCTGCCGAAAAGAATTTAGATAGAGCACCTGTTCTAGGAAGAGAGCTATTACAGTAGATAACTAGTGTAATATGAACTTAATGTTATAGACAGGGAGGAACCTAGCAAGGTCTCTTTGTTAAAATTCCTCTCTGTGTAGGCACCTGGGTAGTTCAAATGGTTGAGCGTCTGCCTTTGGCTCAGGTCATGATCCTGGGGTCCTGGGATTGAGACCCACATCAGGCTCCCTGCTCATCAGGATGCCTGCTTCTCCCTCTCCCTCTGTCTGCATCTCTGCCTACTTGTGCTCTCTCTTTGTCAAATAAATAAAATCTTAAAAAAAAAAATTCCTCTCTGTGTTCCATTATTTCCTTAAGGCTCAGCAAACATTTGTTGACCAAATATTTACTCTTTTCATCTTCTTGCCAATTATCTTTCTCCTCTTTAAAGTCCCAGATCCCTACCCACTTCTTAGTTCTGGAGGGCATATAAGCCTCAATTACTTGACTGCCTGTGGACCTCTTATGCTATGGAGCCCCCATATATATGTAATTAAATTTAACTTTCTCCTGTCTCATGATTAATTAATGACTAATCTGTCTCATGTCAATTTAATTCTTAGACTAGCCAGAAGAATCTCAAAGGGTATAGTAAAAATTTTCACCTCCCCAACAATGAAATCCTGTGACTATAAAGCGAAGTGAATGTACATGTGTGATGCTTAGGGAGGTGGTGTATCAATATGTTGGTATGCATCATTCAGGCTTTAACCTTGAATGTATTAGAATCCATTACCAAAATATCTAAATGCATTACTAAAAGTATCAATGTAAGAGTGTGCCTATTTATATATGTGCTAATAATGGCGTTTAGTCCATTATTTTCACATGTGCCTGTGAAAATTCTTTTCACATGTGCCTGTGTGTGTACGTGTGTGCACGTGTGAAAAAGACAGAGAGACAAAGATATTTTGTCTCTGGTTATGTGTGTATGTGAGAATATGACTGTCTTAGCTCACACCCTATGCATAAGGAGAACAACTGAGCCTACTCTGTACCAGAGATTGAGAAAACCTGTGGGAATGACAGGGATATATTAGATCCTAGCATGTTTTTCAGGGTCCCCATATAAGTTATATTCAAGGGAGCTTCGACTCAGTATCCATACCTAACGAATAGAGTCAGGCTTAGTGGGGTAGGAGATTACTGTAGAACGGCCAGGTCAATATGCATGTTGTGGTTTTCCAATATAACCACCAGGGGGAGCCCTCAACTTAAAAATGGGCTTGAATTCAAACCCTCTTCTATTTCCAACAGGTTAAGAAAGTAGATCTTTCAGCTTCATCTCCCCACATCTTCTTTATCTCCCACATAGTTCTGAAAGATGCCAACCTGTTCATTCCTCCTCTGAAGATGATCCCGTGTCTCATGCATACAGACAGCAGACAAATCCACACCCTATAACCAACATTAAATCCTGAAATTGATGGAGATATGATATTTTTCTCTACTTTCTCAGATATTAAAGATAACCTCATAAGATGCAAATGTTTCTGTGTGCTTTAGTCCTAGTCATATTGACCAATCCGACCAGACACAGAACTAAAAGAAATCCTTACTCAGGGTTTTCAGTTTCTCTAAACTCAGACTCAATTTGGGGGGGGTCTCTATTGCAGAAAATGGCTGTAGCTTTAAGGGAAGCAGAATTTGTGGCTCCAAAACACGCCTCTTTGGCATAAGGATTATTTTAAGGCTGATTATTTTTAAGAAGCAGGGAAACTTAGGAGAAGCTCTGAAAACCAACCAAGTAGAGGTTGTCTTTTTGTAAGAGACATTTACATTTGAAAGAACAATCTCCATTTGTAAGGGTGTCTCCATCTGCGTACCAGGAAGTGGAGAATGGCTAAATCTCTAGAAACTTATCAATGGAGAAGACAAAGACCTAAGTCTATAAGACAAACTCATCCTTTTCCAATAGCTTTGTGCTTTTCCAATAGCCTCCCATAACTGGGCTCCCACCCCCCAACATCTTTTGTCTTTAGCTGGATCTGGGATTTAAAGTGGTATCTTGGGCCATTTTGGAGAGTTATGCAGTTTTCCCGGGTACCTGCCATGTATACAGGAGGTGTGCATGTTACTGAACTTGTTTTTCTCAGGTTAATCAGCCTTTTATTATGGGAAGAGGGCGTTGGTCCCAGTTTTGAACCTTGAAGGGTAGAAAGAAAATTACTTCCCTCCCCCCGCCCCCCCCAAAGCTCAGCACACTTTTTTCTGATGCAAGGTCCTGGTGATCCTGGTGACCAGACTTCCCTAGATGAATTCTGTTTTATGGCATGTGATTGATAGGAATATTTCAGGCTGGAAAGACCTACACATGTTGGGATTATCAAAGGGATCCTCTAGCTTGGTCTGAGTCCTTGAGAAAGCTTCATGTTGGAATTTATTTTGTCTACTTCCCTCCTCTTTGGATGCCTGCATCCATGTGAGCATAGAAAGTCTGGAATGTTTCCATACAGAAAGGCTCCACATTTTCCCACAACAATCTTTTTAGCTCTTCTTTCCTTACATCCTGCCTCTCCCCAGTCATTCTAAAGAGGAACCAATTTCCATCCTCACTGAAAAGTTTAAAAAGTAAACTCCCCGCTGAGTACAGAGCCCTACACTGGGTTCCATCTCATGATGCTGATATCATGACCTGAGCTGAAATCGAGTGGGTCACTTAACTGACTGAGCCACCCAGGCGCCCCCTGAAAACCTTTAAAATGCTTTAAGGAGAATAACAAAAACACACATTTGTGTTAGGATATTAGGGGAATGGAAAATATTTGGGGAACTCTTAAAAAAATTCCAGTGGGAGATGAGCAAAGTCATGGGATACAAGCAGAGAGGAGACCAATGAGACACATGTTAAGAGTCTGCAATCTATGTAACCTGAAGACTATCAAGGTGTGAGTCAAGTCTGATACATTAATACATTGACACCTATTTTCCCCTAACATAGCAATCTGGAACCATTTTCCTGAGGCCAAGTGAATACCTCTTCAAATTATTTTATATCTGAGGTCGTGTCAGGTTCTCTTTTACCCAACTCCTGAAACTTCCCAGTCCCTGTACAATAATCTATATTTTGAGCCCAGGTAGAACTGCTCCATTCTGAGATCTTTTGCTAACCTAGTCTTCCTCATCAGGCTTCTCACTGCATTTCTCTTTTTCCTCCTTATTAATAGCATATTATCAGCTGAGCCATGATTAAGGAGGTAACATCAGTTTAACAGGATCTCAGAATCCATGTGAAATTTCTTTTTCTTTTTTTTTTTAAAGATGTTTTATTTATTTGAGAGAGAGAGAGAGCACAAGTGGGGGGCAGAGGCAGAGGGAGAGAAGCAGGCTCCCAGCTGAGCAGGGAGCCTGATCCCAGGACCTGAAATCATGACCTGAGCCGAAGGCAACTGCTTAACTGACTGAGCCACGCAGGTGCCCCCCTGTGTGAAATTTCCTAAAGAGACGGAATTTCTTATAAAACTTTGGTGAGAGGCAGGTCCTCTCTTTCCCTCCAAACAAATATTGAGCATCAGGGTCAGGCCAAAGAGAAGCAAGGTAGACACCTAAAGAGCAAAATTTAAGGAGACACCCATTCCCGTTGTACAAGGGCAAGGTTGGCAATTGCAGGACCTGAGAGTGGGTGCCTCCCTAAAGTTGCCCCCTGTTAGTCCTTTTGAGTGCCTGTTATATTTAGGCACTGAGGATACACAATAATTAAGAAGTGGTCTTAGGGAACAACATGCTCCTGGGAGGGACAGATATATAAGTAGTCACTTGCAACAGAATAGTACAAATGGACCCAAAGAAATAAGAAATTAAACCAGACTTGAGGGCTTACAAGAGACTTCCTAGAGGAATAACCAGATAAATCAATATATGATAAAATAGCACATTAGCCAGGGAAAGAGGAGAGGGGGGGATATGGTTTTCCAAGCACACAGCTAGACACTGGACTCTTTTCCAATGATGATGAACTCATCCTCTTGGAAAATGGCATGAAGAAATGGAAGTTCATAGTGATAAGGAAAAATCTGTGTCCTAAGATGGCCAACCGAGCCAGCAAGGGAGTCCCAGCCCCTGCCCCGGGGGCTCTTCCGGGTTCTTCTCTTTGCTCTGCTTCCCACGCACGCCAATCCGGTTCCTCTCCCTGCCCCGCTTCCTGCACGCGCCAAGAGTGCCCAGTATGCAGACGTAGCAGTGTATAAATTACCCCCTTTGTTTGTGCTCGGGGCTCAGACCTTTGGAGATCACTGTCCTCTGAGCCCGCCGGCGTTAAATAAACCTCCTATCCTGCAAGATTTCCGAGGGATGCTTGGTTCTTCTGTCGGGTGATCCAGTCCAGGTTCCGTAACAGTAGGACTTTGAAATTTAGTCAGATCACTTAATTGAATCCCAGCCATGTGACAAAAAGCAAGTGATTTAACCTCTTCAGCTCCACTCTCTTCAACATGTTAAAAAGGAAACCAAAAGCCCAAAGTGATATCACTGAGGTTAAGGTCCTAAATCAGTAAACCGGGACTTAATACCTAATCTAATTTCAATTTTGTCCCCCACCCCCACCCTCGAGAAATGTAGTCTTAACTGGTCAGTCAGTAACTTTCTGATGGGCACCAACATGTCTATCACATGGCCCTCTCCATTCCCCAAAGGAAGATAAGGTCAGCTGCATGACAAGAGCCCCATTTGTTCCCCCTAAGGGAAAATGACCTTGCCCAGAATAATCCTTTCTTTACTTTTGCTTACAGCTTCCTTGCCCCACCACCTTCCTATAAAAACCCGCCCTTTTATACACCTCCTAGGAGCTCCCCTCTACTTGCTGGAGGAGATGCTGCCCGATTCATGAATTACTTAATAAAGCCAATTAGATCTTCAAATTTACTTAGTTGAATTTTGTTTTTTAGCAAGTAAGATATGTACCATTCAGACAGCTATTGAAAGAATAACATGTCACAAGAAAGTGATAATTTATGAAAAAAATAAATAAATGTTTTTTTGTGTCCTGAAGTAACAAATTGCTCTACATATGCTTTCTTAGGGAGCCTGAGAAAGAGTCAAACTCTAGCTATTTCTGTGCTTCCTCATTTACAGCACGGAGGAAGCCTAAGGTGTAAATTTTCTTATCTGTGTCCTGCAGGGTTTTTGCTAAGTAGTCAGTGGGATGGTTTAGACTTGAGCCTCTGCCTTGCCAGTAGGCAAATGAGGAAGGAGCCAGACCCTCCGGTGACAATGGACGAGGCTGATGCTCTGCTTCTTTGTAAGCACGCATTATCTCAATGCTGTTTAATGGGCCCTCACTACCCCTCCTCCCAGTTTTGAGGCTCACCTTCTTGGCTGACTTCAAAGTAACAGAATACTGCTTCCTGGGGCCCTGGCTTTATCCAGGACTCCTGCTGCTCTGGTTTCTTCAGCTGGCCTGTGCCAGCAGCTGCGCTTTGACGCTGAGCCCAAGGAACTTTACTCATCCCTTGGTAACAACCATTGCCACTGACCTGTGACCCTGAGTATGAGCTTCAGGGAATGTGCCTGATGTGCTCCAAGAACAATACTGTTTGTTAAAGTTAGAGAATTAAAGCATCTTTTTAGCTAAACCAGGGAAGTTCAACAGATCACATACCCTTATACGCAGAAACATGCAGGCATTCAGAGAGCCCCACAAATATCCATTTATCCACAAATATTTATTAGGGACCTACTACTTGCCAGGCACTGTACAAGGCTGTAGCATAGAGCAGTGGATAAATGGTAAGGTCTCTACCCTCATGAACCTCAAAGTCTCCTGAGGAATTTTTGTTACATCATCCCTGTATAGATACACTGAATACAAAGCAAAGCTGTGGAAACAGGAGAATGGCCTTAGAACCACTCAGCAGATCAATAGCTCTTAGGTGAGCTTCCTAGCATTAGCTGGTCAGACCAAGCCTTCTCTATTTTCTGGTCTGTTCACATCTGTATATTTGTAATTCCAGGACATAAAGAATATCCTCTCCTTCCAGCAATCAGACTAGGAGAAGGAGTCAGAGGACCATTCACAACCTATTTGTTCTGTAGATACCAAAAGACAACAGGGAAAAGAAATGCCACAAGGTGGCCTCCAATAGAATCTTGGAATGGTGACCATCTGTTCTTTTCAGTTTTGATGAGCTATATTGAGTTGCACTCTAGCTTCAACCTAGAAGGGATTCATTTTTAGTGGTATCTGAAGATTATTCCTTGGTTCTCTTCGAGCCTAGAGGTGTTCTCCCAAAAAGTTTGGCTGAAATTTGCCATCCATCTTCCACTAAGCTAAAATTATTTGTCTTGTTCCCAATATATCTCTACTTTGGATAGGAAGAGATGAGGAATTTAGATATGGATGAGATTAGGAATTTCAGGAAATATTTGGAACATGTAAAAAAAAGGAGAATCCAAGTAGAGGAAAATAAATTAAAAATTTACTGGATGGGATCCAGAGTAGATTGGACAGCATAGAAGAAAGAGTCACTGAACTTAAAGATGCAGCAGTATAATCATCCAAACAAAAGCACTGAATGAAACAAAGATTTTTTTTTTTTTAAAGACTCCCAGAAGTGGTGGATCATTATTAAGCTATGACATGTGCAATTAGTGTTTTAAAGTGAAGAAGAGAAAAAAGGATCAAAAAGTTTTGAGGAACTATTGGCTGAAATTTCTCAAAATTAGAACATAAAGGATACTCATGAATTCAGATGCTCAGCAAATGTTGAGCAAGGTCAATTAAAGAAAACATGCAACTAAACGAATATAGAAAAAGACACATTGCATACAAGGAAACTATGAGAAGAATTCTCTCCGACTTTTCTTCAGAAACAATGGAGGTCAAAGAATAAAAAAAAACATGGAACTTCATTTGTGATGTGGTAGAAGTAAAATCTGTCAATGTAGATTTCTAGTGAAAATTTCCTTCAAAAACTAATGTAAAATAAACATTTTCAGGTTAAAAAACAATTGAGATTATGACTATTTTATTCCTATTTATTTCTATTAAATTCATTAAAACACAATTGAATATTAAAGTGAAAATAATAACAAAATATTGTGTAATTATTATATGAGCAGAAGTAAAATATATCTGAACTATGGTACAAAGAATAAGTTGGGCTATAAATGAAATGATAGTATGATAGAAAAAAAGGAAACATACCAATACACTGGGTCAAGATATTTCTGATTCCAAAACAGAGCAACATTTCTGAGAAAAGAGAATACTATCCTATACTATCCATCCATGAACTTGTTTTTGTTTGCTTGTTTAAAGTCTTAAGGAAATAATCGTAAGTGAATCCAGTAACAATAAAAAAAGAATAAGACCTCAGCACCATTCATTTGGAGGTTAGGGGAAAACAATAACAAAATCTTAGCATTTTTTGATAGAATTTTATAGGTTGTTTTACATTTCTTTTTACAGAAATGCAAAAGAATGAACATAACTAAACACCTTGAAAATAAAAAGTCTTTTAGAGCTCATATACTACTTAATTCCAAAACTTACTATAAATCTTCAGTAAAAAGATAGTGCTGAATAATCAGAATGAGAGACAAACACATCAACCAAAGAGATGAGAGAGTCCAGAAACAGATCTTCACATAAATCAATTATTGACATTTAACATAGTCACCAACTATTTTTGTAAGAAAGAATATCTATTCAATAAATGGTGCTGGTACGACTGTATATGTATATAGAAATAAAATTAGTTTTGACCCTATCTTAGACCTTACACAAAAATTAATTTAAACACAACAAAGACCTATATGTACATAATAAAAATATAACAAAACTGTAAAGCATCTAGAAGAAAACAGAGTAAAAAGTCTCCGTGATCTTTTTTAAGAAAGAAAAATTAATTGATAAATTCAGCTTCATTAAAAGTAACAAAGTCTGTTCTTCAAAAGACTCTGTTAAGGAAAGAAAGTCAATCCAGAGATTGAAAATATATATATATATAACATGTACATTTGAAAAAGCACTTGTATACAGATTGAATAAAGAACTCTTACAACTCAATAATCATAAGACAATCCAATAAAAGCAGGCAAACTTTTAATCTAAATATTTTCACAGAAGATATGTGAAGGGCTAAGAACTATGTGAAACGACGATCAAATAATTAGTTCTGAAGGAAATGCAAATTTAGGAGAGGGTAAAAAAAAGTAAAAAAAGTAAAAAGGAAATGCAAATTTAAATCACCATAAAATGACTTATAGACACTGGAATGACTATATAGTTAAAACAACAGACAGTACCATGTGTTGTTATGGATGTGGAGCGCTTGGAACTCCAATATGTGGCTTGTGGGAGAGTAAAATTCTTCAACAGTTGTGGGAAATACTTGAGAATTAAAATGTTGAGGCACAGTGTGTTTCACTGAATGAATCAAGGTCGCATAGCTGGTAGAGGACACAGTCAGAATTTGAATCAAGAGGTCTAGAGTCAGAGCTCAATACTTTACCAAAATGCAAGTCAATGGCATGATAGTCAAAGTCTGTATTTTTCAGTCTTTAATATTATCTGTTGGGAGAGAATATATTTTGAAATAATACTATGGATTTGAAATATTATTAGAAATATAGATCTCATCTTTCTCTGTTCCCTCCATCTAAATGTAACTGATAACATTTCTTTTGGCTTCCTTCTTATGCCTTAGTTATTTGCCCCCTACAAAGATGTATCACCTTGGTTTATGCATTACCAAGATATAACACTGTTTCTGGCATTAAAGGGTTAAGTAATATAGGTTTGCTGAAATTTCTGAGAACAAACATGAGGGTCCCCCAACTACTTTTAAGTTGCTAATGAGAACACATTCCTAATAATCTAATTTTCTTATCAAAGATCCTAACACCATGCTTGCAGATTAGGAAAAAAGAGTGAAAAGAATAAATTAAATAACTGCATCTTGGAAAGTTTGGATAATAATAATAACAAAAATAATAGTAACAATAAGCATCATAACAGTATAGTTAGTATTAGTATAATTAGTATTTATAGCTAACAATTATTTAGGCTTTGATATGTCTCAGAAAGTGTCTTCAGCACTTTCCAAACATGATTTTTATCTTTGACATACTGAAAGTAAAGTTAAGGCAAAGAAAGTTTAATTTAGCAGCTGCCCAGCGTCACACAATTCGTGAGTATTCAAATTAGATTTTGAATCCAAATTAGCCTAATTCACAACCACTTAGGTAGGAAAATGCAATATTTGTTCTTTTCTAAAAGAAAAAGGATTACTGAACATAATGGGGAAAACGATATAAAAATTTTGAAAACAATTCTGTTTTATAAATAAAAATACTGATATTATCCTAGTATAAAATAAGAGTTGCCTCATCCTTAATTCAATCTTTTATCATCACACTTCCCTGACTCTCATTTATCTTTGCAATTAATGGTTAAACAAACAGACAGAATCACAGTGTGTAATAGAGAAGAGTGCTGGAAAGTTCCTGGTTCAATGTTTCATATGATAAATACTTCATAAGGAGAATTTCCTCTCTTTGGAAATTGTTTCTCTGTCCAAAGAATTCCAGAAATTCTCAGTCAAAAACATCTCCAGAGAGGTGCACTTTGGTGGCTCAGTCAGTTAAGTGTCTGACTCTTGATTTCGGGTCAGGTCATGATCTCAGGGTCATGAGTTCAAGCCCGGCTTTGGGCTCCATGCTGGGTGTGGAGCCTACTTAAAGTAAAAACAAACAAACAAAAAACATCTCTGGAGAAACTATTTACACAAAGCTTTTGCTTGGTTGTTTTGGTTTTAATGTTGGTCAAATTGTGCTTGGAATCTGTATGTACTTCTGTGTCCTTAACTAGGTGTGGTCCAGGGCAAACTATGCCACACAAATCTTTCTTGCTTCCATACCTTGGGATCCTGTAAGGCCCAAGGGCTACCTTCTTCCCTGAGGACCTGCAGGAGCCTATACAAATGCTTCTGCTCAGCAGGGTGAGGAGTTCCACAGAAAAAGCAAAGCACTTGGCTAACAGGTGAAGTACATGGTCATGGATTACCAGAAAGAAAGGACAGAAAGTGAGGCTGAGCAGGAAGACTTATCTCTATGAACTGGACATAGAGTTATATGTCACTGCTGAGCTGGAGGAAGGAAGGGTGATGCTCTGGGATCTTGAGGGACAGAGCTAAAAGTACATTATGGTACTGTGCCGAGGCACAGATTGCTGAAGGGAACTTTCTCTGGGTAATGTTATTTCTGGAGAAAAGGAACCAAAAAAAGGGGTCTCTCACTGATGGAAAAACTGTTGGAACTCTGACGCCATTATGGAAGCAGGAGAGTGATGGGTAAATAGAAAAGATTCTGATTTCCATAGCCCAGGATTTCCTCCCTTCCCATTCTCTTCTGCTTCCTCAATCTACCAGTCTTCATAGTGGGTAAGATAACACCTATGTTCACCCTGAGTCACAAGGGGTATTCCAAGTAATGCTTTCCATTTTCTCGTAGAGGACAGAAATATCAAGAGCAAGTTTAGAGAAGGCAGAAGGAAGTTTTACCAGATAGCAGTGTTAAAAACAAACAGATGAAATAGTTTATCCAAACAACTGTAAGAGAGGGAAAATATTTTTCCCTTTATCCTTCTAGGTTTTCGGCTGCGGCTTCCCTCTAGGGAAAGATTATTGGGAGAAAAATAAGCAAAATTTAAAAATGTATATACCTCCTGTATACACGGGTCTTACCCTGGAAAAGTGAGTAACTCCTTGAAATGGCCCAAACTATCACCTTAAATGCCTTCTTTGGATAAAGACAAAGGAAGATGTTGGATGGCTGGATGGGTAGGAGGGAGGGCTTATAATGGGAGGTTCCCACGGAAAGCACAGTAAACACGGGAATGGTTGTTATGCGGGTTTACATCTTCTTTGTCTTCTGCCTTCTTCTTTATAAGAGTTTCCAAAGATTTCCTCATTCTCTTCTTCTAGGTCTCCCTTATAAATGTAAATGTCTCACCGGTCACTGTAAGGATCCCAAAGGTAATGTCTACTCAGATGTCAGAGATCGTTCTATGTCCGCTGTTTCTTAGAAATAATCAGCTCAAGATAATCCTTAAACCAAACAGGAGTGTTTTGGGGTGGCAGATTCTGCTCCCGTTCACATTCATCAGTATGAGCTTAAACAGTTTTACAGAAAACTACTAGCTGATACAATGGATCCAATTGCTTTATGTACGAAGAGGATATTTTTCCTTAATCCAACCCTATGAAATTGTTCCCACAGAGATGATCCTACCTATCATTGCTGTCTTTCCCAGAAAGTGCTTCCTAGGCCAGTCTTATATTTTTTATTTTATTTATTTATTTTATTTTATTTTGTAAAAAGATTTACTTATTTATTTTGGCGGGGAGGGGCAGAAGGAGAGGGAGGGAGAGAAAGAATCTAGAGCAGACTCCCCACTGAACGCAGAGCCCAACATGGGGTCGTGCTCTCAGGACCTCGAGATCATGACCTGAGCCAAAATCAAGAGTTGGATGCTTAACCAACTGAACTACCCAGGCACCCCTAGGTTAGTCTTTTAATATGAGTTCTTTTAACAGATATCTGAGCACCAGAGTTTTACCCATTTAGCTCATGTACAGTCCTTTCCAACAGAGTCCCTGCACCCATCTGATTCTAAAAGTTCCTTCTTAGGGCACCTAGATTCTGAAGACAGTCTTTATTTTTTCCCACTCCTTTATCTCAGTTTACTTCTGTATGGTTTGCTTGGCTCAAAAGAGTCAATTGGCATTTTGGAATTGCTTTGTACATTACTGGTCTTAGCTTTGTCTTTTTCTCCTAACTTTATGTCATCCAAAGATGTCCTACAGTAATCTTTTCTCCACAGCTCTTCTTTCCAACAGCCATAAAGTACCCCTACACCTTCCTGCTGCAAAGGCATAACTGTTTTCTACACAGATAAAGAAGACTTTGGGTTAAAACTAACGAGAACTTCATGCTCTCAACTCACCAGTTGACAAGAGATGACAAGCTAGGAGCTAAAACAAGCAAAAGTGATAAAACATTTTAAAACTCATTTCGCAGCTAGCTCCCTTTCCCCAGGTCTTCTTTTATGATCTATCAGAGTAACTTCAAGTAGTCATAGAACATTTACTCAAATCCTTATGTTGTCCACTTTTCACAGATTTGGCAAAGAACTCTGGTCTTGAGGCTGCCTCCTCCAGTCATGTTTTTGGTTACTAACTCCATTCAAGTCTCCTTCTTATTCGTCCTCATGGGCATACTTGGCTTTGAGGTTTTCCATACCTGGATTTCCATCCCCTTCTGTTGTCTCTACACTGTCTCCATCATGGGCAATATCACCATTCTTGCTGTCATCAGGACAGAGCCCTCCCTACACGAGCCCATGTACTTGCTCCTCTCTATGTTGGCCCTAACAGACCTGGGGCTTACCCTCACCACTTTGCCTACAGTCATGGGGGTCCTCTGGTTTGGTGCCTCAGAGATCAGCTTTGAGGCTTGTTTTTCCCAGTTCTTCTTCCTCCATGGATTCTCCTTTATGGAATCTTCTGTGTTATTGGCCATGTCCTTTGATCACTATGTGGCCATCTGCCACCCCCTCCATTATGTCTCTGTCCTCACCAACCAAGTAATCAGCAGAATAGGGGTAGCCATCATTTGCCTCTGTGTTCTGGCTGTTCTTCCCACATTGTTCCTGCTAAAAAGGCTTCCCTTCTGTGGCTCCCACCATCTCTCCCACTCCTACTGCCTCCATCAAGACGTGATTCATCTGGTGTGTGCTGACACGACTGTCAATAATTGGTATGGATCTGTTCTAGCTCTGGTCATTATTACATTGGACCCCCTGTTCATTGTGTTTTCCTAAGCACTCATCCTGAGAAGTGTCTTGAGAATCAGCTCCTGGCTTGAAAGGCTCCGGGCACTCAATAACTGTCTATCCCACATTCTGGCTGTTTTGGTCCTCTATGTGTCCATGGTGGGATTGTGCATGACTCACCGCTTTGCCAAGCATGCCCCTCCAATTGTACATGTCATATTGGCCAATATTTATCTACTAGCACCTCCTGTGATGAACCCCATTATCTACAGTGTTAAAACAAAACAGACCCACTGAGGCATTTTTCACCTCTTTTCTCACAGACAATTGCAGTAGAGTGTGGAGAAGAGGATTGTGGGTACTATTCCTTAAAGAGAACTTGGGGAACTTGGAAAGTTATGGTTTGGGTGTCCAGTCGTGTATGAATCATAAAACAAGAATGGGCATTCAATACATTTATTGTGCTCCCTGAATTGGTAATTTAAACTAAACCGAACCATCTAGCCATCATGAAACTGCTCCATTTACATGAGATTTTTGTATACCGAGTTCCTCAAAGCTGTAATTCTCAACTGTATTATACGGATGGAGGTTTCTGTGACTTGTCCTGCAAAACAGACCACCCCAACCTGCATGTACGCAGGCAGGCTAAAAATGTTGTGAGATTCGTGCTGCATAAGTGACCTTGGGAGTCTGGTTATTTGACATTATCTGGCTTCCAGGTCATAATTGGTCCTTCTGGTCTGGATACCAAGAACTGTAAATCTTGCCTTATATCTTCTCCAGCCCCAGGCTAGTCTGGCCCCCCAGGATGGAATCTGGAAGGTAAGGCAAGCACATATGCCCTGGGGTCCTTGAACACATAAAGACATGATAACATAGAAATGCAGTTTCCTCCAAACTGCACGTAGGCAAACGAATGTTTAACTTCAGACTCTTGTCATCTGCCCTATAATTATGGCCCTTATGGGGATGGTCAGTTGGAAGTCTCCCTTGAGGGGAGGATGTTCCACCCAGGCCTGTCTATCAGGACTCCAGCCTGGCTGTCTCCACCCATGGGGCTTCCCCAGCTAATGACGTTGGAGGTTTTAAGTACCCCATCTGATGTAACTGTCTTATTCTCCTTTACTGCTTACTATTGTCCTCATCTATGCTCAGATTTCCCTTTTCCTCTTTCTGTTTCTATTAGATATTTACAATATTAATAAAGTGTTTTTTTCCTCCTTGGAACCTGAGAGTATGGTAGCTGTGAATCTTTTGTTTAGGACATCAACTTTTTCTTTTTGCTTGCATTTAATCATGAAATTTTTAAACTACTAATTCTATTTAACCAATACTATTTTTATCTATCAGTTAACATGAGTTCATGGCTTCCCTGATTATAACTGTACAATCCTCTGTCAGACATGTTTTTCACTGCTTCTGGCTTTATCATATTCTGCCTTTGCTGGGTAAAAAGACTCTTTATAGGGGGGAGGAGCAAGATGGCAGAGGAGTAGGGGACCTAAATTTTGTCTGGTCCCAGGAATTCAGCTAGATAGGGATCAAACCATTCTGAACACCTACGAACTCAACAGGAGATCAAAGAATAGCAGCAACTCTCTGAACAGAAAAGCGATCACTTTCTGGAAGTAGGACATGCGGAGAAGTGAATCCGAGGCAATCCTTGGGAAGATAGACGATGGGGGAGGGGGCCTCCGTCAGCCGCTACTGGCAAGTGATAGAGCAGCAGAGCACAAAATCAGAACTTTTAGAAGTCAGCTCCACTGAGGGACGTCACTCCAGTGGCTAAGCCAGGGGTGGAACCCTCGCGGGACAGTGTGGTCTGAGGACCCTCGGGGTCACAGAAAGACCAGGGGTGCCTGAGTGCAGCAGAGCTCCCAGGTATTGGAGCGGGGAAGCCAGCTGCAGAGACGGAGCCAAGGAGTGGGCTCTCAGCTCGGGATTGCCATAAACTGTGACCTACAGCACAGTCAGGCCACTGCTCTTCCAGCAGGGACCCAACAAGCGGCAGATCTGGGGAGACTCCCCTTCCTCCCCCGGGAGAAGCAGCATGGGAGCACACTGCAGGAATCTGCTGGGCTTGGAGACTCTACACGGGGTTGTGTGCCAGAGATAGAAACGCTTGGTCACAGGCCAGGTGAGCACGGAGTGTGGCCGGAGACCAGGGAGATGGGACTGATTGACTGCTTTTCTCTGGGGGCTCACCGATGAGGGGTGTCCCGGGGTCTCAGCTCCTCCAGGGTGGAGATTACAAGGCCGCCATTTTCTTTCCTGTCATCCAAAGCTGTATGGAGAGCTTGCAGGGAAAAAAAGCTTCCAAAAGCAAACCCGAGCAGTTGACTTAGCCCGGCCCCCAGCAAGGGCGGGGCAATTCTGCCTCCAGCAAAGATATTTGAGAAGCACTGCAACAGGCTGCTCCCCCAGAAGATCAGCAAGAACAGCCAGCCAAGACCAAGTTTACGGATCAATGAGAATGGCAGAACTCCAGCACTAGGGGAATACAGCACATAGAATTCATGGCTTTTTCCCCCTGATTCTTTAGTCTTTCAAAGGTAATTTTTAAAATTTTTTTTTAATTTTTTATTTACCCTTTTTCAACCAAAATCTTATCAATCCGTTTTTAAAAAATCTTTTTTATTTTTCATTTTCAGAGTCATATTTTAACCCTTCATATGAGTTAACCTTATTTTTGGTATATATATATATATATATATATATATATAAAAGTTGTCCTCTCTTTAAAATTTTGGGATGCAGTTTCTTCTAACAGACCAAAATATTCCCTAAATATCTAGTGTATGGCTTTATTCTAGTCTCCTGCCTGATGACATTCTCTCCTTTTTTTTTTAATCCTCTTCTTTCTTTTTTCAACCAACTTTGTATTTTATCAATTCCTTTTAAAAATCTTTTATAATTTTCATATGTACAGTCATATGCCATCCCTTTATCATACTTACCCTTATCTTTGTACATATATGAGTTATTCTTTCTTTAAAATTTTGGGAAGCACTTTCTTCTAACAGACCAAAATATGCCCCAAATCTAGTGTATGGCACTGATCTATGCACCAGCCTGATCATATTTGATCATATTCTTTTTTTCTTTTTTCTTTTTTCTTTCTTTCCCTTTCTTTTCCCCTGGTTTCAGGTCTCTTCTGATTTGTTTAGTGTATATTTTTCTGGGGTCATTGTTACCCTGTTAGCATTTTGTTCTCATTCATCTATTCTCCTCTGGACAAAATGACAAGACGGAAAAAATCACCTCAAAAAATAGAACAAGAGGCAATACTGACTGCCAGGGACCGAATCAATATGGACATTAGTAAGATGTTGGAACTAGAGTCCAGAATGACGATTTTAAAGATACTAGCTGGGCTTGAAAAAAGCATGGAAGATATTAGAGAAACCCTCTCTAGAGAAATAAAAGAACTAAAATCTAACCAAGTTGAAATAAAAAAGCTATTAATGAGGTGCAATCAAAAATGGAGGCTCTAACTGCTAGGATAAATGAGGAACAAGAGAATTAGTGATATAGAAGACCAAATGATGGAAAATAATGAAGCTGAGAAAAGGAGAGATAAACAACTTCTGCATCACGAGGGCAGAATTTGAGAGATAAGTGATACCAGAAGATGAAACAATATTAGAATAATTGGGATCCCAGAAGAAGAAAGAGAGAGGGTGGCAGAAGGTATAGTGGAGCAAATTATATCAGATAATTTCCCTAATTTGTGGAAGGAAACAGGCATCAAAATCCAGGAGGCACAGAGAACCCCCATCAAAATCGACTGCTTTCGGCTCGGGTCATGATCCCGGAGTCCCCGGAGTCCCACATCGGGCTCCCGGCTCAGCGGGGAGCCTGCTTCTCTTTCTGACCTTCTCCCCTCTCATGCTGTTTCTCTCTCTCTCAAATAAGTAAATAAAATCTTTAAAAACAAAACGAAAACAAAAACAAATGCACAGGTGACCAGAGAGGAGAGTGTTAGACCCACTCCCCCTCATTTGCTCTTTTCATCTACTCCCTTCCTCCTGAACGGAATGAGGTATAAGCTCTATAGGTACAAGAGTGATGGGCCAGAGACAGTCTCAGGTTTTCTATTTTTCCCAGCGAGTCTCACATGCCCTTTCTAAGACAGCGGTTCCTAACGTGTACGCACACACATCCTTCTATGCAGTCCTCTGGAAAACTTTCTTAAGTGCTTCTTTTGACTGTATATAATATCAGAAAGGAAAGGAGTCATTCCCTGTTTCTGTTCCTGGCACTCATCCACTCCAGACTTATCCACAGAGACCTGGCAGGCCAGAAAGGACTGGCATGGTGTATTCAGAGCACTAAATGAGAAAAATATGCAGCCAGGAATACTCCAGCTAGGTTGTCATTGAAAATAGAAGGAGAGATAAAAAGCTTCCAGGACAAACAAAAATTAAAGGAATTTGCAAACACAAAACCAGCTGTACAAGAAATATTGAAAAGGGTCCTCTAAGCAAAAAAGAGCCTAAAAGTAACATAGACCAGAAAGGAACAGAGACAATATACAGTAACAGTACCCTTACATGCAATATAATGGCACTAAATTCATATCTTTCAATAGTTACCCTGAATGTAAATGGGCTCAATGCCCCAATTAAAAGACATAGGGTATCAGATTGGATAAAAAAACAAGACCCATTGATATGTTGTCTGCAAGAGACTCGTTTTAGCCCCAAAGACACCCCCAGTTTGCAAGTGAGGCGGTGGACAACTTACCATGCTAATGAACACCAAAAGAAAGCTGGGGTGGCAAACCTTATATCAGACAAATTATATTTTAAACCAAAGACTATAATAGGAGATGAGGAAGGACCCTATATCGTACTTAAAGGGTCTATCCAACAAGAAGGTCTAACAATTGTAAATATCTATGCCCCTAACAGGGGAGCAGCCAGTTATATAAGGCAATTAATAACAAAAGCAAAGAAACACATCGACAACAATACAATAATAGTGGGGGACTTTAATACCCCCCTCATTGAAATGGACAGATCATCTAAGCAAAAGATCAACAAGGAAATAAAGACTTTAAATGACACACTGGACCAAATGGACTTCACAGATATATTCAGAACATTCCATCTCAAAGCAACAGAATACACATTCTTCTCTAGTGTCCATGGAACATTCTCCAGGTTAAATCACATCCTAGGTCACAAATCAGGTCTCAACCGGTACCAAAAGATTGGGATCATTCCTCGCATATTTTCAGACCACAGTGCTTTGAAACTAGAACTCAATCACAAGAGGAAAGTGGGAAGGAACTCAAATACAAGGGGGCTAAAGAGCATCCTACTAAAGAATGAATGGGTCAATCAGGAAATTAAAGAAGAATTAAAAAAAATTCATGGAAACAAATGAAAATAACACAATTGTTCAAAATCTTTGGGATGCAGCAAAGACAGTCCTAAGAGGAAATTATATAGCAATATAAGCCTTTCTCAAGAAACAAGAGAGGTCTCAAATACACAACCTAACCCTATACCTAAAGGAGCTGGAGAAAGAACAGCAAATAAAGCCTAAACCCAGCAGAAGAAGAGAAATAATAAAGATCAGAGCAGAAATCAATGAACTAGAAACCAAAAGAACAGTAGAACAGATCAATGAAACTAGGAGCTGGTTCTTTGAAAGAATTAACAAGATTGATAAACTCCTGGCCAGACTTATCAAAAAGAAAAGAGTAAGGACCCAAATCAACAAAATGATGAATGAAAGAGGAGAGATCACAACCAACACCAAAGAAATACAAACAATTATAAGAGCATATTATGAGCAACTCTATGCCAGCAAATTAGATAACCTGGAAGAAACGGGTGCATTCCTAGAGATGTATCAACTACCAGAATTGAACCAGGAAGAAATAGAAAACCTGAACAGACCTATAACCACTAAGGAAATTGAAGCAGTCATCAAAAATCTCCCAAGAAACAAAAGCCCAGGGCCAGATGGCTTCCCAGGGGAATTCTATCAGACATTTCAAGAAGAATTAATACCTATTCTCCTGAAACTGTTCCAAAAAATCGAAATGGAAGGAAAACTTCCAAACTCATTTTATGAGGCCACCATTACCTTGATCCCAAAACCAGAAAAAGACCCCAATAAAAAGGAGAATTACAGACCAATATCCTTGATGAACATGGATGCAAAAATTCTCACCAAAATACTAACCAATAGGATCCAACAGTACATTAAAAGGGTTATTCACCATGACCACGTGGGATTTATCCCAGGGCTGCAAGATTGGTTCAACATCCGCAAATCAATCAACGTAATACAATACATTAACAAAAGAAAGAACAAGAATCATATGATCCTCTCAATAGATGCAGAAAAAGCATTTGACAAAGTACAGCATCCTTTCTTGATCAAAACTCTTCAGAGTATAGGGATAGAGGGTACCTACCTCAATACCATAAAAGCCATCTATGACAAACCTACAGCAAATATCATTCTCAATGGGGAAAAACTGAGAGATTTCCCCCTAAGGTCAGGAACGCGACAGGAATGTCCACTATCACCACTGCTATTCAACATAGCGTTAGAAGTCCTAGCCACAGCAATCAGACAACAAAAAGAAATCAAAGGCATCCAAATCGGCAAAGAGGAAGTCAAATTCTCACTATTTGCAGATGATATGATACTGTATGTGGAAAACCCAAAGGACTCCACCCCAAAACTGTGAGAACTCATACGGGAATTCAGTCAAGTAGCAGGATATAAAATCCTATACACCAACAACAAGGCAGAAGAGAGACAAATTAAGGAGTCGATCTCATTTACAATTGCACCCAAAACCATAAGATGCCTAGGAATAAATTTAACCAAAGAGGCAAAGGATCTGTACTCAGAAAACTATAAAATACTCCTGAAAGAAACTGAAGAAGACACAAAGAAATGGAAAAACGTTCCATGCTCATGGATTGGAAGAACAACCATTGTGAAGATGTCAATGCTACCTAGAGCAATCTACACATTCAAAGCAATCCCCATCAAAATACCAACCACTTTTTTCAAAGAAACGGAACAAATAATCCTAAAATTTGTATGGAACTAGAAGAGACCCTAAATAGCCAGAGGAATGTTGAAAAAGAAAAGCAAAGCTGGTGGCATCACAATTCCGGACTTCCAGCTCTATTACAAAGCTGTCGTCATCAAGACGGTATGGTACTGGCACAAAAACAGACACATAGATCAATGGAACAGAACAGAGAGCCCAGAAATGGACCCTCAACTCTATGGTCAACTAATCTTTGACAAAGCGGGAAAGAACGTCCAATGGCAAAAAGACAGTCTCTTCAACAAATGGTGTTGGGAAAATTGGACAGCCACATGCAGAAGAATGAAACTGGACCATTTCCTTACACCACACACAAAAATAGACTCCAAATGGTTGAAAGACCTAAACGTGAGACAGGAGTCCATCAAAGTCCTAAAGTCTCTCATAGTTTGTCTCCCCCCCATTCTCTCTAAAGGAGAACACAGGCAGCAACCTCTTCGACCTCAGCCGCAGCAACTTCTTCCTAGAAACATCGCCAAAGGCAAGGGAAGCAAGGGCAAAAATGAATTATTGGGATTTCATCAAGATAAAAAGCTTTTGCACAGCAAAAGAAACAGTCCACAAAATCGAAAGACAACCGACAGAATGGGAGAAAATATTTGCAAATGACATATCAGATAAAGGGCTAGTATCCAAACTCTATAAAGAACTTATCAAACTCAACACCCAAAGAACAAATGATCCAATCAAGAAATGGGCAGAAGACATGAACAGACATATTTCCAAAGAAGGCATCGAAATGGCCAACAGACACATGAAAAAGTGCTCAACATCATTCGGCATCAGGGAAATCCAAATCAAAACCTCAATGAGATACCACCTCACACCCGTCAGAATGGCTAAAATTATCAAGTCAGGAAAGGACAGATGTTGGCGGGGATGCGGAGAAAGGGGAACCCTCCTACACTGTTGGTGGATAGGCAAGCTGGTGCAGCCACTCTGGAAAACAGTATGGAGGTTCCTCAAACAGTTGAAAATAGAGCTACCATCCGATCCAGCAATTGCACTACTGGGTGTTTACCCCAAAGATACAAATGTAAGGATCCGAAGGAGTATGTGCACCCCAGTGTTTATAGCAGCAATGTCCACAATAGCCAAACTATGGAAAGAGCCAAGATGTCCATTGACAGATGAATGGATAAAGAAGATGTGGTATATATATATATATACACACACAATGTAATATTATGCAGGCATCAAAAGGAATGAAATCTTGCCTTTTGCAACGAACATGAATGGAACTGGAAGGTATTATGCTGAGTGAAATAATCAGAGGAAGACAGATATCATATGACCTCACTGATATGAGGAATTCTTAATCTCAGGAAACAAACTGAGGGTTGTTGGAGTGGTGGGGGGTGGGAGGCATGGGGTGGCTGGGTGATAGACATTGGGGAGGGTATGTGCTATGGTGAGTGCTGTGAATTGTGTAAGACTGCTGAATCACAGATCTGTACCTCTGAAACAAATAATAACTTATATGTTAAAAAAAAGAAGATAGTAGGAAGGGTAAAATGAAGGGAAGGGGAATGGGGGGGAGACAAACTATGAGAGACTATGGACTCTGAGAAACAAACTGAGGGTTCTAGAGGGGAGGGGTTTGGGGGGATGGGTTAGCCTGGTGATGGGTATTAAAGAGGGCATGTATTTCATGGAGCACTGGGTGTTATATGCAAACAATGAATCATAGAACACTACATCAAAAACCAATGATGTAATGTATGGTGATTAACATAACATAATAATAAAAAAATAAATAAAATCAAGTGAAGTGATGCTGTATGGAAAAAAAACAAAAAAACTAATGATGTAATGTATGGTGATTAACATAACATAATAAAATAAAAAAAATTAAAAAAAGACAAGAGATAAAAAGTGTTAATGAGGATGTGGAGAAAAGGGAACCCTTATGTGCTGTTGGTAGAAATGTAAATTGGTACAGCCACTATGGAAAACACAATGGAGTTTACTCAAAGAAATTAAAAACACAACTACCATTATCCAGCAATTAACTTCTGGGTACATAGCTGAAGGAAGTGAAATCACTATCTCAAAACGATAGCTATATCTCCAAGTTCATTGTAACATTATACACAGTAACCAAGATATGGAAACAACTTACATATCCATCAATAATAGATAAAGAAAAAATATATATATATCAGGTTTTCTTTATCTCTATCTGTATATACATAGACATACAATGGGATATTATTTAGTCATGAGAAAAGAAGGAAATCCAGTCTTTTTGGCCACATGGATGAATTTTGAGGTCACTCTGCTATGTGAAATTATGTTAAGTTCAAATAGAGAAAGAAAATATTGTATGATCTCATTTATATGTGGAATCTAAAAAAACAAACAAACAAACTCAGAAATAGGGTAGAATAGTGGTTGACAAGGGCTGGGCATTAAGGGAAATGGGCAGATGTTGATCAGAGTGTACAGAGTATAGGATTCTATTTAACAATACTGTATTATGTACTTGAAAGTTGCTGAGAGAGTAAATCTTAAATGTTCCCATCACATACACACACACACACACACACACACACACTCACACACACACACAAGTGGTAATTATGTGAGGTGATGGAGGTGTTTATTAACCTTATTGTGTTAATCATTTTACAATATATATGTATATCAAGTCCTCACCTTGTATACCTGAAAACTTACATCATGTTATTATGTCAATTATATCTCCATAAAGCTGGGGGAATTTAAAAAAAAATAAAAGAGAAAAGAAAATTTTAAAAATCAGGCATATCTATGTCAGTCTATTCTATTTCTGGGTTTCCTATTATGTTCCATTTTTCTATATGTCTGTCCTTCCATCAATATCACACAGCCATGATTACTATAGCTATAAAATAACCCTGAACATTGAATAGAGTTATTCTTCCAATTTTGTTATTTTTCAAAATTGTTTTAGCTATTTAGATCTTTTGTCTGCCTTATACATTTTATAATAAGCCTACCTATGTCTAAAAAAACTGCTGGGATTGACAGGAATTGTATTAAAACTATGGATCAATTTGGGGAAAATTGACCTGTTTACTATATTGAATCTTCTGATCCATGAACACAGTATGTCTCTCCATTTATGTAGGTCTTCTTTGATATTGTTCACCAGAATTTTGTAACTTTTATCATCTAGTCCTGTATAAATTTTAATAAGTTTATACTTAAATATACATTCAATACTGAAGAGGTTATGTAACTTGTCCTTGTTTACATTGTTAGTGTACTGTTTCTCTAGAGCTGCCATAACAGGTACCACCAACTGCATAGCTTAAACAATAGAGTTTTATTGTCTTATAGTTCTGGAAGCTAGATGTTCTGGAGCAAGGCATTGGCACTGTTGGTTTCTTCTGAAGCCTCTTTCTTGCCTTATAGATGGCCATCTTCTCCCTGTGTCTTCACATGGCTTTTCCTTTGTGCACACTGCTCTGTGTATGCCCAAATTTCCTCTTCCTCTAAGGACACTAGTCAGATTGCATTAGGACCCACTCTGATAGCCTCATTTTAACTTAATCACCTCCCTAATAGGCCATATCTCCAAATGCAGTCACATTCTGAGTTACTAAGAGTTAGGAAGGACTTCAACATATGAATATTTTGAGGTTGACACCATTCAGCCTGTAACAGTTTGTAACAGTTGATGATTCTAAGAGTAGTCATTTGCATCTCTGATTTGCATTAAACATTAATTCTGACATAGCATAGCAGAAAGCCAAACAGATCTTCAGGGACAGGAAATTTGTTCACTGGTACTCTATCTTTATTTTCCTCTAAAACCAGTAACAGGCAACATGCCATGGTCAAAGGAGAAACAGCAGATATTATCATCCGTGGGACTAAAGTGATGAGATGTGCTTGGCTGAAGCACTGTTAAGTATGTTCATGTCATTTCCAGGAAAATGGAAAAATTCCGGTGAGGTGAAGTCAATAAAGGAATGATGAGGACTGCGGACAGTGGGTTCATGTTGACTACTACGGAAAGCTGACTGACTCTGACCTTGTTGACTCCAGTCCAGCTAACTTTCAACTCTCAAGCTAGCTTTGAGATAAACCAAGCAGAAAATATAATGAGAATTCAAAAGACTTAGGGGCACCTGAGTGGCTCAGTCAGTTAAGCGTCTGACTCTTGATTTCGACTCAGGTCATGATCCCAGGGTCATGGGATTTAGCCCTGTGTCGGGCTCCGTGGTCAGCATAGTCTGCTTAAAATTCTCTTTTTATCCCTGTCCCTCTGCCCCCCCCTGCTGTCACACTTGCTCTCTCTCTTTCAAATAAATAAATAAATCTTTAAAAAAAAGAGAGAATTCGGGTGCCTGGGTGGCTCAGTTGGTTAAGCGACTGCTTTCGGCTCAGGTCATGATCCTGGAGTCCTGGGATCGAGTCCCGCATCGGGCTCCCTGCTCAGCAGGGAGTCTGCTTCTCCCTCTGACCCTCCCCCCATCTCATGTGCTCTTTCTCTCTCATTCTCTCTGTCTCTCAAATAAATAAATAAAATTAAAAAATAAATAAATAAATAAATAAATAAAAGAGAGAATTCAAAAGCTTTAGGCTAAGAGGATGAATGAAGTTTCCTCCTGAGAGCAACTGGGAGAGATTTGACTTTTGAAGTAGATGTGGAAGATAAATGGTCTCCCATAGGTAATAACAAGTTCTACTGGGGCCATAAAGACAAGCGTTCTGATTTCTCACACACAAAGCTGACACCTGAGGCTGTATTATTTCCTTACCTTATTTAGAGAAGATGTTTTAAGACCTTAGGGAGATTAGTTAAATGTTCCCTCTCCTTCATAGGAGGGTTTAAGATAGAGAAAATGTTTCTTAAGATCTGCAATTGTGGGGAAAAGGGAAAACTCTGGGGAGGTGCTTTCTTCATTAATAACCTCACTGACTGCGTCTCTTAGCTGACTTTGAGAAGGAGCCATATGATCTGAGTCCTCAGGCAGGTCCCAAGACCCTGTTCCTTATCCCTAACATCCAAGCAATGGTACATGTGAGTATGGGGAAACACCTAGTATATACAGGAAAAGGGTACTAGGACACTCCTCTAAGCTTATCTAGAGAGAAGACAGGGGGAAGAAGGGAAGGGTCTTTATAGCTCATGGTTCCGGATGAGTGCAGAGATCTCAGTCTGAAGTTGGTAGCACTTGGAAAGAGATTCAGGCATGAGTACCTCAGACCTGCCATGGTCATGGTATGAATATGGTTGACCCTCTCACATGTCTCCTAATCCTTTCTAGGGGATGAACACAGAAGTATCTCTTATTCCACAAGATATTTAAATGAAGCAAAGCAGGATTATAGCTTTAAATGGTAGAAGATTACCTGAATTTCAACAAACTCAACTATAGATTCTTCTTCTTAGTTCTATCCCAAATCTTCATAACCTCTTTCCTTCCCTAAGGTCTTTCCTCAGCTTTGAATCTTTTCTCAATGCCTTTCTTCTCAGAAACTACAAGAAGCTCTTAGCTGAAGACATGAATTTCTCATAGCATGTAGTACAAGGTAGATCTGAATGGAATTCTTGGTAATAAAGAAGAGGAAACTGAGTTGAAGGTTATTGGCAAACTAGAATGGATCACCTCCACTTTGAGTAGCTTTCTTTATTGTGATTTATTACTGTGTTACGTATTCTTTTATAAGGTGAATTTTTCACAAAATTGCATTAAGACATTGGGTTACAGATCATTGCTTAAGAGTCAGAGAAGTAGGGGGAATGAAGCTGTATTTAGAACACACAAGAAAAGAACAGCTGTGTGGGATTAATAAACAATACTCCTCATATTTTCAATAAGCACTAAATTTATGTATCTTAATCCTGAAGACAGAATATGAAAAATGAGAAATGATTCTGCTAATTTTCTGTCACTTAGTGTCAGGCCAAAAGGGCTGAATCACTGCCTCATGCCCAGTACTCTGGCACCTTTTCACTGCTACAAACTTGGAGTTTAATCTCATCTACACAGGTGCATGGTTTTCTTTAAGAGCATCTTAAGGTGGTGGCTTCCACTGACAAAATCACTTCAAAGAAGCATTCTTGAATGAGAATATCTTTTTTTAACTTAGGGAAAAAAACAGTTTGAATAAACTGTTCTGGTATGTAACAAGAAAAAAAAAAGGACATCCATTTGCTCCAATTCATCTGTATTTACCGATAATGCTTGACTTCCTCATGACTAAATATATATCTTTCAAACTTCCCTTTTTGAGTAAATGACTTCACCATCCTCCCATTTGCTCAAGCCAGAAATCACACACACAAAGAAATAAGACAGTCTCATTTTCTTTTTCCCTCATTCCCATTTCCAATATATCAGCAAATCTTGGTACTACCTAAAAATATGTATCTTTATCTGTTTACATTTTCTTTATTTTCACTGTCCTTCCAGTCAAAATCACCATCCTCAGCTGGATTATTTTGATGGCTAACTACTATCCTTTCTTTGATCTTGCTTGATTATCCATTCCTCACAAAGCAGTCCAAGTGATAATTTAAAAATGCAAGTTTCGGTATGTCACTAGGCCCTCCTCCACTGGGATTTTTAAAATTCTCTAATGTGTTTTCATCACATTTGTAGTAAAACAAAATTCTAGTGTTATCTATTAAGCCCTGTGAGACCTGACCACTGCCTGGGTCCTTGATGGTACCTACTGTCTCTCTCTTGTTTGCTCAACAAGCTCCAGACATGGTAATTTCCCCCTCTAAATGGAACAATCGTCCTCCAGATCTTCATGTGGCCAGCTTTCATTGTTATTCAGGTCTCAGCTCAAATGTCACTTCCTCAGAGATGCAGTCCCAGATCATCCAAATTACTAAACTGTGTGCAATACCATCTCCATCAATCTCTATTAAATAGCGTTGTTTTATTTTCAAATTGCACTTCTATTTATCTAAATGTTTCTTATTTATTTTCTAATTTAATTTATGGTTTATAAGATCAGTGACTTTGTTTTATTAGCATTTAATTCCTTAGTTAGGAATTTAAGCATTTAAGAACTTAAAATATCATGCTTATCACACAGTGGATGCTGAAAAAATATTGGGTGAATTAATTTATATATGTATAATTGTATAAATGCATGTGCGTACATATGTACATACAGATACATGTATGTGTATGCATGTATACACGTAATTACATATAATTGATGTATATATGTAATGGGTTTATGTATTTACATAACATGTTAGGTACTTCACTAGGTGTTGAGCAAGGCAAATAAAACATGGTTTCTATATTCAACTAGTCCATAATCTAGTGATGGAAGAGGTGTTGAGACCTTCTTAAAGGACATACCACTTCCCTCCACTAAGAGGCAACACTGTAAGCAGCAATAAGGCTCTCATTTATTACTGCCTAAGACAGGTTCAGAAGTGCATGGGTGGATATAAAATGAAGGAGATCAAGAAGATGGATGTTTAAATACAAATGGAAAACTTGAAAAGAGAGAAATCAGGTTCTAAGGAGTTATGATACTGGTTCTACAGAAAAGTAATAGGAAAGAGAAAGAAATTATATGGAAATAAGATAAATTTTTTCAAGCTGAAGGATAAAGTCGGTCATGAGCCATATCCTTGGCTGGCCTAAGCATTTATTCCAGCTCCAGGGTTCTATAATTATCTAACTTCCAATTAGTCTAGGCTATTATAATGAATAGTGAATAGCTCTATAGTGACTGGGAGGAGGCTAATAAGCACATAATGTTTGTCTTCCCAAAACTAATCCATGAAGTAGGAAGGCAAAGTACCTCTTTCTTCTATCTGTCTGCCCCTTAGCAATGGTGGTAGTGGTACAGCTTTTCTTTCCATATCTTTTTTCTCTTAGACTCCTGGGATTTTGTTGAGATTCAGAGAAGTCCTACATATGCAGGATAATATGGTTTAGGACTCATTGTGAAGGCAATTATAGTTAGGTCAGGGTTGTGTTCCTTGAAGTCCTTCAAGTATGGATTCTTCTGCATAGTTGATGGAAATGGTTTCTAAGTGTAGTGTGTATCAGAAATTTCCTGGGAGCTTGTTAGAATGCAGATGACCATATGAAGAACCAAGGATTTAATTAAGTGGGTAGGGGATGGTCCCTGGAATATGCAGTTAAGAACACAGAAGATACAAGTTGTCCTAAGAATATGTTTTGAGAAACAATGGTTTATACTGATGTCATTATTACCTTTAAGAGAGAATTCTGAGATGATATAGTTGGAGTGATATCTTGAAAGTGGAGCTGCATTTCTGTGGTAATAACTAAGAAAAAAGGACATCTCTTCTGGATAGACCGAACATATGGCAGTTCCAATTCCTTCCTGTTGGCTGGTTTTCCGGGCTTGGAGGCAGTTCACCACTGGATTTCCACACCTTCTTTTGTTTTTAATTTAATTTTATTATGTTATGTTAGTCACCATACAATACATCATTAGTTTTTGATGTAGTGCTCCACGATTCATTGTTTTCATATAACACTCAGTGCTCCATGCTGTATGTACCCTCCTTAATGCCCATCACCGGGCTGACCAATTCCCCACCCCCTCCCCTCTAAAACCCTGTTTATTTCTCAGAGTCCATAGTCTCTCATGGTTCATCTCTCCCTCCGATTCCCCCCCTTCATTTTTCCCTTCCTTCTCCTCATGTCCTCCATGCTGTTCCTTATGTTCCACAAATAAGGGAAACCATATGAAGATTGACTTTCTCTGCTTGACTTATTTCACTTAGCATCATCTCCTCCAGTCCCATCCATGTTGATGTAAAAGTTGGGTATTCATCCTTTCTGATGGCTGAGTGATATTCCATTGTATATGTGGACCACATCTTCTTTATCCATTCATCTGTTGAAGGGCATCTTGGCTCTTTCCACAGTTTGACTATTGCGGACATTGCTGCTATGAACATTGGGGTGCATATGGCCCTTCTTTTCACTACATCTGTGTCTTTGGGGTAAATACCCAGTAGTGCAATTGCTGGGTCATAGGGTAGCTCTATTTTTAATTTTCTGAGGCACCTGCACACTGTTTTCCAAAGTGGCTGTACCAACTTGCATTCCCACCAACGGTGTAAGAGGGTTCCCCTTTCTCCACAACTTCTCCAACATTTGTTGTTTCTTACCTTGTCAATTTTTGGCATTCTAACTGGTATAAGGTGGTATCTCTATGTGGTTTTGATTTAAATTTCCCTGATGGCTAATGATGATGAGCATTTTTTCATGTGTCTATTAGCCATTTGTATGTCTTCTTCTGAGAAGTGTCTGTTCATGTCTTCTGCCCATTTTGATTGAAATTTTCTGATGAGTTGGGAAGGGACTGCAACTCAAGTCAAAATAGGCTGTGTTTTCATTACATCTCAGTTAGGTCAAAGAAACAAGAAGGTGAGCCAGGAGAAAAATTATAAAGAAGATGCTATTGATGTGATTGGTACTTTGTCCAGATCACTTTACACAACTGTGCACCTACTCCTTGCTCCTATGAATGTTAGTTGCTCATCACTCACATTTGCTGCTTTCTCTAGCTTATTAGTCCCAAGATAATTGGAACTGCTTCACCAAGATTATAACCCCTGCTTCCCAGGAGGCAGACCACAGGCGAATAACAACATTTTCCCTCATAAAGCTAAACTCCAGCTGGGACTATGTCCTTGCTTATCTCCTTCCCCTGCCTACCCTGTTTTTTCTTGCTCCCTGTCTCCAGAGAGTATTCATTAATAAATTGTATACATCTGAATCCCTGTCTCAGGTTTTACTTACAGGGAGCCCAGCACAAGAAAACCCACAACTCTCATCTCTTTCCTGTTTCATCAATTGTAAAAGGACTGAGCTCACAAAAAGAGAGCAACTGTATGATTTACTGTTTTTTCATCCTATCACTTGATGACATCCAAGTAACACAGCTTGAATACCAAACTGTGTGTGCATGTGTGTGTGTGTGTGCACGCGCATGTGCACACACGCGATGGTAAGTTACATTCTATTTCCCATTATCCATTTTCCCAAAATGCAGGAAATGAAAGCTAAAAAATTCAGGAAAGCAAACCTGGCTGACCACTTGGTCAATGATTAATGAAATAATTGCCCTTGTTTAGGAAATTCATTTCTTATTTGCAAGTAATTGAGGAAACAAATTCATCGAAAAGAGGCTGTAGGGGGAAAACAGAATTGGGAGAACCAGGGAAGAAATTAAAGGAATACCTCTATTTATCTATACAAAAGAACTACAAATGACTGCAATCCACCTAGACATTTATTTTTCTTAAAAATCTGTTTTATGAATCAACATAAGCCCCCTTCCTTGGGTGTATGTTACTATCATCACAAAATTTAGTTTTCTGTAGATCTAATATAGGTTTATCTGTGGTAAAATGCAGGGTACCAAAAGCAACCTATCTGCAACAATATATCCCAGGAAACACTGCAAATATGTTTTGTATTCATAAGCAAGGTGGACTTCAGAGTGGTCTGTTGGACCAACGCATCAGCCCATAAGTGAATCTCCATCAGGACAGGTTGGTGAAATCTGAAATTTAGCTTATCATCACTGAATACTTAAAAAAAAAAAAAAAAGAACTGTATGGAGTTACTATTGGAGAATTTCATGATAAATAAATTCACTAGTGCTTAATGAGACGAATAATCAGCATGTAGTTACAGGAGATTTAAGGCTTATTAGAACATATATTAGGAAAAAGCCTTTGCCAGTATTATCCTTGCTCTTCCAAAGAATTTTATATTAGCTATAATTTAAAGAATAATATACCATAAGGATATGAATTTGAGTTAGAAAATGAAAGGTTAATCATGCATTCCTCTGGATGAAAGACAAAATCCAGTCTTAAAAATCATCAGAAAGAGAGTCAGAAATATTAGAGATATACATTGAAAAACCTTAACCTGATCTAAAAAGTCAGCAGATTATTCCTCTTCCAAATATAAAATGAACGAATGGCAAGTGAGAGGCAGATGAATTCATTCTGTTAATTAATAAATAATTCCTGGATTTTTTCTCAGGAGATGCAGATGTTTATAGGGTAAATGAAAGGAGATGAGTTTATACTTACTAGGCTTTATATTAAATTAGATATTCAGAGGTATTAGAAATGTTTAAAGGACCCAGGGGTCTCTATATCCAATTAAAGAATGTCAGCCAATTTTTATTTTATAGCCTAAATCTGCAGAAAGTATCATTGTTATGAATAAGCTCATAGACAAAATTTATTTTTATAGGAAATTTAGAAGTTTATGCCCCTATAGTTCTATTGCTTGTCACCAAGCTGACAGGCGGTAAGAACAGTAAAGAAGCACCACAAACATGAGTAAGATGAGATGGACCCTTCAGAGGAAAAATTTAAAAGATGGGCTCTGCATGGACTAGGGTGGAATGCTGAAGACTGACAGATAATAGAATTGAACTCCATATGAAAAAGAAGGCCTTTGACATCAAAACAGTCTTGCTTAACAAATAGCAAACAATTCCTAGGAAAAAGACTCCTCTGAATCCTTAGTGAAGGTACTTAGAATGCCTGAATGTTACCTTCAGATATGTTATAAATATTATAGGGTATAAATAGGACTTAAACTGTGTGACACTGCAGCTCTGAACCATTGCTGGGGAATGGTAGGTAAGGCCAGAGGAAAATATTTTAACTCAAAAGATAAGATATTGTTACTGATGAGGCCATCTGAATATCTTCAAAACACATATTCCCATGAAGATTGAGCTCTGTGACCCAGAAGGAGACAGGCACTGACTGTATGATCCTTGTCAGGAGCACTACATCAAAGAAAGGCTTTCATTACATGAGATGGGAAGTTCTTCCAAATCCGAGATATTATGCTACTATGAATCCTATACTTCACAGGCAGTGTTGTAGGAAATATGAAAGGAATGAATAAAGTTTGGAAAACACATGCATGACAAGACGCTAATGGCCACTTAAGGAAATGGTGCCCTGCTCACCTCCTTCCAGTGCCCCCAAACTTGGCTGCTTGGAGTGTTGGTTGATATGGGCTAACAGCTGCTCCCATTCTCCAGTGACTTGTCCTCTGTCTCACGTGGAAAGTTACCCTGACTGCGGCATCTTGCAGCAAATGACCTTCTACCAGTTCTAGAGAAAGTGGTGCTTCCTGGAATGGAGTTACACCCAAGGATGGAGAGCTCTGTGGATGAGAAGGTAAGTCTTCCAACTGATGAAACACAGGGAAAGCTTGAAATCATGTGGATTATCTCAGGTGCTCACTACGTTACCTCATTTTCAGCTCAAAATATGGCTTTCCCAAATCAAGTCATCCTTAAGTATGCATTTAATACAGAGTTTTCAGGGAAAGGAAATTCAGACTCAACTCATTCTCAGAGACTGACTCCTAATCATGACTTCCCAAATCCTACTGACTTTCAGAAAGACTTATGGGCAGAGGAGAGTTCAGGAGGAACTTAACTGAATCTGAAATGTCAGAAACCAAAATGTGACCTACATAGTTTACCACATTGCACCCATCCTCATTTTAAAGTCTCACAGTTGGGCTAGGCTCCAGGACAAATTTAGAAAACAAAGCTAAGACAAAACAAGAGTTCATCAGATCCTTATCCATGTCAGAATGTGAATACAGTCCTTTCTACTCAAGTATGAATTATCAGAGGAGGTCAAGGATGGAAAGAACACCTTCTCCATGTCCACTACTTCACTTCATTATTATTTAAAGTAAAAGAGTTTTTACTTAACTTACATGGTTCCAAACATAAGAACTATGATCTCTGGATAAGACTTACTAAGAGGAAGATATAAAGCTTACTGTTTGAAAGAATTTATCAGTAATTAGACTCATTTGTGAGATAATATCACTTTAAGAATGCATGGATGAAACAGTGTAATAAGTGATCTCATCTGAAACCAAAGGAAGGTAATTGTCAGAGAATTATCAAACATCATCTAAGTTTAGTGAGATTACTTGCTCCTGGATTCAGGAATGACAATGTCAAATGCAATTTTGATGGTATCTTCTCTGTTCAGGTGGGGATCAGAAAGGACAAAGGTGATTTGACAGCACAATTTCCATCTGCTAAATGAAGCTACAATTCTGCTTTCTGTCTGTAGTGACAATGTGGAGTTATAGGACACAGCTCTGGGGGCCCTCATCCTTCCCCAGAGGAGGCCAGGAGAAGATATCCCAGAAGCTTAATTATCCAGCAGCCAAAGGGACCCTGGGGAAGCATTTTTCTATACAAATAGCTTCACCAATTAATCCTATCAGCAGTCTTCAAAGATAATATGGGCATCAGGTTCTATATCAAGACCACAATTATCTCTCCCCTTAATTCCTGGTGCCCCACGTATGGCTCTGGTGACCATGAGAGAATAGGATGGAGATAATAAAGAAGAAATTGAAGATGACTGCTCTTCTTGGACTCCTCTTCCTTTATGCAGACATTGCAAGATGGTGAATACAGGAGTGGGGAAATCTGTGTGTATCCATGGGCTGGGGCTGTGTCCAGTGTAACAGATTGCCACATAAAAGTTCAGCTCCTGCTGTAAATTGTGTAAGACTGTTGAATCACAGACCTGTACCTCTGAAACAAATAATAACTTATATGTTAAAAAAAGAAGATAGTAGGAAGGGTAAAATGAAGGGAAGGGGAATGGGGGGGAGACAAACTATGAGAGACTATGGACTCTGAGAAACAAACTAAGGGTTCTAGAGGGGAGGGGTTTGGGGAGATGGGTTAGCCTGGTGATGGGTATTAAAGATGGCATGTATTGAATGGAGCACTGGGTGTTATACGCAAACAATGAATCATGGAACACTGCATCAAAAACTAATGATGTAATGTATAGTGATTAACATAATAAAATTAAAAAAAAAAAAGTTCAGCTCCCTAGGAAATATTGACTCCTCGAGCTACCCAGTGCATTTTTGTTTTGTCTTCTTTTGTTATTGTTTGAAATCATGGGTGCAGATGTGAATAATCAAGAGATCCAGGTTGCAAATGGTGTTGGGAAAATTGGACAGCCACATGCAGAAGAATGAAACTGGACCATTTCCTTACACCACACACAAAAATAGACTCCAAATGGTTGAAAGACCTAAATGTGAGACAGGAGTCCATCAAAATCCTAAAGGAGAACACAGGCAGCAACCTCATTGACCTCAGCCGCAGCAACTTCTTCCTAGAAACATCGCCAAAGGCAAGGGAGGCAAGGGCAAAAATGAACTATTGGGATTTCATCAAGATAAAAAGCTTTTGCACAGCAAAAGAAACAGTCCACAAAACCAAAAGACAACCGACAGAATGGGAGAAAATATTTGCAAATGACATATCAGATAAAGGGCTAGTATCCAAAATCTATAAAGAACTTATCAAACTCAACACCCAAAGAACAAATAATCCAATCAAGAAATGGGCAGAAGACATGAACAGACACTTCTCCAAAGAAGACATCCCAATGGCCAACAGACACATGAAAAAGTGCTCAACATCGCTCGGCATCAGGGAAATCCAAATCAAAACCTCAATGAGATACCCCCTCACACCCGTCAGAATGGCTAAAATTAACAAGTCAGGAAACGACAGATGTTGGCGGGGATGCGGAGAAAGGGGAACCCTCCTACACTTTTGGTGGGAATGCAAGCTGGTGCAACCAGTCTGGAGAACAGTATGGAGGTTCCTCAAACAGTTGAAAATAGAGCTACCATACGATCCATCAATTGCACTACTGGGCGTTTACCACAAAGATACAAATGTAGGGATCCGAAGGGGTACGTGCACCCCAATGTTTATAGCAGCAATGTCCACAATAGCCAAACTGGAAAGAGCCAAGATGTCCATCAACAGATGAATGGATAAAGAAGAGGTGGTATATATAAACAATGGAATATTATGCAGTCACCAAAAGGAATGAGATCTTGCCATTTGCAACGACGTGGATGGGACTGGAGGGTGGTATGCTGCGTGAAATAAGTCAATCAGAGAAAGACATGTATCATATGAGCTCACTGATATGAGGAATTCTTAATCTCAGGAAACAAACTGAGGGTTGCTGGAGTGGTGGGGGGGTGGGAGGGACGGGGTGGCTGGGTGATAGACATTGGGGAGGGTATGTGCTATGGTGAACGCTGTGAATTGTGCAAGACTGTTGAATCACAGATCTGTACCTCTGAAACAAATAATGCAATATATGTTAAGAAAAAAAAAGAAGAAGATAGCAGGAGGGGAAGAATGAAGGGGAGTAAATTGGAGGGGGAGACGAACCATGAGAGACAATGAACTCTGAAAAACAAACTGAGGGTTCTAGAGGGGAGAGGGGTGGGGGGATGGGTTAACCTGGTGATGGGTATTAAAGAGGGCACATTCTGCGTGGAGTACTGGGTGTTATGCACAAACAATGAATCATGGAACACTACATCAAAAGCTAATGATGTAATGTATGGTGATTAACATAACAATAAAAAATTTAAAGTAAAAAAAAAGAATGATGAATATGTTGGGTGGGGGATGGGCTAAATGGGTGATAGGTATTAAGGAGGGCACTTGTTGTGATGAGCACTGGGTGTTATATGTAAATGATGAATCACTAAATTCTACTCCTGAAACCAATATTACACTACATCTTAACTCGAATTTAAATAAAAATTTAAAAACAAACAAAGAAACAAAAAAAGAGATCCAGGTTGCTACCTAGATTTTCTTATTAGCCCAGAGCTATCAAGACTATTTTTCCTACAATAAGAATATTCTTTGGGTGAGGTAGGCAGAGGAAGAGAGACTGGTGTTGGGAGTACAGGTGCAGGGCAGGGTCACATGACACATACAGGTTTCGATATCACATCTTTTCCTCCTCTTGGTACTATTCTCAATGTTCAGTTTTCTTTTGCTCACATCTCCCTATGTTACCTTTCTGTCCTCTCTTTCCTCTTCTTTGTACTTTATGCCTTCAGTAATTTGACTAATTCTCAGTTATAAGACAAAACTGTGTGTGTGTGTGTGTGTGTGTGTGTGTGTGTGTGTGTGTGTTCTTACCCCAATGCTTATCCTTAAGAGTTGTTGTCCCTTTAAGGCTTGGGAATGAGCACAGTGTAAGAGCTCCACTGGGGGTAAGATACAGTCAGGACTGGCGAGGAATGTCCACCATTGAGAAAAAATTGGAGTCTGGAGGGTTTGATGGTGACCACATATGCAGGGTGTTGGTAAGTTATTGGTGACTCTTAACTGGACATTTGCTTGGTGAATGGCTGTGCTTCAGTCAGTCAGCTTACACATTAACCAATTAGTGTGTCAGTAAGTAGCATTTGGAAGTCAATGTCAATACATAAATCAGCTTAACTATCAGCTTACCAGCGAGTTAGTGTATCACCTGTTAAAAATAAAACCATTGATATTTCATTAAGGACCTGGTAATCTATATCAAAATCTGTCTTTGCTTCCAGGAAGACTGATGTATTCATAGAACAGTCAATAAGGAAAGCAATGTTAGCATTGGATTGAAAATACATCCATGTTTTAATTGGATTGAATTAATTAGAGTGCTTAGGTCTGAGAGACTGGTACTAAAATGTAAAACATATTGCATTAAGGTTTGTACTAGAGCATGCGTGATGGGGAAGAGACATATGGGACTTAGCTACAGGGAGAGGACAAAGTGAGGGATAAGATTTAAACCCAATAAAAGTGTAATGCACATAAGAAGGAGGGAATAGGAAAATGACGGGATGGAGATGACATCCAGCTGAATCCTAGGTGCATATGCAAGAAAGGCAGAAATCACCAGACCTGTCTAGCCAAGGCCGACCGGAATTAGCTGAACCATATATGTGAATACAAAAGTAATTGTTTAATGTAAGCCACTGAAGCCACACAGGCCTTTGTCATGTAGCAATTTTTTTTTTTACATTGGCTAATTGACACAATAAGTAACTTGCATAAACTCTTCAAATATTAGTTTAATATTCAATGCTAGTGCACTAGTTTTCTATTGCTGTGTAATAAATGACCATGAACTGCACGGCTCACAACACTTGTTTATAATACCACAGTTGTGTAGGTCAGAGTCTGGTAGTCTTGACTGGTTCTCTGTTTAGGTTGTCATAAAGCAACAGCTGGGCTGGGGTCTTGTATGAAATTTCTAGGGAAGAATCCACTTCCAAATGAATTCATGTTGTTGGCAGAATATATTTCCTTATGGCACTAAGAATGATGTCCATACTTTTTTGCAGGCTGTCATCTGGGACCCTCTCTTTGCTCCTAGAAACTGCCTGAATTCTTTCTCATGTGGCCCCCTAGATCTTCAAACTAGTAACTATCTGTCAATTTTTTCTCAAACGTTGAATCATTTCAGGTTCTCATTCCACCACTAGTCTAAATTTTTCACCACTAGTGAAAAATCTTTGCTTTTAAGGGCTCATGTGATTAGATTTGGTCCACCCTGTCTTTTCACGGCTTCCTAGCTCGTTTCATTTTAGTGAGATAGATACGATTGTCTTTAGGTAAAAGTTAGGAATTGAAAAAAGGCACTTCTAAGTTTCCATCTGCTGTCTTCAGCACCAAATTCAATTCTTCCTTGAAGCAGGAAGTTGTAAATTCCATAAAGTTTATCAATGTAACAGTCCCAGGAGGTTAGGAGGCACCTGGACAGACTTCAGACACCCCTCTCTGGGGCTTTCTGAGTGTGTTGGTCCTGTGGGGTTGCATAATATACTTATCCATACAAAATATTATAGTGTGAACTACAACTCATGTAAATATGGTATCATCCCAAGAGAGCATATTTTTGTGACAAGACCATGAGGTTTGTGTCCTTGATGCCAAGTCAACTTCCTCATTCATGTAGGTATCATTCATTCCTATTTGTTGAATCAATGAACAGAATATGAATGGTGGATCTAAAATGGAAAGACCAACTTCTTTCCTATAAAATAAAATATGTTCACAATAGAGAGAAGAAACTAGATGACAGAACTAGAGATGGACAAAGATACAGATGGACTACATTTAAGAGATAGTGGATTAAATAAAATGTAATATTAAAATTACTTTTAACTTTTTTCTTTTTACTCTTTTTAATGTGGCTACTGGAAAATTTAAAATCACGTGCATGGCTCAAATTATATTTCTACTGAACAGTTTTGGTCTAGAGAGAGCTTTTTTTTTGTTTCTTCTCAGGGATCCACCATGTGGTCCAACATCAGTACTGCTCCTTTTCTACTGACTGGCTTCCCAGGTCTGGAGCTATTTCATCCTTGGATTTCCGTCTCCTTCTTTGTCATTTATGTCTCCATACTCCTCAGCAATGGTACCCTCCTCTTCCTTATCAGAGTAGACCACACTCTCCATGAGCCAATGTACTACTTTTTGGCTACATTGGCAGCCACGGACCTTGGAGTGACTTTGACAACAATGCCCACTGTGCTGGGTGTTCTGTGGCTTGATCACAGGGCAATCAGCCATGGAGCCTGCTACTTTCAGGTCTATCTAATGTGTGGAGTCTGGAGTCTTGCTCGTTATGGCCTATGATCGTTTTATTGCCATCTGCAATCCCCTGAGATACACCTCCATTTTCACCAATGCTAAGGTGGTGAAGATAGGTCTGGGGGTCCTAATGAGGGACTTTATACTTATTGCTCCCATAATCACCACCCTCTCTGGATTCCCCTACTGCAAATCCCATGTCCTGTCCCATGCCTTCTGCTTGCACCAGGATGTGATCAAACTGGCCTGTGCCGACATCACCTTCAATAGACTCTCTCCTATAGTGTTGGTCTCATTAACTTGTTTCTTGGACTCTGTGCTTATCCTTATCTCTTATATTCTAATCCTTAATAGTGTCATGAGAATTGCCTCAGTTAAGGAACAGGCTAAGGCTCTAAACACTTGTGTCTCCCATATTAGCTGTGTTCTGGTTTTTTATGTCACCGTGACTGGGCTGACCCTCATTCATCGATTTGGGCAATATGTGTCACATGTAGTTCATATTATCATGAGCTATATCTACTTCCTCTTCCCCTCATTTATGAATCCAATAATCTATGGTATTAAGATCAAGCAGGTAAGGAATGGTATCAGTCGCCTTCTCTCTTTCCATAGAATTTGATTCTAATCTATTTACCTTGGAGTCTCTACCCACTACGGGATGGGTTTCTTGGGAGAACGGACTATATGAGGCCAATGTGGCTTACAATCAAAAGGACTAGCATTCCTGTCATTTAAAAGACACATACTCATTGCTCTGATTCTTAGCCCCTTGCCCCCATCATACTCCCAAGGACATTGACCTTAGTCCTGTTGCTCTGTTTGGTATGTTGGTTTGCTACATACTGTCATTTTCTCATCTGGCAGAATTGTCTTCATGGTTACCTGAGGCTAATGATATTTGAAATAGTTGCAGAGTCTATAAATTGAGAGGGGAATGAGTTAGCTTGCAAGAGCTCCCTGGCATTTTGTGGAAGACAGTTAAACATTTTTTGTATGCCTGAGAGCACATCAGAGATGACAGAGGGTCTTAGACAACCCTACTGGTATTGCATGGTGCTAGAGTGGATCAGAAATAAATGAGAATGAGAACTGGGTGTTATAGGCAACTGATGAATTACTGAACCCTACGTCTGAAACTAATGATGTATTATATGTTGGTTAATTGAATTTAAATTTAAAAAAGAAAGAAATGAGAATAAGATATTCAGAGCAAGAGAGGGCTTGCTGCCAAAACCACCCAAGGCCAAAGAAGAACTTGGATCCTAGCAGATCCCAGTATAGCTAGATGCCCACCATAGATAGATTAATGAGAAGGCTCTGAGTTGCTGATATCTGGTGTCTTCAAACTTAGGGGATGAGGACTTCAAGCCACTACCATAAAATAAAGTTCCATTTCTTGTACACCTGAGTTTTTGTTCTGTGTTCTACAGTTCATAACCTTTACATATGCTTAATGAAAAAGGATATTAGTCAAAGAAGCATTCTAATATGTACACAGGGGCAACATTTTGTCTTATTCTGGACTGAGGGAATGGCGGTGAAATAAACTATTTTCAGGAAATATTGTAATTGTATGGGCTTGAAACACAAAAGATATTTAAGGAAAGTTCTTTTAGGGCCTCCCATGCATTTTATTCCATGCGGGAGTAAACATGATGAGAATCTGTACATCAGCAATATGGGAGGAAAACTTACATTTTATTAGTCCATCAAAAGATAAAGAGGGATAGAGAGAATGATGTACATTCAGCAAAATTCTAGAAAATATGTTGGCAGAGAGAATGCTAATGTATTCATTCAATGAAATTAGTCCATGACATTTTTTTTTCCTGACTGGAGAAGGAATTGCATATCCTTATGTCTTACCGGGATCACTGGAATGGTTTCCTATAAACAACAGATTCTCTTGTAAAGGAAATTATTTCTCCATTGGAAATGGCTATTTATAAAATAATCTGTGAAAACTATTGATTAGGATCTTCCTTCACTGTTTGATTCCATTCTTAATTCACCTAGCTTTTTTTCTCATTTGAGTCTATGAGAGAGAAGAGAATAATAGATCAATTGACCTGTGTAGTCCAGGGAGTTTAAAAATTAAAAAATAAAAGAATATATAACAAGAACTTAAAATCAAGGGAAAAATACATTTAAAAAAATCAAGGCAATGGTGATATAAGTAAGACTAACATAATAAGTGTCTCTAATAGAGTGATACCTAGAAATGAATTAAAAAAAAAACAATGAAATATACAAGGTAATTCCATAGTTATAAACTATTTAAAGAGAATGTAATGGGCATGATCTTTATTTTTTATCATCTGTCTGTGTGCAAAAGTACCTTAAAAATTTAAGATTTCATAGAAATATAGTTACCAATCAATTTTATTATACCATCTTATTATCTATGAAATTATATTCTATCTTTTACAATATATACTGTGTTCTCAAATTTCCCCAAATAAAATGGATAGAGTATATCTAGATATATGGAACAACCATTACATTTAAAAAGGCTAAAACGGTAATCATATTATACCTCTGACTAATCAGTAAATTTACTTGCATCAATTTATTCTTAGGAAATATGGAAAATTTGTAAAAAAAAAAATCACAGGGTGGTAGAAAGAATGTAGTCTTGGAAGAAAGCAGCACATCTACTCTTGCCTCCTTCACTTAAAACCTTTGTGATCTTGAGCAAATCATTTAATATCTGAGCCTCAGTTATCTATCAATTAAGAATAATAAAATGCATGCTATAGGCATTCATATGTCATGTTAATTATATTAATATCATTGTATTGGCAAAGCCAGACATCTAAAAATTTCTACCCATCAGCACTAAAACAGAAGGGAAGAACATTAAGCCAGTAGGAAATCATTTAATATATGATGATTCTTTCACACGATGAAATACATCATTAATATGAATAAAAATTGTAAGTTTTAAATAGCCTTTGGAAATGATAATGTTCCTTCAAGCTTCTCCCTCGGCCACTCCCAGTATAGCTTTCCCCTATGAGGACACCAGGACAACCAGTCCATTGACACTTGTATTTTTGACTCCTTCTTGTCTTCATTTACCTTGACAACGAAGACAGTTTTATTTTCAGTTCTCTGGAAACTCTTATGCCAGTATCCTATGTGTTTTGTGTGTTTCATTGTTTGTTTTGGCTTATTTTAAATTAATCTTAGACATTTTATTCTTTTATACTCGTCCGAAAAAAACTTAACAAAATAAAAGAAATGTAAATATTTTCTTTCTGCTACCCATCATATTCTGCTCTGTTCATTGTGAAGCTGACACAAAAAGGCTAATGATCTAAAAATAAGGTAATTTTTCAGACAAAAGGTTGACTGTCCCCATACACATGGCTTTTAAGAAATTCACTCATGCTCTTTCTGAATCAGCACTTATTTCCGCAAAGGAACAGAAATGACAAAAATACAGTTGGAATTCATAGCTGCAGGATCAACAATGGTACATGTGATCCCTCAGAGAAACTGGTATACCTGTGGTACTTAAGGTAGACAACAGGAAGGACATGCATGGATTTCTTAAACCCTGATGCCGAGGATTCAGAGGAGGGAGGATCACATAACTAAGTCCTGATATTCCACCTCTGCTGGCATCTGAGTTTCCAGTCTTCCTCCCACATCCTTTGGGAGATGCATGAATGACCTGAGGACATTGATTAAGTGGCCCAGCTACTACCAGAAAGATGAAAGAGGGAAGAGAGATCAAGGGGTCTCCAGAGTGGCTGTAAAGCTAACTCCGGGGGAAGTGATTCCTACATATATAAGCTTTCTAATGGGGCCTCCTGAGGGGGCTATGTGAGGGAAACATCTAAACCTGGTCTTCAGAGAAGGCAAGGAACAAGTCCCTATTACAGCAACAAGGCTGGAGTGGATGAGTGCCAGGAACAGAAACAGGGAATGACTCCTTTCCTTTCTGATATTATATACAGTCAAAAGAAGCACTTAAGAAAGTTTTCCAGAGGACTGCATAGAAGGATGCGTGTGCGTACACGTTAGGAACCGCTGTCTTAGAAAGGGCATGTGAGACTCGCTGGGAAAAATAGAAAACCTGAGACTGTCTCTGGCCCATCACTCTTGTACCTATAGAGCTTATACCTCATTCCATTCAGGAGGAAGGGAGTAGATGAAAAGAGCAAATGAGGGGGAGTGGGTCTAACACTCTCCTCTCTGGTCACCTGTGCATTTGTTTTTGTTTTCGTTTTGTTTTTAAAGATTTTATTTACTTATTTGAGAGAGAGAGAAACAGCATGAGAGGGGAGAAGGTCAGAAAGAGAAGCAGGCTCCCCGCTGATTCGGGAGCTCGATGTGGGACTCGATCCGGGGACTCCGGGATCATGACCCGAGCCGAAAGCAGTCGCTTAACCGACTGAGCTACCCACGCGCCCTCACCTTACCTTGGGCCTTTGTGATGGATTCATTACTCACTCTTCCCTTTTGATGTCCATGTACCGTTCCTATCCTTTATTCCTCATACTCCCAAGCCTCCTCTGCGTCTTTCCTGCCCCCATATCTACCGAGAGTCAAGCTGCGCTCTCAGACTGAGCAGTTTGGTCTGTTTCTATGGATCTGTGTGTGTGTGAGTTGTTGTTGTTGTTGTTGTTGTTGTTGTTGTTACAAGTCTAGGAATCCCATTTACCTAGAAAAAGATCATAACATGAAAATCATGGTGGATAAATCATCTAGATGTTTTCAGCATTAGGGACCCTGTTGAGACATTCATTGGCAATACTTTGCATACAATTGCACAGTGATCAAGGCCAGTTACAAACTCTGCTGGTGTGTATTGTGAGATTCTTCAGGACAGAGACTGTGCTCATGAAAAGGTTTTCTCAGCAATCAATATAGTAGCAGTCATGTGGTGTGTGCTCACTCATAATCTGCACATTCTAAATAGTAATCTTTCCACTTGTCCCAGATGATACCGAGGGATGGTGCTTTCACTGGTTATCTGCACCTTCAGGTGTACAGTGTCCTTTAAGGACAGTTCATCAGATATTAATAACACAGTTCCCCCAGGACTTTAGGAAGTCACTAAAGAAAATACATGTCCTGAGTTGGGAACTGCCTATCATTTTCAAGACCGTAGCTTTCCTCTCTACACCTAGACAAATTAATTCTTGTGTACCTGATGTAATTTTCTCAACGTTTGTCAATAAATCAACCCATTTATAGCCAAGCCATATTTATGGAACTTTCGCTACCTAATGCAAGCTTAGGAGGATGCATGAAGTATAGTCCCAGCCCTGAAGAAACTGTCTGTAGTGGCCTCAGTTTGATGACAGTATCTTGTACCCCTGGAAGCCCCACACACCTGCTCCTGGACAAATATCAGGTTTCTCTTTTCATCCTGGACAGGTTTTCCCTTTATTCCAAAGGCTCAGGAACGTGTCCTGGTTTTACATTCTTAGAGCTATCATAGCCTTCTGTGTATCTTATTTTTCTGATGCAAGCCTAGCTATAGAAGAAAATACAGTCCCCCTGTTTCTCATTTTTCTGCTCATAAAAATAGTAAAATCTTATGTCCTTGTTGGTCTTGGACATTTTATTACCAGTTTCCGAAAAGACCTAATTGATTTTTATTTTATTTTATTTATTTATTTGCCAGAGAGAGAGAGAGAGAGAGAGCACATAAGCAGGGGGAGTGGCAGGCAGAGGGAGAAGCAGACTCCCCCGCTGAGCAGGGAGGCAGATGCGGCACTTGATTCCAGGACACTGGGATCATGACCTGAGCCGAAAGCAGATGCTTAACAGACTGAACCACCCAGGTGTCCCAAGACCTAATTAACTTTTAAGGGGAAACTTACAGTCTGGAAATATAGTTTAATGATTCTGAATTACTTTTCTTTAATAAATTAAATTCATGACCTTATGGGGTTTTTTGTTTTTGTTTCTGTTTCATTTTGTTTTGTTTTTGCTATTTTCCCCTTTAGAATAGATATCTCTAATTCACTACCTCTCCCAACACCTTTCTCTTCCTCTGACATGTTGTTTTCTCATCCCTGCTTTTAAACCTCAGGCAGCTTTCAGGGATAGAACAACATTTGTATAGTAATACTAATTTAAACCTGTATATGATTTGACATGCTTTAATTTTAGGGAACTCCTAGAGTTGGTGATTTCTGTCTCGGTGAGTGCCATGCCCATACAGATTTAACTTCAGAGCATTTTCTTTTTCTTTTTTTTTAAAAATATTTTATTTATTTATTTGACAGAGAGACACAGCGAGAGAGAAAGCACAAGAAGGTGGGGTGGGAGAGGGAGAAGCAGGCTCCCCGCCGAGTAGGGAGCCTGATGCGGGGCTCGATCCCAGGACCCTGGGATCATGACCTGAGCTGAAGGCAGATGCTTAACTGACTGAGCCACCCAGGCACCCCTCAGAGCACTTTCTTACACAAGAGTTACATTCTTTGTGAATTGTCCTGATTCTGATTTATTTCTGATATTAGGGACATTTTATGCAGAAGTGTTCTATTTCTGAATTTATGTTGAAGTGAGACTGTAGCATAAAAGGTAATAGGTTCTTTATTTGGGGTTGTTGCCACCAAGAATGTGGAAGTAGTAGAGATGACTGACGTCTTTAGGCTGTAGGAACATTATAATGTGACCAGTCACATGAGCAACAGCTCATCAGAAGTGAGGTATTGAAGGAAAAGGAGCTAACAGGTAAGAGGAGACATAGAGAAAGAATCTGAACATTCAATTAAGTCAAATGATTTGGGAAAGACAAGAAGCAGAAAGAGAACCAGTGAATAAAGCAGCTATGAAAAAAAAATTGCGTGAGGATATTTGACAGGAACAAAGAAACCACCCAGGTGGAAGAATCCAAAAACGTGAATCTCCAAAGATGGAATAGATATGAAATGTTTAGGGCAGTGATTCTCAGATATTCCTGTACACCTGAATCACTTGGGGATTATGATAAAAGGCAAATTTTGGTTCAGTGGGTTGGAGGTAGAGTCTAAGGCCACATGTCTAACAACTCCCTGTGCTTGTTTGTTGCGGCTGGTCTGCGGCCCACACTTCTGGTAGACAAACTCTAAAAAGGGGTAATTAACTAACTGTTGGAGCAACAAAGCAATTAAAAAGGGTGGTGGCCTGTGTTCCATAAAACACCAACATTCAATTTCAAAAACAAACGAAGGCAAGTTTTTCTAACTGACAAGTATGTATTTATCATGATTGTGAAAGATAAAAGCAAAATCAAAGTTAAGTGTGTCCAGAAACTTAGCGGTCATAGCAAGAAAGCAGCTAAGTAAGATTATTATCCACTTGTACTTATTTACCTTATTCATTATTATTATACACTGTTAGTGGAAAAATTTTAAGCATACACACAATAGCTGGACCTGATGTAAGAAAAATTATTGGAAAACGTTTCATTTAATTTGAGAAAATTTTAACTATTAACTGAATATTTTTTTCTACTTAGGGAAAGACTAACATTCTTTATCTCAAGTGTAACCTGCAACCCTCTATTCTTCTTCTGCAGAAAAATACTTGTGGAGTTATAGTTATCATGCCAATTAATTATCTCCAAGTATGAAGATTGTGATTGAGGCTTCTGTGGTATAATACCAGTAAAAAATCTAGGCTCCTGGGTTAAAGGCTTCTAGAAAGCTGCTTTTCACTTGTGGACATAGTATGTGACCCAATACTAGCACTGCCCCCTTTTTGCTGACTGGCTTCCCAGGTCTGGAGGTTGCACATCACTGTATCTCCATCCCCTTCTTTGCAGTCTACGTCTCTGTGCTTCTTGGCAGTGGCATGCTCCTCTACCTCATCAAGGATGACCACAGCCTCCATGAACCCATGTACTATTTCCTTGCCATGCTGGCAGGCACAGATCTGATGTGACATTGACAACAATGCCTACTGTAATGGGGGTCGTATGGATGAGTCACCGGGAGATGAGCCACGGAGCCGGCTTCCTGCAGGCTTATATTACTCACTCCCTTTCTATTATGGAATCAGGTGTCTTGCCTGTCATGGCCTATGACCGATTCATCGCCGTCTGCACCCCTCTGAGGTATAACTCCATTCTTACCAATTCCTGGGTAATGAAACCAGGATTGGGGGTACTAATGAGGGGCTTTTTATCTCTTGTGCCTCCAATCGTGCCACTCTACTGGTTCCCATACTGTCGTTCCCATGTTCTTTCCCATGCCTTTTGCCTCCACCAAGATGTCATGAAACTCGTCTGTGCTGATATTACATTTAATCGTGTGTACCCAGTGATTCTTGTTGCTTTGACTTTCTTCCTAGATGCTTTGATTATCCTCTTCTCTTATATTTTAATCCTGAAGACAGTTATGGGCATCGCCTCTGGAGAGGAGCGAGCTAAGGCCCTTTACACCCGTGTCTCCCATATTAGGTGTGTTCTGGTGTTTTATATTACTGTGATTGGCCTGACTTTCATCCACAGGTTTGGGAAGCATGAACCACATGTGGTCCACATTACCATGAGCTATGTCTACTTTCTGTTTCCTCCATTAATGAACCCCATTATATATAGTATCAAGACCAAGCAAATTCAGAGAAGCATCATTTGCCTATTTTCTGTGCACAGTAGGGCTTGAGCTTTTATTTCATAATCTTGAGATCTTTGGGAGTTTTTCATTTCAGTGTCTTTTTTCAGAGCTAGATGAGATTTTAATTATTACATAAAGCTATAAGTTGACTTGAGCAGATATGTATTCTAATATTATACCTGTATTAGAATATATATATTAGAATAGAATATATATAGATTGTGTTATTAGAATATAATATTATTATATTAGAATATAATATATATATTCTGTGTATGTATTCCAATATATGTATTGGAATGCATATTGGAATAGAATATATAGAATGTTTTATTACAATATATATTATACACATATAATGCTGGTGATCTTGGGAAAATGGGTTATAGGATAGAGGTGGGATGGGGCATTCCAGATCTTGTATGTGAAGAGAGAAGAAGTACTACTTCAGAAAATGTCAGATAAGTGACTAAACATAGCCTGGATCAAAGACAGTTCATCTGAAGGAAGACGTGCAGCTGGAAGTGTATTTTGTGTGTTATATAAATGATAATTAGAATGATCTGTTTTTCATCTTCCCATCTCTATGTTTGAATCTAACTGTAATCCAAATGATGTTGCTCTAAAAGTAAATGAATTTCAGTGAGGAAAACTAGCAAATGTATAGAACTCTAGAAAGCTTACATCTAGAGCTTCACTTTCCCTCAGTATATTAGTGGATTTTCTTAAATGGAAACTGATACAGCTCAAAAGCCAAATAGCAAGCCACCAATTTCCTATCAGCCAGTTGAAGCCAGAACTCCTAGCACACTTTGTTCTCTTCCCAATGGCTGCTGAACACCAACATACTAATTTTTCTTCTTTCTGGCTTTCTACTTCACCTCCCGATATTTTTCTTCTGTAAAAATGGAGTATAGATTTAGATATTTTTTGTTTCCATCTCCCCTTGCTTGCTTCTCTAACATAAAAGAACTCAGGCCTTTTTCACTTGAAATTTTTCTGCTAATCAAGTCAGAAAACCCGGCACAAGTAATGGTATGCACGGATGGAATAGTTTCTTCCCTCCATTTTGTTCAAAATCTTGTAAGGTTTTATGCTGTTCATTTTGGTTGAGTGATGGTGTATTGTCTGTTGTTCATGTTATAGGTGATAATAATTACCTTACCCATCTACTGTTAGTTCTATGCTACTATGTGGAGCTAGACTAGTTATAGGCATGTGACCTAAATATTTCTATATTCTGAAAAGGCTGCTAAGAACCTAGGTTGGCTCTTCTAGTTGGACCCTTCCCAATCCCCTAGTTTCTTATTCAAAGCTTATGTACAGAGCCCATGAAATAACCAGTCCAGTCTAAATTCAGTCTGCCTTACCTAAGAAACTTTCCATACTGATGTCATATCCAGGGAGTAAGGACTCTAAGAATATTCCAGTAATTTCAACATGGAAAAACCTCATCTGCTATTTTCACTAGAAAAAGCCTGTATCAATTGCCTCCAGTCTTACACTTTCATCATCCTTTCCTTAAATGCGTTATATCTGGAGATGCATTCTCTAGCAATGAAGAGCCAGAGGATCTCCAGTGTGGAAAAATACCATTGATAAGACTTACTGTAATATTTAGAAATCTTTATAAGCAAAAGCAGTTGCAAGTTAAAAAAACTGACCCTGGCTTTCTTAAGCTAATAAAGAACATCATTGAAAGAATATTGGGATGACATTCAGAATTCAGCAAGGGCAGCAATTGTGTTCCCCCATCAGCTTATGATATCCCTAAGGATGACTGCCTACCATTCTGCAAACCTCCAAAGCCGTCAATGCAGTTCTTTAGAAAAAGATAAACAATTTTATTTGTGTGGTAAGGGCCGATTTATTTAATCCACGACAGATTTCAATGTCTCAGAGTCACAGCAAACATCCTGTTTCGGGTATTCTTCTTCTTTTTTTTTTTTTTTAAGATTTTATTTCTTTATTTGACAGAGAGAGACAGAGCGAGAGGGGGGAACACAAGCAGGGAAAGTGGGAGAGGGAGAAGCAGGCTTTCCGTGGAGCAGGGAGCCCGATGCGGGGCTGGATCCCAGGGCCCTGGGATCATGACCTGAGCCGAAGGCAGACGCTTAACGACTGAGCCCTCCAGGCGCCCCATGTTTCAGGTATTATTTTAAGAGCTCTCCATGAATCAATTTGTTGCATATTTATATCCACATAGCAGTTCTTGAGATGGGACAAACATATCTAAGCAACACACAGCGTTCAAACACCCTGTTTAGGGACACAGAATTTTTAACAATTTTATTTATGAATAAAAAGTGATAGTTTTACACACTTAATAATTTAAACATGGTGATGAAGATGTTGCAATTTTTCTTTCTTTGCCTTTTCTTTTTTGCCTGAAATCTGAAAAATATATTTTCAATATATTTTGCTAAACCTCTAAAAGTCTTCTTTTTCTGGGTCATATCTTCTTCCCCTTCCTTCATAGGTGGTTTGTGGGCGTAAGCATGAGTCTGCATGCATGGGTGTATATGTGTGTGTAGGGGGGAGAAATCTCTAGAAACACTATGTACCCTTCTGATTCTCTCCAGATCTCACCTTGATCTTTATTTTCTCCATTTGAAAAACAAAGGTATTGTTGCATCTGGTTTTCTCTTTCTCCGTCTTAATTAGCAGACTGAAAAATTGAGTTGTTCAGGATGCAGAACTGTTAACACCCCAAAAGTAACTTTCTCGCACTACCTTGCAGAATTATACATCCCACCTGTAACCCCTGCAAATCACTAATCTGTTTTCTATCACTATCGTTTTCTCTTCTCAAGAATGTCATGTAACAAAAATCAGACTGTGTGCAACTTTTTGAGATTAGTTTCTTTCACTTAGCAATGCCTTTGAGATTCATCTAAGTTGTGTTTACCAATAGTTCATTTTTCCTTAATTGTTGAGTAGTATTTCTTATATGGATATTCCATTATTTGGATGCTGTTTTCCTGGTATTCCCTAATAATTTTCTGTTGGTTACTGTTAGCCTCCAATTATGTTCCATTTTGACCATCCTTTCCCATGTCCATTCTTAAGACATTTCCCTCATGCAGAACTCTACCACATCCAAAGTGTAAATAACTGGATTTTCCTGTCTTTCCATCTCTCTTACTCATACACCTATAGAATTCGCATGTGCCTTGGCATCTCTATATTAGATCTATCATTCTCTTTTCTTTAGTTTCTATCTTGTGAGTGTTCCCTCAGGAGACATCTTCCCCAACCACTCCCTTTATCTGGCTTATTGCTGATCCCCTTGTTGCATTCACTGGCCCTGCCTTCTCTGATAGCTCACTCAAGCCTCTTAGCATATTATCAAAAGCTACCACTACTGAACAGCTGGATCCAAAAGTATTGTTGACATATGGGGCCAGGGAGTAAAACTAGCAAAATAGGGATAATAAGCACAGATACTACACTTAAGATTAAGATTCAACTCCATGACTGTAAATGGGAGATACAGGTATTTCTCTAAAGTGGCTTAGATGTGAAACCTAGATGCTCACATGAGTCCAGGGTATACTGATAATAGAAGAAAATTAGTTATATGTTCAGATCTTACTGTTGTTACTCGATGCCGTGAGAGCTTCATCCTTTTATCTAACTGATCGTCATGTAATTTTCATTATAATTCTTAATCGTCAGATGAAGAGACTGAGATGTAGGTAGATTATCTAGGTAGGTTAAGTATTGTGTCTAAAATCACACAATGTGGAACCTAATTATATGTATCCATACAAACAGAGTTTGTGGTCCAAGTGAGAGAAAAATTTTCTCTCCTTCATGTTCTCATCGGATGAAAACAAATAAAATATTCAATCCATCAATCATGCCTTAAATGGGATTCTGCATGTCTGTTGAAGACTTGGTGGAGGCTTAGATAACTCAAACTGTTGCATCTGAGAGGTGAGTGAAGGTGGGTGACCCTAACAGAAGGGAGAAGGAGATTGGCAAGACTGTGTTTATGAGTATATATAAAATCAACATTAGGCTTGTCTGTGTCAATGGGCTATATTTGTGAATAATATGTATAAGAAAGTGTGCCTGTTCGCTTATAAGTGTTTCAGTATGTCTAGAGGTGTCCACTACTTTGAGTTGCTTTAACATGCCTGGATATCTCTATTTACTTTCTTAAATCTTAATGATAAGTGTGTATCATAGTAAACATCTAACAAATATCTAAGGAATCATTTAACATGGTGCACTCACCAAAATTCATTAAGTGCCTGATATGTACCAGGTCTTATAATGAATACTAGAGAAGTAAAGGGGAAAAAATATAATCCTTAATTTAAAGAGCTGTGTGGTCTAGTTAGGGAGAAAGACATACAAACACAGAACTGATATATGTAGAAATGAACTATAAGAAAATGCAGCATATTTACCAAGAGCCTTTGGGATCATAGAAAGGATGATCAGCTCATATGGCCAAGGGCAGACAAGAGTTAACTAATATGAAGTGACTTCAAAGGAGAAAACGTGCCAGAAATTCCCTTTCCATATATCTTCATGATGTTGTCACGATGGAACAGATGAATGCAACAAATAAATTTTAATAAGTAATATTTATGCTTAATGAGCAATATTTATATTAGATGTTTTAACCTAAATCTGTCTTTGAGTGTTGCAAAGCAGCTGTTAGCCATTGTTAAATATGGATTGAGGTAGGAATCCATACATACAGAAGAATGGAAAGAAGAAAACAGAACAAAGACCTTATAAGACAAAGACCTTACAATCATAAATAGAAATTGAAAAGGGATTAGAAAAACTGACATTTTATGGAAAGTGAGATGGGTAGATAAAATGTGGGTAAAAAGTGCTATTTTGAGGAAAAAGTAAATCTCCATATTCCAAGTTTCTATGTATAAAATAATTAAAATCTATGGCGTTACGTTTTAAGGAGGTAAAGTGTTAGATCAGTATAGGAAAGACATTTGTAACAATTAGAGTTGCATAGTCATAGTAATGGAACAGGTTATCTCATACGCACCACTATGAATGCCCCAGAAAAAGCAGCAAAAATATTAACTAACATCTTAAGGATCTAGGCACAATGTAGAAACTTGTACAAAGCCTCTAAATTTTCTATGAACTCTAAGACTCTCAAATTATTCATCACCTCACTTATGTGCAAATATTTTTGATGCAAATGCTTACATCATAGTCCAGTCAAAAATCTCTGTACATTATTGAAAATTTCCCATTTATAACTTTGTTCTTGCTGCTTCTTTAGGAATAGCCCGCTTTTTAAAAAATTTTTTATTGTTATGTTAATCACCACACATTACATCATTACATCCATGATTCATTGTTTGCGCATAACACCCGGTGCTCCACGCAGAACGTGCCCTCTTTAATACCCTTCACCAGGCTGACCCGTTCCCCCACCCCCTCCCCTCTAGAACCCTCAGTTTGTTTCTCAGAGTCCATAGGAATAGCCCGTTTTTGATCTACCTGATAAAATCACATCCCTTTCCAAAGTCTGCCAGTGTGCTCTCTTCTCTTTTAAATGTCCATCCAACTTTTTTCTGTAGAAGAAACTTAACTCTTCTTTGTCACGTGTGTGTGTGCGTGTGTGTGCGTGTGTGCGTGTATATATTCCAAGTGATTATCACATAGAATACTTATCCATGAAAACTAGGACCTAGTCTTCCAAACCCTTCTAGACTAGACATATTTTAGTATTTGTGGGAAGGAGAGAGCCTCGTCTCATACCCACAGATGAGGCAACTAATAGAGCAGCGTGTCTGTCTGTGGCACATGGTTCCTGCAAGCTCTCAGTCTCCTTGGCATGCTACTGGATGCTCCATGCATATAGGACAAGTGGTTTCTCTTGGAAAAGATGTCACTTTTGCCAGGGTGTTCTCCAGAAGGAACTAATCTCTCTCCCGTTCCAGAGAAAGAGCCAGGTTTAGCCCCTGATGATATGATCTCATCCTTTGATTCCCACCTCTATCCATATGTGATCGTCATGTCCTTGCTCCAATTCCCACACCCTCAACATACACACAAGAATAATTCAAAAGTAATATTGATAATAGTAATAACAATATGATTATTATGACTGATGCTACACACAAGGCATTGCTCTTACATTAATTCATTCACTCTTTACAACAACACTGAGAGTCAGGCATCTGTATCAACCCCATTTCTACAGAGTAGGAGACAGAAGCACAGAGACACACAGTGTTGTCCCGAGATCAAGCAGCTGGTAAATAGCAGAGGGGAAAACTCAGCTCAGGTTGTTAGGTTCTAGAATATGTGCTCTTAACTATTATATAATAATAATACCTGACAAACCATTTTTCAAAGCCTAAGTCACTTGTTCTGGACTAAGACACACTTTGAGGTGAGAGCGGCTGGATTTAGCCACTATTACAGAGTTTGGTGAGCTTTTGGCATGCGTCTCATCCTCACCGCTTATGCATAAAACCTACTTACTTTCTCATGCCTTTGATTTTACAGTTAATACTCCTGTTGCTTTTGGGCATGTGAAGTAATGCTGATTACTCGTGACAAGACGAGAGTGGCAGAGAGAGCACAGATCACTGGGATCTACGTGCTCCTCTATCTTTCCCATCTGCCCTTGCAATTACATTGGCCACATGGCTGGTTCTGACTAAAGGAACTTGAAGATAATCATGTGTCCCTTGAAGATAATCATGTGCCAAGCCAGGGGTATCTTCTCATCATGCGCTCTGTCCTGCCATGTGGCGAGAAGGAAAAGACTGTGAGATGGTGAATTCAAATGCTGGAAAGAGCCTGCATTCCTGTGCCTCTGCTTGGAGGTGAGAACCCAGCAGAACTAACTGATAATTCACACTGAGCAATAACTAAACCTGAATTGTGTGAGAAACTGCCTAAAATTAGTGAAGCAAACCATGTTTCTGATGCACACTTGTATTTGTTTATGGCTTATTTATTTGCTTCTACTTCAGTTCTGTTTTCTGTTAAATGCCATTTCAAATCCTCACCTCGTGGGCTAAGTTAAAGTGACCATCGGTTCCAGACCTCCAAATATGACAGATACTTTCTTAGTTCACTCTCCCAAATTTGCCCATTTCCTCAAGTTCTCCTAGACTGATCATCATTCGTGAATTATAAAGAATCACTGAATGTTTCCCAAATCCATTATTGCATCCTTCTACATCTGACAAGTTAACTGTGACCCAGATCTCTGAGTAGAGTTAAGACAAAGGTCTTAGCTTCTGCAGTGCTTTAACCGACATGCCCATGGTGACTAACACCAACAGTCTTCTACCTCATCCTCGCAACTTCCCTAGTCCTCCCTGCCCGGATCCTATCCCTTCTGGCCAACATCAGGATAGAACCCTTGACTGATGAGCCCATGCTCCTCTCCATGTTGGCTCAGATGGGTCTGATCTTTACTTTCCCACGTCCTTCCCAGTCATAGGGAACCTGTGTTGCTGTGCCTCAGAGTTTGGCTTTTAAGCTTATGTTTACTTATGCTTCGTCTTTGGATTATGTTTACGAAATCCTCTACACTAATGGTCTAATCCTTTGACTGCCAGGTGGCTGTCTCCTACTACGTGTATTGTGCCTCTGTCCTTATTCACAGAGTCAGTCACCTGCCCTTTTGGTGTCACCATCATCTCCGGTTAGGTGCTGTCTGTTCTTTTCTATTATTCTGATCAAATGGCTTTTTGTTTCTTATTCCCACCATCTTTCTCATCTCTCTTACCTCCATCTTCACCTGATCTACTCAGTCTGTACTTTTGTCTGGTCTAATAATTGGTATGGGTTTAAGCTAGTATTGCTCACTGTAATAGGGAATACATTGTCCGTTATTTTTTCCTGTGCACCGACATGGAGAAGTATTCAGTCATTCCACTCTTTGTGAGAAATATCTGTAAACTTTCTAGTTCACTCTGCTATAGCCATTTCAATTTAGACCAGTGAGCACCAGGGTGCCTTCTCAGATTTAACGTCCCACAGTCTAGTGGCCCACACTCAGGAGAATCTGATTAATTACTGTGAAGGATGAGAATGCCAGTGGTAATTGCAAGGATAAAAAATGGATGATTTCAATCAAAATATTATTTTTTCTTATTATTATATTGTATTATGTAATATATAGATTATATTATTATTTAATCTTATATATTATTAATATAATAATTATTTTAATTATTTTAATTATTCTTAAATTAAATTTTAATTAAAATAATTATTTTAATTATTCTAAATAAATAATTATATAATTATTTTATTATATAATATATAGAATATAATATAATGTATTATATTCTCTTACACATACCTGGAAGAACTCTTTTAAAAAAGCAGGCTGCAATTGTTGCTTTGACCACTAGAGGGAAGGAGACACCCATGAAGTTAAGACGCCAAGATTGGTGGAGCCTCACAGGAGGGAAGGGGTCTCTTGACTGAAGGTGGGAGCCCCCACCTTGCAGAGATGGGACATGTGGGCGCCCTGTCACTTTCCCTTTTTCCCAGTTATATCACCCGAAAAAACGTCTACATTCCCTTCTTCATATCTAATAGTAAAGCAAAGGAGAGTAAAATGTCAGCTTGGATTTTCAAAATGTCAGACTTTCCAAAATGATTTTAGATACTAGTGTGTATTTATCCTAGGATTACAGAAAGGATAACATTACCTCCAACTTAATATAATGGAAATAATTTTTTTTTCAAGAGATAAAGAAACAAATATTAAATCTCCTTCCCCACTCCTCCACTCCTCTTTCCTTCACTCCCTCCCTCTCACCCACCAGCTTCCTCCCTGTTATCAGAAATATTTTTGGAAGGACTCACATCAGACAGCTAAAGCTGGTTACCTTCAGGGAGAAGAATGCTGTTAGAAAGTAGGGTTAGGGTATCTTGGTGGTGCAGTCCCTTAAGTGCCTGACTTGTTTTTGGCTCAGGTTATCAGGGTCATGACATTTAGCCCTGCACAGGGCTCTCCACTCAGTGCAGAGTCTGCTAAAGTTTCTCTCTCCCTCTCCCTCTGCCCTGCCCCCCCCACCCCGTGCACACTCTCTCTCTCTCTCTCAAATAAATAAATAAATCTTAAAAAAAGAAGGTAGGCTTGCATGGGTCCTTTCAATTTTTAGTTTGTATGTATCTGTATTGTTGGAGTATTATATAAGATAAATAAAATAATATTCTAGCTATATAATGTTCAAATATTTCCTTACATAATCCGACTTATAGTTTATTCCCTCGGAAAAGGAGGATAAATACTTGCTGTATAGTGTATTAATGATTAAATAAGATAAGGTCAGACTGACTCCTAGACTGTGCTTAAAAATATATATTAAAAAGTGACATCATAAAGACAGTATGGTACTGGCACAAAAACAGACACATAGATCGATGGAACAGAATAGAAAACCCAGAAATGGACCGTCAACTAATTTTTGACAAAGCAGGAAAGAATATCCAATGGAAAAAGGACAGTCTCTTCAATAAATGGTGTTGGGAAAATTGGACAACCACATGCAGAAGGATGAAACTGGACCATTCCCTTACCCCATACACTAAAATAAACTCAAAATGGATGAAAGACCTAAACATGAGACAGGAATCCATCAAAATGCTAGAGGAGAACACAGGCAGCAACCTCTTCAACCTCGGCTGCAACAACTTCTTCAAAGGCAAGGTAAACAAAAGCAAAAATGAACTATTGGAACCTCATCAAGATAAAAAAGCTTTTGCACAACAAAGGAAACAGTCAACAAAACTAAAGGTAACCGACAGAATGGGAAAAGCTATTGCAAATGTCTTATCAGATAAAGAGCTAGTATCCAAAATCTATAAGGAACTTAATCAAACTCAACATCCCCCCCAAAAAATAAAATTCCAGTCAAGAAATGGGCAGAAGACATGAACAGACATTTCTCCAAAGAAGACATACAAATGGCCAACAGACACATGGAAACATATTCAACGTCACTAGGCACCAGGGAGATACAAATCAAAACCACAATGAGATATCCCCTCACACCAGTCAGAATGGCTAAAATTAACAAGTCAGGAAACGACAGATGTTGGTGAGGATGCAGAGAAAGGGGAACCCTCCTACACTGTTGGTGGGAATGCAAGTTGGTGCAGTCACTCTGGAAGACAGTGTGGAGGTTCCTCAAAAAGTTGAAAATAAGAGCTACCCTAAGACCCAGCAATTGCACTATTAGGAATTTATCCAAAGGATATAAATATAGTGATTGGAAGGGGCACAAGCACCCCAATGTTTATAACAGTAATATCCACAATAGCCAAACTATGGAAAAGGCCCAGATGTCCATCAACAGATGAATGGATAAAGAAGCAGTGGTATATATATATATATATATATAAAGGAATATTACTCAGCCATAAAAAAATGAAATCTTGGGGTGCCTGGGTGGCTCAGTCTATTAAGCATCTGACTTCGGCTCAGGTCATGATCCCAGGGCTCTGGGATCGAGCTTCACATGGGGCTCCCTGCTCAGTGAGGAGCCTGCTTCTTTCTCTGCTTCTGCCTGCCACTCCCCTTGCTTGTGCTCCCCCTCTCTTTCCTTCCCTCTCTCTCTGTGTGTCAAATAAGTAAGTCAAATCTAAAAAAAAAAAAAAATGTAATCTTGCCATTTGCAGTGACATGACTGGAACTAGAGGGTATTATGTTAAGTGAAATAAGTCAGTCAGAGAAAGACAAATACCATATGATTTCACTCATATGGGGAATTTAAGAAACAAAACAGATGAATATGCGGGAAGGGAAGGAAAAATAAAATAAAATGAAAACAGAGAGGGAGGCAAGCCATAAGAGACTCTTAACTATAGGAAACAGAGTTGCTGGAGAGGAGGTGGGTGGGGGGATGGGGTAACTGGGTGATGGGCCTTAAGGAGGGCACTTGATGTAATGAGCACTGGGTGTTGTATAAACTGATGAATCACAGAATTCTACCTCTGAAACTAATAATACAGTATATGTTAATTAAGTTGAATTTAAATACTTTTTCAAGTGACATTTATAGGGCTCTAAGTTTATGCTAGACACTATAATAAGTCCATTGATTCATTCATTCATTAGGGTCTAATTTAAACACTAGAAGCAGACACTTATCTTGATTTCATGCTGGAGACTTCCAGACTCATAGAAGTTAATTAAGTTGCCCAATGTCATAAATATGTTCCAAAGACTGAACTCATACTGTGGTTTGTCTAATTTTAGATACCACCTTCCTACACACGGCACTATTCTTATATTTTAAAAATTATTATTCTCTGGTTATTATGAGGACAGGGAAACACAGAGAAGGCAGAGTGTATTCCCCCCAGTCTCAAAATTAAGTTAAGCAGCTGACAGAGACTTACAGGCCAATCTGGGGACCGCAGGAGGTAGCAGAGTTGTACTTCTACTTTAGTTCCACACTCGAACACACACACACTTGAGCATTTAGATACTATACTCCACTCTGGCCTTTTTGTTTATATTTATTTATATTTGTTTATACTACACTCTGGCTTTTTTGTTTATATTTATGAATCACAAATGAGCGAGTGAATGGATAGATAGGTAAATGAATAGATAAAGTAAATGTTTCCCTTCATGATTGGCTGTGCACCCTGTTGGAAATGTACCTGTTCCATATGGGATACCTGGCTTTGTTTACTTCCTCAGTGCATAGGTTAGATTCTGATGTCCAAAATAGTCTAAAGATGGGAAAAATCAGTTTCTGACCCAAAACTAGTGTTTCATGGACAACTGGACTAAACGGGTGCAGAAACATGTTAATAGGAAATGAACACTAATATCTTCTCATTTCCCTGAATCTGATCCCCGCCTCTCAGCCCTTTCAGACCCCCTCCTACTGCACCAAGCCTGGCAAGTAGGCAGGAGAGCTGAACTTGGGAAACCAAGGAGAGAAGTATGCTGACCCCCAAAGACACAGACCCAAACGTCTCAAGTCTTCACTAACCCTGCAGGTGGGCAGGGGTCACCTCTCTGCTGGCTTCAGGGAAGGGGATAAGGACTAGCCTGCACTTTTATTCCGAGGCAGTACTGACCTCCAGGCAGTACCCTTTTGGGACCACTAGTTCTTTGCAGAGATTTCTACCTGAGGACAGCTAACTAGCAAGTAGAGGGCCTCTGACTACACCCTGTCAACCCAGGCTCCACTGCTGGAAAGATCCGAGTTCCTGTTTGTGATTTAAGCTCTTTTTGGTTATAGAAAATCAAATTCTCACCTCCCTCCCCACCCACACTAGGCATTGGAATGTTAATTCTGTAAGGTCTACTCTCTACTCTCCCTCAGGCAGGTTAAGGAATTGTTCATTAAAATACTCTGAGATGCCTTTCCTTGATTTTCTCCCATGTATCAGGCATAGGACTATGTGCTATATATATATAATGACAACATTTGGTTAGTTTTTATTGTTTTTTTATTGATAAAAAACTGAGGCTTAGAGATAATAGCTTTTATTTTCTGAACTCATAGAGACGTCTTTTATTGCCCATAATGTAATTTTCCTGACACTAACAATTAAAAGCTATTGTGAATTTACAGAAACACAATAAAGCTGTGAAATTAAGTCTATCGCCAATTTATGGGGGGAAAAAAAAAAATGAAAACCCAAACATGTTTTTCTCCCACTAAGCCACTGAATCAAGAGAAAGAGGAAAACACTGAAAGTAAATTTCTCAGTGATTCCTGACTATTATGCAAACACAGGTTTGTGGACCTGGGAGGCAGCCGTGTGGGGCGGGATGAGGTTTGGATGGGATGGCATATAGTTTGATGGCCTTACCATCACTTTTAGAGCAAGAGAGCTCTGTGGGCTCACACAAAAGGGGCTGCAGGGTATACATAGACCTCTAAGTGTTGTTTCTTTCCTCGGCGGAGAAGAGTCGTAGCCTGAGTTTATGGACTCTGAGCCCTTTGTCCTTTCTCCCACTCAGCATCCAGGTCAGAAGGACATGGCTTGTCCTCCCCTGTGCTAGGCTGACTCAGCCATGGGAGGAGGCCCTGCCAAGGCTCCGATAGCCCTATCTCTAGGGCCAGGACCCAGGACGGGCAGCCTCTCCCTCCCAGTCCCAGAGTACGGTTTGCTTATTTATACATTTAAATTATATATTTATTTTTAAAGAAATAACCAGAAGCCCGCCCAGCCTTGGCTCTGGCATGGAAACCACCTAAGATATTTTAGATTCCATCCGTTCCTTCTCTCTGAATGAGCAAAGGGGCTCAGGAGACCAAGTGAGGAGCTTCAAGTCTTAGCCCGGGCATATCCACAGCAAATTAAATCATAGTGAGAAAGTTCCGCCTTTCTCTGAGCTTCAGTTTTCTCTTCTGTAAACAGCAGGCTAGAGGAAATGGCCCTTCTTCCAACACAGAATTTCTGTTGATTAAATTCATAAGTTTCCTCAACTTCTAAACCAGGTATGTCACTGAACCCACTACTGTTCAATGAGCAGGATGCCCCCAGGGCCTCTCACTCAGCTGTGACATTCTCTTCCTTAACCAGGTCCACTGAGTACGAGCTGTGTGTGTGTGCGGGCTCATGTCTGAAGAGAGGGTGCCCCTCTTCCTTCTGTTCCCATACACCTCTAGGAAAGAATGTGACACCTTCCTTACATAAGTTTCCCACTAACCCATTTCAGAAATTCAAACCCTTTGCTGCAGTGAAGTCCTAGACAGTGGAGAGCAGTGGTTAAGAGCAGGGGCTCTGGGGCCAGACCACCTGCGTGGCTGGCAACTCAGCACTTGTACTGGTTGGATTGCTCAGTTCTCTCATCTGTAAAATGGGGTTTTAACACCTTCATAAGATTGCGGTGACACTGAGGAAATTTACGCAAATATTTAAAAGTGCTGTCTTTTATATGCTAAGTACTCTAAAGTGTTTGCTACTTTTATTGTGTCTAACTAGAATCATTCTTGCTACAGGGAAAGCCGTTTTATTCTGCACTGTACATCAGTTCATTTATAACAATAATAGTAATTTAAACACTGACATTAATTGAAGGCTTACTTGTGTGCCAGGCACTATGGTAAGTACTGGGCATGACATATCATTTAGCTCATTTCTCTGAAGTCAGGAACGAGTAGACCAAGGGGAATTGTGGTGGCTGTGGTCACTGTCTTCAGGTAGATATTTGGCTTTGTGAATTCAAGGACTGTGGCTCTCCAGTTCTCTCTGATGCCTCCAACACTTGTATAGCACATGCAATTTGTGTTTACCAAATGTATGAATGTTCCAATATGGAAAAATTATCTTTTGGAACACAGATTTGAGTTATACTATGTGACATAAGATGAAGGGATTTTTATTCATGTAAGAACTTCATAAATATAAAATCATCTAACAACAACAAGGGCTCAGGGGAAAAGCCATGGGCTCCTCCCCATGAGAGAAAGTGTGTCACCATGACTGTGTAACTATGACAGAGGTGTTTCCAAGGGGATTCCTGACTTAAGCAGAAGGTTGGTCTTGATGAATTCCTCCATTCACGTAGCCCTGTGGAGGCCTATGCCATTACATTTTATTCTCCATTTCCCTGTCATATAAACAGTGATGAACACACGTGAAAGGAAACTCGCCCCGTAGTTTTGATTGGGGGAGATCAATCAGATGATCAAGCGTATGTGTTGAGGCAAATGGGAAAGCAGAGCAAGAAAGAGTTCTGAGTGCAGCAAAATAAATAAATAAATAAATAAATAAATAAATAAATAAATAAATAAACAATAATAAAATAAAACTAAAAAACAAAACGACAACAACAAAAACCCGCAATGCTCCCTCCCCACTCAGGGATCCAAGAGATGGGAATTTAGGGCTTTGTGAAGCCTGGCCTAAAATCAGGAGCCCCAAAGGATATGAAGAGGACAGAGACCCAGTGTCCACACTGAGCAAGGTTCCTTCATGTGGCAGGGAGCCCCCTGCCAACTTCTAGAGACCCTCTCTTCACTCTGTCCTATCAGAATTTCCTCACCTCCATCCAGGAACTGTTTTCCACAATCTATGACCCTGTTAGTTCAAGGAGTTCCCCATGAGGGGACCCTCCAGGCACCTAGAGCTGGACGGCAAGTTCCTACACTCAGCATCCAGGAGGCCCTGAATCCAGTTGTTCAGTGTTCCTTCCTTGGCTCCTGTCATTGACTTTGACCCTCCCTCCCCTCCCTGAAGCCACTAAGATGGTCCTATTTGGTAAGCATGGTTCTCTAAGAAATACCTCTTTTGTTAATAGTTTATCCCCAAGTCCCCCTCTAAATATATGGAATCACTGTAAGTAATAAAAGGAATCACGATAATGAACAGAGCATGAAGGGGAATGAAGCAGAGTTAGGAGATGGAGTAGGAGAGTCATGGGAGAAGAAAGACAAGATTAGTGGATGATAAAGTCTGTAACTTATTGAGATCTTTTGTGTTCTAAAGTCTAATCAATGAAGTTACTGCTTTGAAGACAGTGTGTCATATTTCCTTCCATCCATATCAACTCTCTAAGGTAATGTAATTATTATCCCTATTTTTAGATGACAGGACTAAGCTCAAAAGAGTCAAGGCATTTGCCTGAGGTCAGACATGTAAGAGGCAATGCTTGTTCTTGGACCCAAGTCAAGCTCAGTCTACTGTTCATAAGCCCTTTGCTGAACTGATGAGCACCATGAAGCAGATGGGCCCAGGAGAGCAGGGAAATAGCCTGCGGAGGAAGGAGAAAGGATGGAGAGGTCAATGACTATAAATTTGGAAGCAGGAGTCTTTTAGGGTTTAAACTTCAGTGAACTTTGACTCAGCAAACTCAAGGTCCCCGCAAGGGCTTTGAGAGCTGGTGTGCAAGATGTGTTTATCAGAGGTTGCAGAGAGGGCAGGACTAGCTGCCAGCTATCAGGGACCAGAAGGGCTACAGGTCTGTGGGCTCAGATAGGTGGCCAACTCAGGTTGGTGGCTCTGGGTGGAGTCCGGGACTCTCATAGGAGATAGACTGCAAGTTCAGGAGGAAGCATGGGATGGGGTAGAGAGGCACAGCATGGCAGCATTTTATATTCTACTGCCACATAAGATTCCCCATATCTTCCTCTAGGCACAAATGCTTTGACTCTTCTGAGCTCAGTTTTGACATCTGTAAAATAAAGGCAATAATTGTATCTATCTTATGGGATTATTATGAAGATCAATAGAGATGTGCACAGTCTGGACTGGTGGCAGAGATTCAGGCCAGAGCTATAGGTTCCCTAGGGACCAGATGGCTCCATGCAAAAGGAAAGTTCTAGAAAATAACACCAACCACTTTTAAAGATGTGGAAGCAATGTCGGAGCCCAATATTTAATTTTTAGCAGTGGTCTGAGATGTACAACAGAAGCCTATCCCTTCCTCAGTAAGACCATCCTCCCAGTATGGCAGTCCAAGTCCAGAGCTTAGTTTTAAGGGATGAATACTTGAAGCCGCAGGGCACACAGGAAGCCAGCTGACAGCAACTTTGCAGTTGAAGAAACCCTCACTTCACTGGGAGCATGTACAACTCGAGGTTCTGAAGCATAAGAGGTCCACTAAAAATCTGACCAGGAGTTGAGCAGGAAATAGGTTGATTAAGGGACCAGAAACCACAGGAGAGACACATAAAGAAATAGAGGAAATGTAGACTACAGCAAAATGAAAAGAGAATGGGAATTAATACTTCCCTGAAATCTTTCTCTAGGTCAGGTGCCATTCTAAGATATTTAAATAGTCTCATTTAGTATGATAGTTCTGCAAAGTATATAAAATATATTATAATTCATTCTAATGATAAGTAATATTTATTGAGTAATATTTCCTAACTCTATACTAAGAATAATTGAAGTTCGGGTGCCTGGGTGGCTCAGTTGGTTAAGCGACTGCCTTTGGCTCAGGTCATGATCCTGGAGTCCCGGGATCGAGTCCTTCATTGGGCTCACTGCTCAGCAGGGAGTCTGCTTCTCCCTCTGACCTTCCTCCCTCTCATGCTCTCTCTCTACCATTCTCTCTCTCTCTCAATAAATAAATAAAAATCTTAAAAAAAAAGAATAATTGAAGTTCATGGTATGGATTAACTTAGTTTATCTTTACACCAATATTCGAATTGGATTAATGTCTCTAAATTAAAAGGCACAGAAAATGTCTTGAAGGCACTTAGCTAATAAGTAGTCAATTTGTGATTTGAACCCAGGTAGTCGGGGCTCTCCTACTGTCTACATTGCATTGCCTCTCTCTAGGTGTGGGGGGTTGACAGACAGAGATAAAATAATCGTGCCAGCTCACAGAGCCAGTAAGAGGTGAGGCTATATGTAGGCCCAGTTCTGCTACTGTGGAAGACCATGCCCATTCGATAGCAAAATACCTATACAGACACCCACTGTGGACTCAGGAAACACAAGTGGGTACTTCTGACCCCTGCTTCCCACTTCCACACCTCGCAGATTAGAGATCAGGGTTTGAGCCACAGTTGCATACTATACGTCCTCAACATTGTTGCATCTCCTTAGGAAAGTTTCAAAGAGAGAGAAATAAAGAAAAAATTGGAAACAAGTTGACAATAAAAAACTAATGATGTAATGTATGGTGATTAACATAACATAATAAAATTAAATTAAAAAAAAAATTAAAAAAAAAAGAGGTCCTAGCTTGGATTACAGAGATTGTCAGATTATAGGTTATAGGTAGGTCCCTGAGAACACTAGAGACCCATATCTGCCCAAATGACCCCTTGACCCCCTAGGCCAAGCTGCAAGTTTGGTTGAGGAACACAGTGTTCATGTATTATATTCTTCCATTACTCCTCAGGCCTAACCCACTGCCTCTTTCTTTGTCCTGCAGTAACCTGGAAACTCACTGCCCCAAACAAGTCTGTGTGACATTCTAACTAGTGCCAAGGACTGAGGACACAAAACCATGCTAGGGGTAGTGCTGTGGTGATGAGTTAGGAATACAAACAATGAGATTGTCTGCAAGTTCCCTGCACCTCCCTTTACAGTGACTGACAAGAGTTTTCCCAAATGTTACCAGAGCAAGACCCTGTTCTGTATGTTAACTTCTCCAAAATCAGTCTGGCCTTCACATTGTCTTTCTCATCTGTAGGCAGGAGAGAAGAACTCAGCATTAGTCTTTTAGAAGTCCTTAGAGCATCTGTGTTGGGCTAAGCTCTCCTGCTTTTTCTCTCTCAAAAATCAGCCATCAGTGTTTTTTCACTTAAGGTCTTCCATTGCCTGGGGAGACACTCACTGGTCCAAGGACAACTAGGGGGGAAGGAGTATGACAGGGACAGAAAGTAAAGGGAATGGGTAAAGGGGAGGGTCAGAGAAGGAGAAGGTAGACCAGAAGTTGCAACATGATGGCCTATTGTCTAAATATCCCAATAGAATTGTTTGGGGAGGTCTGAAGAGTGTTTCAAAATAAATTAAATCAGTTGCCAAGATTGAAAATCAAGAAATGCCAGACATAAAGGAAGAAAGGCACGATCTCATTTATATATGGACTCTAAAAACAATTGAATATATAGAAGCAGAGGGTAGAACAATGGTTACTGGGCTGGGGTGGGGGGAAGGAAATGTGGAGATGTTGGTCAAAGGGTACAAAGTCACAGTTATATAAGATGAAGAAGTCTGGTGATCTAATGTACAGCATGATGTATACAGTTAGTAATAACCGTATTGAATACTGGTAATTTGCTCAGAGTAGATTTCAGGTGTTCTCATCACACACCAAAAAAAAAAAAAAGGTAACTCTGAGGAAAAGATGTTAATTAGCTTGACTGTGGTAATCATTCATTTCACTATGTACATGTATATCAAATCATCTTATATATACACAATTTTATAATAAATACATACAATTTTATTTAAAAAATAAAAGTAAAGGAAAAGAAAGGAAGGAAGGAAGGAAGGAAGGAAGGAAGGAAGAAAGAAAGAAAGAAAGAAAGAAAGAAAGAAAGAAAGAAAGAAAGAAAGAAAGAAAGAAAGAAAGAAAGAAAAAATAGCTTCAAAGTATCTGTACTTCCAATCATCCTTTGAAAGTAAGATGTGACCCTAATGGTTTAATGTATATACTTATTACAACATTATAATAACAGATAATACTAAGTGAGCATACACTATGTTCCTATCTCTACATCATGAACTAAATTAATCCTCATAACAGCCTTATGAGCTAAGTCATATTATCATCTTATAGTTCAGAGACATGGAGACATTAAGCAAATTGCCCAAGGTTATCTAAGAAGCAGGTGGTATTGGTGTCCCTGAGTTCTCAAATCTTCATGGCAACATCTAGCTAAAACATTGACTGCCCTATTTTTATTAGGGATGCAGACCCCACCTGACACCCTGACACCCTGTGATTTTCTGACTCAAGTAAACTTAAGCCTATGTTGTAGAACAGGGGAGGAAGAGAGAGCCATTATAACGAGTGGTGAAGTCTCCTTCCCTGTGAATCACTGGGGCCCCTCTCTAAGATAAAATTACTCTGTCTCATTGTATTTTAGCTAGTTCCATGCCCCTTGCCTGAAGAGAGATGGGGCAGGTATTCACCATCAAAAAAAAAAAAAAAAAATCCATGTTCATCTCTCAAGGCCCATCTTACATTTCCTTAATTTTATAACATCTTTTAGTCCATTACTTACTCCCTGAAAGGAACCACACCTAAAGCATCATAATCCCCACATACATAACTCTATTAAGTATAGAAAATAGTATAATATTGGGGGGTGGGGGGATGGGTTAGCCCGGTGATGGGTATTAAAGAGGGCACGTTCTGCGTGGAGCACTGGGGGTTACGCACAAACAATGAATCATGGAACGCTACACCCAAAACGAATGATGTAATGTATGGTGATTAACATAACAATAAAAGAATTAAAAAAAAAGAAAGTAGTATAATATTGTATTATATTTAACTATTGTTTTTGACTGGGACTCCCAAAAGGCAAGATGCATGTCTTATTTATAATTCAAGGACTGAAATTAGTGTCTAGCACCTAGTGGGTACTCCAGAAACATTTACTGGATGGCTGTACTTTCTACAAGCCCAGTCTCCTCTATCCCCTCCAGCCTCCTTGTCTTTGATTAAATAAACTTCAATTTTCCATTAATTCATATTCCATTTTTGTATTAACCTCCACTGCTGCCTTCCCATAGTGCAAACATAGACATTTCTGCCACGGCTCCGGTCGGAGTCAGTGCCCTGGTCCCTATCTTCTTGGTCTGCATAGCCTTCTAGGGCAGGATCTGGCCCCAGGACAGCCAGCCAGGCTAAGTCATGCTGAGTCATGCTGAGGCTTAGGGTGTGTGGACAGATGTTTTCAGCTTTGAGTGTGTGGACAGATGTTTTCAGCTTTGAGTGATGACTGCTATCTGGGTCCCCAGCAGGAGACTTACAGGACAGATGGTAAGAAAAAGAGAAGTTGCTGAGTGACTGTAACTCCACCCCAACCAGCATCATGAAGAGGAAAGGATCCTTGAGGCAGAATATGACATCTCCTAAAATATGTTCCCTTCTGATTTAAAAGATTATTTCTGGTTGTCTCAATAGATGCCATAGAATGAGCAGTCATTGCTCAGCAAATATTAATCTTGCAAGTTGTCCTTCATAGCTAGAAGTAGAAAAAAATCCACTATTAGTACATGCATATGGATTTTTAGTTCATAAAATATGTAGCCATTAATCTAATTCTATCAGAGTAATTTGAAGCACTGGACCTTTGCTAGCAGCATGGCCAAGTAGATTGATGTTGAAGAAAGGTGTTCCAGAAAAGAATGTGGACTGAATGTGTCGGACTTGAGGGATTATACAATTGGGAAAAAAAATTTTAAATGAGAGACAGATAGATTAATTCAACTGACCCTTCAAGAACTTTTGGATGAACGTTTGATTCATGTATGACTATGAGCTTCTTGAGGTCCCAAGCTGTATTGGTTCTGGACATCCAGGGTCCATTCCGGGCCCTGGTACATACTTGGCATAGTTTTTGGTCTTCGTTGGTGAATGAGACCCCTTGTCAGTCTACTTGGCTCTGATAGGAGCACATGGAGAAGATTTAGTGATGCTGTGTTAAAATTTTTTTTCTCGATTCAAGTACAGAAGTAGAGACAAGCAACATGACACATGTCTAACGTAAGTGCAGTCATTAAGAAAGGAAATCTACCAAAAGAACGTTTATAGAGACAGTAGAACACAGGGAGTGAGTTATGTGTGTAACAGCTGAGAGAGGGGCTGGAATATGAACAATTTAAATCAAAATTCATGGGAAAAAAAAGTGACGGAAAAAAATTGGGGCATGGGATTAAAGAGACTAGTATAGTTTGCGTTGAGAGACATGCTTAAGAGTGGTATTGGACTGGATTTGAAAGTTAACTAAAGAGTCGGAAATTCATTCATTCTTCACAGTATGAATAAGGAGCTATAGCTCGATGGTTGTGGGCAAAGAGTTTAGGAGTCAGGCATTCTTGATTTGTGTTCTTGGGAAAATTAAAGAATCACTTACCATCTTTTATCATACATAACGTGTAGTAATTATACTTAGATCATCTGTTTGTCACATATAGGCTACTTAAAAATGCCTGAAACAGGGGCACTTGGGTGGCTCAGTCGGTTAAGCCTCCGACTCCTGGTTTTGATGTAGGTCATGATCTCAGGGTTATGAGATTGAGCCCCACATTGGGTTCTGTGCTCAGCAAGGAATCTGCTTGAGATTCTCTCTCTCCCTCTCCTTCTGCCCCTCCCTCCTGCTCATGCACGTGCACTCTCTCTCTCAAATAAATAAATAAATCTCTTTAAAAAATGCCTGAAGCAGATCACATACTGAAGAAATGACCGCTATTATTATTATTGCTATCATTGCTCTCGTCGCGGGTCTGTGCCACATGATACAGTAGGAGATAGAGATGCAGAGAGAAATAGCACAGGACCAAAAACTGTGGGTGTCCCCTTATGGTAATCAGGTGAGTCGTGTGAGTAGAATCAGTAAGAAAGAGGCTGCAGATGGATCAGGAGCCAACAGGAGAAACCATTTTCATTCCACACCAAGGTGTTTCAGTATTACCTTACAGGTGAAGAGTGAGGACATGAGGATTAGAGATTTGAGCCAAAGAACCAGATCACATCTGTGGAAATGGAAGATAATTTGGGTTGCAAAATGGGAGTTGGATAAGAGTCATTCATTTATTCATTCAGCAAACATAGCCAGAGTGCTGCTCTACAATAGTCTCTGTGTTAGACTCTAGTTTACTAATGTGAATAAATGTAAATGAAGCAATGTCACTGGGCTCAAGGAATTCATCTTTTCTGGGGGGGGGCGGGTAGTCATTCCAATAAACAGATGATTTTTACTGCAAAATAACAAATGTTGTGATGGAGAAGTGGACACGCAAGCAAGTCATTCGGCCAGTATTTTTGAGGTTAAGAGATAAGGTTAGTAGGTGACTGTAATAGCAGCTGTTAGAAATGATGGGGTCCTGAGCCAGAACCAGGAGAAAGAATGAGGCCCTATTTCATCGAGGCCCAAAGAGGGTCTGCTATAGTTGCTATAGTTTAGTGGAAAATCGGATGAGAATATAGGCACCTAGGGCACCAGCTAGAATTTAGTCTTGGGCAGAAAGTTCAGAGCTCATGGAAATTCAAGACTCAGAAACAAGGAAATCCTCAGGACTGAGTAACCTGAGTCAGGCAAAGCTAGTCTTTCTCACAGAAATTATTCAGCCTATGTGGACTTCAGGCTCTAAAATTTATAAAGAAGTTACTCAACCTGTATGTAACTCAGATCCTAAAATTTATCCATCTTAGAATAAATTAATTTCATATTTCCCAAAGAACTGGTGGTATGTCCCCTCCACACACACGTTTTACTTTTGGGTTCCTTTTGGTAAAAAAGAACTGGCATCATTTTTGTATTTGTTTGTTTATGTTTTGTCTGTATATCTGCCTGTGTATCCCCACAGTGGTTCAGAGTAGGTGGTCAACAAATATTTGTCAAATGATTGGTGCAGAAGACATACTATCAGAGAGGGACTCTGAAGGATGTGGCTTTGGCCAATTGTGGCAGAAGCTACATCACAGTCTGAGGAAATGCAGTCCTTGTTTATTCTCTTGGCAAAGGATAAAGATGGAAGGACTTTCCTAGAACTCAGCCCACCATCTTTGTTCCGTGCCCACGGGTTTTGAGTTGCCCACCTCTTTTGGCATGGATCGCTGCCTGCAGCTGAACCATCAGGTCAAAGTTCTGTTCACTCCTGACCATTCTCCCATATTGACCATCTTGTCTTTCTCAAGGCAGCCCCAGAACAGCTGGGTTTTGTTTCGTTTTTTTTTAATCAAGGGCTCAGATCAAAGTTCTATACAATTCCTAGGAGACCTTATTATAGTTCTCCAGAATCATCAGAGGAATGTGGTTTACAGCAGTGTCTGCAGAGATGAAATTTATTTAGGACACAAACATGGAAGTACAGTAAACCAGAAGAAGAGATCACAAGGTTTTTAGGGGCCTGAAAAAGGGAAGATCCCAAAGACGAAGTGATGGGGAAATACGTGTAATTGTTCCTGATTCTTCCCTGTCTTAGGAAATGTTTTTGGTGTCTGGACCTGGTCCATCATGTGAACCATTTGCCCAGACTTCCAATAGAGCTCTCCTGTTGTGCCTCTGAAATGTGTTCCTCCTTCTCCAGGCCACCTCTCCAACCCCAGGCCTCTGAGCTGCTTCACACTCTATGATTTTCTCACTGAACTGCAGCCACTGTCTCCTGACCATGATTTCTGCCTACATTGCTGTCCCTATACACCAGAATTATCTTCCTGAAACACGGTCCTGAAATATCTCTCTGGGGTGCTGGGAGGAATCAAAATTTTCCTACTGCCTTCAAGGAAATGTCTAAGCTTATCAATCTGAAATATCAATCAGAAACCTTGTAAGTATGTCAGCTTTACTAGGATATAATTCATATACTGATTCATTTGAAATATACAGTTTTGTGATTTTAGTATATGCTCAGTTGTACAGCCATCAATACAATCAATTTTAGAATATTTATTCATCCCCAAAAGAAACTTCATATCCTCTTGAGGTCACATAACTTTTATTACAGTATATTGTTATAAATGTCTTATTCTATTATTCAATAGAGTTATTGTTGTTAACCTCTTAATGTGCCTAATTTATAAACTTTATCATAAGTATGTATGTATAGGAAAAAACTGAGTACATATAGGGGTCAGGACTACCCGCAGTTTCAGACATCCACTAGGGGTCTTGAAACGCATCCCCTGTCAATAAGAGGCAACAACTGTACATATAGATAGGCATGCATATATGCAGATATAATGAGTGCATTAATCATATACATGTATGTGTGTATATATATATATATATATATATATTTGTTTTATGTATGTTTTTTTCTTACAACTCTGACACAGGAATTATTACTGTTACAAATTTTATAGATTAGCATCTCTATGACCACACCTTCTTCTACTCTCTCCCTCACTTCATCTGTGCCTGCGCTGGACTTATTTTCATTCCCCGAAAATCCTAAGCATCCTCCCACTTCAGAATCTTTATATTTACAACTCCTTATGCCTTAAACACTTTTGCAGTGTTGGATGAATGGTCAAACACACACACAACTAAAAGTACAAAGAATATAGACATATAGCCACTGCTGTGCGCGTACAAAGCAATTGGCGGAGCAGTGCTGGGAGTAGGAAGGCCAGCTAGAGCTAGTCAGACCCCCAGCAGGCAGGACCGTGATCAAATTCTCGAGTTCCAAGATGTGGCCCACATGTAGGTTGAGATAGGCTCTTGAAGGCTTATTCTGGCCAAATAAAAGGCACACGAACTAAAATAGAAACCAGGGTACTTATTTATTATTCTGCATTGAGATTTACAACTGTAATACTCACATCTATTGAATAATAAGTCCTTTCCTTACATCAATCAGATAAACGGAGAGGGGACAAATTGTGCAGAGGTTGGTGGCTGGGTGCAATCATGCCAAGTAACCCTCTTGCCAATGGGATCAGATGTGGCTTATTCATCCATCCACATAGCAAGGCTAGCCATGGCATGGACATAAATGTCATGTGAGGCTCAGAACATCTCTAAACTCTAAGCCAACAAAAGAGATCTTCCTTTTTCCTATTCTTTCCTTATTGGTCAACTCTATAATGATTGGCATGTTTTTATATATACATCAGAATATTTCATAAGGTTATAAGTAAGAGCTTCTGGCCTGGAAGTCATTCTGTCTCTTTCAAGTGAATTTGAGTCTCTCTTTTTGTCACTAAATTTATCTTTTGATCTCAGTTGAATTTAGAGAATGCAATTTATTCCCCTGGCTTCGTAGGCCTTGCCCATTATCTAGTCACTGTGGCCTTTATATTCTGATAATACTCACATATTTGTGATCACACACACACATACATATTACACAGAACATATTTATCAGGCACTTCTGAGCAGTTAACCTTACAGGACCTTCAAACACTAACCCACAATCTCTTGCATTTGTTGATGTGTAAGAACCAAGGATAGGGTCTTCGAAGACAGTAAGAGAAGCACTCTGGATTTCACTGTCTTCAGTGTCTTAGTCCCTCCCTTGCCACAGTTCTGTGTAGTCTTGAGCTCTTATCTATGCCCACAGTTTCTGACCCCACCCAGCTATCACCCTCTCAAGTCTCTAGAAGGAGAAAAACACTGGATCTGCCTGCCTCTATTGATTAAAAACAAAACAAAATGAAATAAAAGCCCCCCAAATTCCAGAAAGCAAATGAATTAGCAAACCTGAAGAAGAAGAAGAAGAAGAAGAAGAAAAGGAGGAGGAGGAGGAGGAAGAGGAGGAAGAAGAAAGAGGAGGGGGAGAGAGTGAGGAGAAGAAAAAAAATAAAAACAAAACGAAAAACAGAAGGATCAATCAGTCAAACAGAGACAGGAAAAGATTGGTGACCTTAGGGACTGAATTGGCTGGAGTACAGAGAAGTGCTACATTAGCTCGTTGGTCTAGGAATCTAGGAGAAATTCCTTTCCCCCTTAGATGCCTCAAACTCAGTAAAATAGGGAACTTGGTTTCAGAAAGAACCCTCCTGGGGCTAGAATTAGCAAGGGCTACAAAGGGTTTAGGTGAGGAGCGATCACTAGCTGCCCCCACTAGGTCTACAAAACAAAGGGTGCTAGTTTCTCATAATTCCTTGTGGTGGATGATCTTGTTAATGGATGGGGTCCAACCATAACCATTACCGCTTCAATTTAAGCCCTGCTTACTTACCAAACCTCAAATTTATCCTTTTCCAGAGAGATGTAAATTTTCTATTCAGGAAACATGTTATGCCAAAGCTTCAATACTGAATACCCAAAGTGCTGAAGATAGCATGCCTAGGTTAAAAAAAAAAAAAAAAAAAGCATTAAATGTTTTGTAGAATTCAAAAGTCACCAAGTCAAAGACTTCCCAATCTTCTAGTAGCAGACATGGAAGCTTAGCATAAAATTGGATCTTTTCCATCACTTCTATATGCAAGATTCTAAGCCCTATACCTAGAAGAGTCCCATTTGAATCAACCGTAGGTAGCAATCTAAATAGTGGGTTTATGCATGCTTCAGAGGTACTCTACTTGGATAAAGTTTATTAAATCATTACTTGACTTAGGTTAGAGCCATGGGATATGGACTAATAACTCATAGTAGTGCAGTAAACTGAAGGGAAGGAAGATTAGAAAACATTGGCTCTAATAATGGAGTCACTCCTTCACAGTATGTTTTTCTATATTTTTCTTAGTTCATAAAGTACATTGGGCAATATTATTTGCAATAAACAGGGAAAAAACAGGAATTCCCTGTTTTTGAAAACAAATCACAAAAATAGATGAAGGCAACTTTACTTAAGGTGAAAAAGCATCAAGGAAAGCAAGAAAATAGAGCTACATTTCTGAAGAAATGGGAAATTTATGACTATCTAAGCTGCTAGATTCAAGTTTTAACCTTCCAGGTTCGTCATGTGGAAAAGTGTGCAGTAACTGAGTTCTGGCCCTCCATTTCCTCTCCCTCTTGCTTAATTAACATTCACACACATCTCTGGCTATGCCTTAGGCACAGTGATCCCAGAGGCCAGACCACTGATGTTCATATCGTAAGCTGCCAACTGGGAGAATTCACGCTGAGAACAAAACCCAGCTCTGGCTGACTCACCTACAGCCTTTGTGCTAGATGGTGCCGAGCAGGCAGCACGGGACTTAGAAAGCAGCCGTGTTGCCTGATATCAGTGTGGTCTGTTCTCTCATTCTTTCGGTGAACAGAAAATGTTCCCTGGCTTCCTGCATGGCAGCCACAGGAATCTCTTGCTACTCATGGTAACCAACTTATTCTAGGTGGATGCAACACCTCGTGGAACCTTTGATAGATACCGTCTATTTCTGTTATGAGGCTATAAATTCACACGCATAATGGAAGCAGACTGATAGCCTCTCTAACAAGGAATCCTACACAGCTTTTTATAGCTTCAGTGGTTTATAAACCTTATCCATGATTTTCTACTTTTAAAATTCAAAAATTAAAAAAAAAAGCTCATTTGTGGTGAAGAATAATTTTGGAGTAATTTTTCTCAGATAATACTATGAAAACCATGTAGTGGGGCCACAGAGCTAGTTTACCTACCAACAGCGTGACTTATATAATCCACACGAATAGCACCTAAAGATATAATATTTGACTCATAGGATTTCTATGTGTCACAAATTAACTATAGAGATTTAAGAAAATATTTTAGGGGTGCCTGGGTGGCTCAGTCGTTAAGCATCTGCCTTCAACTTGGGTCATGATCCCAGAGTCCTGGAATCAAGCCCCGCATCAGGGTCCTTGCTCAGCGGGGAGCCTGCTTCTCCCTCTCCCACTCCCCCTGCTTGTGTTCCCTCTCTCGCTGTGTCTCTATCAAACAAATAAATAAATAAACCTTTAAAAAAAAAAGAAAATATTTTATTTTTTCCTGATTAGGAGACATCTTAAATTTCTTAAAATCCTTCAGAGAGCTTACAAAAGTACAAATGCTACAGAACACCTGAGAGGCAGGAATTAATGTTTATCAAAATTTAGAATTTCTTGGGGCGCCTGGGTGGCTCAGCGGTTAAGCGTCTGCCTTCGGCTCAGGTCATGATCCCAGGGTGCTGGGATCGAGCCCAGCATCGGGCTCCCCACTTGGCGGGAGGCTTGCTTCTGCCTCTTCCACTCTCCCTGCTTGTGTTCCCTCTCTCTCTGTGTCTCTCTCTGTCAAATAAATAAATAAAATCTTTTAAAAAAAATGTGGAATTTCTTTTTAAGAAGTCTTCTAATTTAAATACCTTAAGACAACGTTTTTACTTTATTAATTTTTTAATTTTATATGTAATAAATATTCTTACTGTTTACTTTTTCTGATGATTTAATCTTTCTGATCTATCTGGATAATCATATCACTTATCTCTAATCATGTCACTCATGAAAAACCCTGGGTTTTTCATCCAAGAAAGGGAAACAATAATGATATTTCATATTTGAAGTAAAGTACTTCAAATGAGCAGCTGAGATAATTTAGCTTGAATCAACAAGCACCTAAGCAGTAAGAGACTATACTCAGCCATCCTAAACTGACTTCAGAATCAGAATTGATAAGCCTTGAACTGAGCTACAGATATGCTGCTTTTCAACTCTGTAATATATATAGTCTAGCCCAGGGAGGTTTTCCTGACTTTCTTAAGAGGGGAAAAGCTGGGCGCCTGGGTGGCTCAGTCGTTAAGCGTCTGCCTTCGGCTCAGGTCATGATCCCAGGGTCCTGGGATCGAGTCCCACATCGGGCTCCCTGCTCAGCAGGAAGCCTGCTTCTCCCTCTCCCACTCCCCCTGCTTGTGTTCCTGCTCTCGCTGTCTCTCTCTGTCCAATAAATAAATAAAATCTTAAAAAAAACTGGCGGCGGGGGGAAGCTAACAAACACTGTGAAAGTCACAGCCCAGGAACACTGGTCCATTAAAGACTGAAACTTAATTATACAACTATAGAATGTTTCTCCTCCAACATTCCTTACCACCATACCAACAGGACTCCAGACTAATAACAGTGGATTGCAATTGAAAAAGTTGCAAGGTGCAGACTCTATTTCATGCTGAGTTTTTAGGGAAGTCCAAAGACAAGAGTGGCATCAACAAACAAACAAACAACAAACAAATAAACAAACAAAAGGACACTAGAGGCATTTGAAGCCTCTGGCACCTATGGCTGCAACAAACATTGAACGTACTCCAACCTCTAGCCTAATTACCTGCCAGTTCATCTATTCCTCAGCTTGATCACAAGTCCTGGTTTTATTTTTATTTTTTAAAGATTTTATTTATTTATTTGACAGAGAGAGAGACACAGAGAGAGAGGGAACACAAGCAGGGGGAGCAGGAGAGGGAGAAGCAGGCTTCCCTCGGAGTAGGGAGCCCGATGCGGGGCTCGATTCCAGGACCGTGGGATCATGACCTGAGTGGAAGGCAGACACTTAATGACTGAGCCACCCAAGTGCCCCACAAGTCCTGGTTTTAAATAATTGCAGAGTCCTCAGCTGTCTCACTGATTAAAAAAGTATTAGTGGGGCAGAAAATCAAGAAAAGAGCTCAGGGAAATCTCCCCAAGGTAGCCAATTTCCCCTGAAGTCACAGAGAAACGGACAGAGAGAGGGCTCCAGGGAAGCACAGGACATAAGTTTATTCTTTCTGTCCTTTTTATGAAATTACCCTCAGGTATTGTACTTTGGGATTGAGGTCTTAGTCCTATTGGATCCCTTGGATCCCTTGTTACTCTGTTCAGCTTCCTGATATAACCACGTATGTGTTTTGTCTCCTTTGGAAAACTAAGAACCAGAGGCTTGGTTATAATCCGCTCCTCAAGTGAGTTAAAACTCACTGAGATTCTGTGTCAACAACTGTACTTTTTTCTTTTTGACTCTGTTCTTGTCCCTGTCACCATCTTTAACTCAAGTATTAAAACTGTTTTGACTGAAACTCTTGCCCTATCTTGGGCTTAGCTCCTTTCTACAGGTTTTTCTTGGAGAAGAAGAAAGGGAGAGATGGATGTCATCTTGGAGGATCACCTGGGGAGAGAAGAGGGTGAAAGGGAGAATGAATGGTAAATTGTGTTGAGGACAGAGGAGGAGCCAACAAAGGAAGGCTGTCTCAGGAACCAATACACATTATCACCAGTTCCCCACACATTCTTCATTGCTGACCCTTTCCTGACCTGACTCCACCCCTGAGGGACACAGCTCAGCCTTGACCAATGACTTCAAAGAACTAGGAGGAACAAGGGACCAGAAGGTCAGCAGTAAGGAATAAAAGGTGAGAGCTTCCAGCAGCAACACATACCTACTTCTCTCTCTGATCACCTGTAAGCTCCCAGACCTGACATCATGGTGCATTTTAGTGCTGAGGAGAAGACTGCTGTCACTAGCCTATGGGGCAAAGTGAATGTGGAAGAGGCTGGAGGCGAGGCCCTGGGCAGGTAGGCACTGGGTTTCAAGGCATGGGAAAGAGTGGTGAATATGAATCTGGCCAATTGACCAGGAAATTCCTCAAGATTTTTGAAAGTCTCTGATTTCCCATCTGCTATGGTTCCATCACGTAGGCTCCTGGTGGTTTACCCCTGGACCCAGAGGTTCTTTGACAACTTCGGCAACCTGTCCTCTGCCTCTGCCATCATGGGTAACCCCAAGGTCAAGGCCCATGGCAAGAAGGTGCTGACTTCCTTTGGAGATGCTATTAAGAACATGGACAATCTCAAGGGTGCCTTTGCTAAGCTGAGTGAGCTGCACTGTGACAAGCTGCACGTGGATCCTGAAAACTTCAGGGTGAGTCAGGAAATGTTCATGTGCTCTTTTATTACTTTTCACTTTGAGATAATAATGGAAGTTGAGACTTTGATTGGAAAGACTAACAAAAATTTCGGAAATCATGGGTCGAACTTGGTGTTAGAAGGACACATCTCCCTTGTGCATAACCAGGACCACCTTGATTCAGGACTAGTGACAGTAAAGGGCTATTAGCAACCAGAGTTTGCCTAAAAGTTTTCAAGAACTTTTGTCAGAACTGGATGTGTTCATCCTAGAGAATGACATCAGAGAATAGCAGACTTGTTCAAGGAGGAATGGAATTTGGGGTTTGGTAGATAAAGTTCTGTCTCAAGGAAGGTGAAAAGTCTATTTTATGTGGGTTCTGTTGACTAAAGTTTAGGGAGAGATTTGGGGGAAAAATATTTAGACAGACTGTCTCAAAGAAATATACAACAAGTTCTCTAAAATATATTAAATTACCTGTCAGTATTGTTACCAAAGGGAGGCTTGTTCCTGCACCGATTGGAGACTTTAAATAAACTCACTCTGGGCACCCATGCAGCCCTAAAATCCCATTATTACAGGAATTAACCAGTTGGTAGATAAGAGAGGGAGGGAGAGATGCAAATAAAAATGGTGGCTTGGGAGAGAGGATGGGACATAGGGAGGCAGGCAGTTGAATGGAGAGCTCACTCATTATATTGAATTTAGGGACTAGCTTATCGAAGCTTTTTGCAGGCACACACCTCGGAGCAGTTTAAGTGTGGACTTGGCAGGGAGTATAGGTATTGAGCCACTTTTTCTGCAATTCTTTTTGAGAACTTCTACTCAACATGCTTATTTGTCATTTTATCTTTCACCTAACAGCTCCTGGGCAACGTATTGGTGATCATTCTGGCTTCTCATTTTGGCAAGGAATTCACCCCCGGTGTGCAGGCCGCTTGGCAGAAGCTGGTGGCTGGTGTTGCCACTGCTCTGGCCCACAAGTACCACTGAGTCCTCTTTCCAGTTCAGCAGTACCCTTCTGTGTCCCCAGTGTCCTCCTTCTGCACATGGGGATTTGGGTTTGGCCTTGAGAGCAGTTTCTGTTTAATAAAGTTCATTCTATTCAATAATCAGAAATTAATATTGTGTCTTCTCCATCTTTCACTCTTGTGTTAAAGGAGAAAAGTTTCATTGGCTGAGGGGTGGGAGGAGACTTGGAAAAAAATAAGAGCTCCTTTGGGAAGACAGACATTATGGGAGGATTCTAGAGGATCTTGGTGGATGATAGAATGGGGAAGAAGTTTTCTGGGTGGGGGAAAGTGTTAGTTAAGTGGGCAGGGATTTACAGGGCAGTGTGGCAAAAAGTTACTGTAGAGGGGAAGGAAGGAGGTGTTAAGCAGTGCCTCAGAAAAAACAAGATAGATGTGTGGTACATGTCTTAGCTTTAAAACCTTTGCAGGGATCTAAGGTCTAGGCCAGAGTCCCAAGCAGACTTTTTCAATTTGCTTTAATGTACCTATTGAATCAGCTAACTTAGCATATATCTTGTGAGGCTGAATTGGACATTGTACTTTTTTTTTTTCTAACTTCTAAAACCATTCTCTTCCACCTGGTTTTACTGTAACATTTGAAAAAGGAATAAATGTCATCCCTTTAGCAAAAAAAAAAAAACAAAACAAAACACTGGAAGAACATCTAATCCTCCCCTAATTTACCTGTTTTGCTTCCTTATGATGTTGGCTAGAGGTATTATTACTATTTTAAGAAATACTAAATCGTGTGCCCAACGTCATCTTTTTTTTAGATTTTAAAATTTATTTTTTAATTTAGATTCAATACATGGTACAATCTTAAGAGAACTGAGAACCAAGAAGGGCCGTGGCTTCTTCCCTATAAAGACCGGCTGAAGAACAGACTGGTACCTTGTCACAACTCCTCACTCAATGCCTAGGACACTTACAATTCTTTCTTTTTACAGTTTTAATCCATGCTTCAGCATCAGTCTTTAGGTCCTTGCAGGCTGGGTGGGTCGCGGGGACCTTGAGATGTGAATTGCGTGCTAGCTGGGGTACTAGGATGGATGGGTGGAAGAGGGAAGAGGGGAAAGAAATAGAGTATCAGATTTCACATGAAGAGCAGAGTCCCTCTGGGGATGGGTTTTTTAAAAACAGAGGGGTGACAGGAAACAAACTGAGGTTTGCTGGAGCGGTGGGGGGTGGGAGGGACGGGGTGGCTGGGTGATAGACATTGGGGAGGGTAGGTGCTATGGTGAGCGCTGTGAAGTGTGCAAGACTGATGAATCACAGATCTGTACTCCTGAAGCAAATAATACGTTATATGTTAAAAAAAAAAAAAAGAAGATAGCAGGAAAGGAAAAATGAAGGGGGGGAAATCGGAGGGGGAGACGAACCATGAGAGACTATGGACTCTGAGAAACAAACTGAGGGTTCTAGAGGGGAGGGGGTTGGGGGGATGGGTTAGCCTGGTGATGGGTATTCAAGAGGGCACGTTCTGCATGGAGCACTGGGTGTTATACGCAAACAATGAATCATGGAACACTACATCAAAAACTAATGATGAAACATATGATGATTAACATAACATAATAAAGTTAAATTTAAAAAAAACAGAGGTGTGGTTTAGTCATTTTGGAAAGCAGTTGGAGAGACCAGGTGATGAAGAGAAGGGAGTTAGTGTTATTTTATATGCAGGGAACCAGTTAAAATTACTGTTCAGGAGACTGAATATGAATAGAAGGTTTAAGAAAATTGATACATATGTGGGTGCATACCTGATCAGAGAAGGAGTATAGACTTGGGTGTGGCCATAGCAGCTTGGTGTGATTTTGAAGAAGTGATTGGGAAAAGGACGATTAGGGCAAAGATTCAGCAGGACTTGAAAAATAATTGATAGATGGTGGGGAATTCATAGATTATAGCCAGTTTCCTGTCTGGTGAATAAGAAAGAAGGACACCTACTGACAAAGAAAAAATGCCTAGATGTCCCTTACTTTGGAGCTGGAAATGAACATAACCAGTCTCATGGCAATCATGTCATTGAAGAAGTCTCTAGAACGCTCAAACTGACTCAAGAAATAGTTAATATGTATGCAAGGAATTATAGGAATTATGGGTTGAACTGTAAGTGTGAGTGTGTGTATGTGTGTGTGTATGTGTGTGCATGCGCAATTTCCCCATTCAATTTTTGTACGAAGTAAAGATTTTGGCAAGAAAAAAAAAAACAGGGCAATGAAAGGAATGTATGCCTGGGACATACACCTGGGAAGAACATACACTTGGGGGCTCTTCAGGTTAAAGCTGAAGATATGTGGAGGGGCTCTGATGAGAGAGGACTGGTGTCATGGGACAAGAACTACTCTGAACCAGACAATTATACGGGCCTGAGTGAAGACTCCAGTGAAGACCAAGGCTCTGGATGGCGGTCGAGTTTCAGTGTGGGGATTCTTCAGAGGAAAATTAACCCAGGTCTTAAAAGGGCAAGGTCCAGGCAAGGACTATAATTCCATTCTCCTGATAAGAAAGAAGTGTTTTCTAAAAGCAGCTGGTTTGTCACAAGCCCTTGTGAGGATAGATTAGGGATGGGAGGGGTTGGAAGTCTGAGCAGCGGATGACTCTTTGAAATAACTCCAAAGAACTGGCCTTGGGCTCTACGGAAGAACTTTGTGGTTTAAGTGGTCAGAGCTACCGAGGAATGGTACATTGCTTACATCCCATCAGGAGAGACCATGTACCTGGGGCAGATTTCAGAGAAGGGACAGCCCTGTGAAGTGCTCAGAGAGGAGGGGATTTAGGTGGGGAAGAAGGCAGCTCAGTGCAGCAGATGAGCTCTGCTAAGTCAAAAGGAAAAGGAAAGAAATTGCACAGAGTAGTTGGGGAGGATAGATCATAGGAATTTTTGTTGGGCTGGAAGTTAATTTGGGGTTATAGGCAAGGCTGTAATGTAATAAACAAGACAGAAGATTAGCGCAGCTGTGGGTGCTGAGTAGATTAGCGATCATACGGATGCCACTTTTACAAATCTCTACTGGTTTCCCATGCCTTAGAGTAAAATACCCACTCTACCTTCATGTGCCCTGGCCGATCTCTCCAACTCTGCTCCCTCCTACTCTTCTCTTAACATCTCTCTCGCAGACCTTATAACGCCTTTCTCTAAACGAAATGTCAAGTTTGCTTTTTTCTTTCTTTCTTTTTCCTTTTCTCTCCAGCCTCTGAGTTTTGCACCTGCCCTTGCCTGCTTCTGGGAACTTGTTTTGCCAAACAACTTACGCCTGGCTCCATCTTGTCATTAAAGTCCCTCTTCAAATGTAACTTCCTTTAGGACCTCTACCCTCATGTTATTTTCTCTAGTCACTTGCTACTATGTCATCAGATGCATTTTTTTTCTTGTTATATAACACCCATCTGAAATTCTCTTCTTCATTGATTTAATTATTAGTGTCAGTCTCCTCTGCCCCCTAGAATGGGAGCTTGATGACACTATATACACTGTTTTGTTTTTCCAAGATTCCCAGTTTTTAGAACGATGGATGGCATGATTGGCTTCAGTAGATATTTGCTTTTTATTTTTTTTTACTTTTTTATTTTTAGATTTTATTTATTTATTTGAGGGGGGGGAGAGAGAGAGAGAGAGAGAGAGAGCATGAGCCCGGGAGGAGGGGCAGCGGGAGAGGGAAAAGCACACTCCCTGCTGAGCAGGGAGCCCAACTCGGGACTCTATCCCAGGACCCTGAGATCAGGACCTGAGCTGAAGGCAGATGCTCAATTGACTGAGCCACCCAGGTGCCCAGATATTTTAAATATGTGACGAATGACTGTAAAACTGTTAGATGACCATTTCAATGAGCTAACATTGATGTGATAAGCTTCCAGACAACAGTGGGAACAGTGAGCATGGAAGTCAAGTGAAAGTGTGGAACAGCCATGGAGAGAAATCAAAAAGTCTTGGAAAGTAATTGTCTAGAGAAGATGAGAGAAAAGCAAGAGTTAGAAGTAATGGCCAGAATCACCATCTGGTTTGCTGGGAAGATGGGAGGCTGTTTGCCAACATTCAGAGTTGCAAATGTCCCTGAGTCTGAGGGGTTGCAGTGTGTACGCACCGGGGAGACAAGCACCAGGGCCATCAGAGAGCGGGGACGCTGAGCCCTTCCCTCAGACCACGCCCACGGCTGAGGGGAGCTGGGATTTCTGGCTGTGGTCAGAGTTTCCTCGCTTTTCTTTCATTTCATTGACTTCTTCTCTTGAAAAAGCCTTTTTGGGATTGATTCACACTTTATTTTTTTTTTAATATCTCCGTACCAAAGTATTCCCATCGTCACAACTTGGGACTGAGAGCTCACTGATCATCAAGTTTGTCATGGTAAACTAGCTACTGGCACCTTAGCAATTCTTATCCACATTTTATTTTGTTTTGTTTTTCTACATTTTATTCTCTTGATCATTTTGCTACTTTTAAAAAGATATTTTTCAAAGACATTCCTCAAATGCTGCAATTCAATTAATGCTTTATGAATGCCACAGGTGGAGCTAATAAGAAAAACTCGGCACCACAGTAAACTGCCAAGCATAGTATGGCAGAACAATCCACATTTTAAATATAAGTTTTTTCCAAGATGAATTGATAAAAGTTCTCACTATCTCAAATGATTTCTTTTCTAATGGCAGAAATTCAACACCAATATATTGAGTTGAATTCTTTAAATTTTAGAGTACCTTTGTAAATACACATGGAGATGATGATGATGATGATGATGATTTTTTTTTTTAGTGAGACTGGTCTCAGGGAGAAACAAACAAACCAGCTTCCTGGAGCTCAAAATGTGGGAGAAATAAACTCGGAGAGGAAAAAAATAAAATAAAATAAGTCATTCCCTTTCTCTCCGGAAGTGTGCCTTGTTTAGAACAATAAATGCTTGTTTGAGATGCATGAGACCAAAATATCTTAGGTGACAGGGACAGTAGTGTGTGGAATACTGTCAGTGAAGATTGCCTCTGCCTCATTAGATATGAGGAATAGTTAAGCACAACAAGGGAGTGTGGATCCAGCAAATGCCAAAGACAACTGCCTTAATCAATTACTATTGCCACAGAGTCTCATATTCTCTCCATTGAACATGCAATTTTTCCCCAGTACTCAATTGTGCATTTTCTGACACAAATGATTGGATACATGGTATTGGCCAGAGACACTGCTATGTAGTCAGAGTGAAAAAATGTACTCAAACAAGTACCTATATTTTAATAGAACTCAACCACAATCGTGTAATACTAGTTCTCTTAATTATCCAGTTTTTACCTGTCCTGTTTCTGAACTGATGCTAGGGATTGGAGTCTTTTCTCCTTACAGGAACTATAAAAGTATAAGCCCCGTCTAAGTTTTAGAAAAAATGGTGACCAAGAAAAGCTGTGGTTTCTTTTATACGCAAGGAGAACAACTGAATGATATCTTGTAAACACCTGACACATTGCCCAACAGATCTCTAATTCTTACCCCTCTTAATTCTAGTCATGCCTCATGGTCAGCCTACAAGTTCATCTCAAGGATAATGGGGTGGGGAGCTTGAGATAGGAAATGCCTAGTAGACGGTGGGGAAAGGACAGCAGAATCCCCCTGATAGAGCCACCGAACGCTATCAGAGACCCAGATGTCCATCCTGCTGACCCTCCCTTGTCCAAACCCCACCCCTGGTGGTGACAGCTTACCCTTGACCAATGGTCTCATTTCATTGGGAGAAGCGAGGGCCTGGAAACTAGAAATGAGGAATAAAAGGCCACATAGAGAAGTAGCAACACAGACTAGCTTCTGGCACATTACTGGTCACCAGTAAGCTCCCAGACACCATGGTGCATTTTACTGCTGAGGAGAAGGTTGCTGTTGTTAGCCTGTGGGCCAAGGTGAACGTGGAGTTGGTTGGAGGCGAGGTCCTGGGAAGGTAGGTACTGGAGGGGGGCAGAAAGGCAGAAAGTATTCCTAAAGGGGTATTGGTCAGTTTTCTTACCTACTTTGATTTCCTATCTCATCTGTGACTGTGATCATCCCATAGGCTCCTGGTTGTTTATCCATGGACCCAGAGGTTCTTTGACAGTTTTGGCAACTTGTCCTCTGAGTCTGCAATAATGGGCAACCCCAAGGTCAAGGCCCATGGCAAGAAGGTGCTGAGCTCCTTTGGAAATGCTGTTAAACATATGGATGACCTCAAGGACACCTTTGCTGAGCTGAGTGAGCTGCACTGTGACAAGCTGCATGTGGATCCCGAGAACTTCAAGGTGAGTTCTGGGCATGCCTGTGCGTTGTCTTTCATCCTAGATATTTGCAGTGTGGATATGTTAGAAAACATAGGTAGTTAAGTCTGATCCCATAAAAGCATTTTTTGGGACATTATATTTCAAGGAAGGGCTTGCTTTTGGTAGTTCGGTTGTTCCAAAGGTCATAGATAAGACCAAGTAGGGTAATTACTATGACCAGAGGAGGCCACTAGCTGTCTTACGTTTCTGAAAAAATACGTGTGTGAAGAACACTGGCCAGAACTGAGTTAAGTGTTTTTGGCTGGGAGAATACAATTATAGCAAGAACATCTTACTTTTGGTAACTGAAATTTTCTCTAAAAATGATGCATACATTTCTGTATGAGTTTAGAACCAGGTCTAAGCAAGACAATATAAGAGCAATCTTTTCAATGGACAATTTGACTCCCCCCCCTTAGTAGTGAGGAAATGCTCTTGTATACATGGCTCAAGATTCTTTGTCATGTGAGTGTACAGACAATTTGAGTGAATGTGTTATCTGGGGACTTAAACTATACATATTAAGGCCCCTTACAGTCCTATAATCCTACTTTTAAAAAAGACGGAGTCTCTAGAAAAGAGAAGCCATCCATGGCAACGTTTTGGGCTTAGAAGTTGACAGGGCAAATGAGAGAAGGTTAGAACACAATGGGAGGTACAGGGCTGGGAGTCACACTGATGCCAATGTCCAGCATGTTATGGCACGCTTTTGTGGGAACATGGTCCTGAAAGTTGCTCACTCTCTTATTAGGAAGAAAATTGATGCGGCCAGCTTGAAACTTTCTGTTCACTAGACTCTCTTTTCTTTTTCTCCTACTCTTTCCCCAGCTTCTAGGCAACATGATATCGATTGTCTTGGCAACCCACTTCAGCAAGGAGTTTACCCCCCACATGCAGGCGGCTTGGCAGAAGCTGACAGCTGCTGTGGCGAATGCTCTGGCCCACAAGTACCACTGAGGTGCCGGTCCAACTGCGTCGGGGTTTACCAGAGGGACCTGAGTTCCTAGAGTCCATCTCCTGAAGACGGGCACAGTGCCCTGCTTCCAGACCCAACTGCTATATGATAAAAATAAAATAAAAATTGTGCTCGGTAATGAATATCCTTGTCTTCTCTCTCTGTCTTTATCTTTTATGCTGATTCAGCTAAAAGAAAGCACTTCTTTAGGGAAGGGGGTTATTTGGGGAGGTTAGAGAAGAGACTCATAAGATTCTGCAAGATAAGAGAGGCTTCAAGGGGCTTCAGTTGCTTCTAGGAAGGGAAAATAGACTCTGGAACTGAATAGTGTCTTCAGAAGAAGGGAGCAGATGGAGGTACTCTTGAGAAATGCAAGAAGATTGTTGATAGAGTGAGTAGGGGCACGTTAGAACTCCAAGGAGGAGACCTGTCTAGGCTGCTATTTTTATAATCTCAGAGTTTTTGATGCTATATTTCACTTATACTAAACAATATAAAAAAACATGTTTTCATCAGCTGTGATATAGTAGAGATGGAACTTCCAAGAGACCCAGGCAAGGACCATGCTTTAAACTTTCCCTGGTGTTTTCATTGGTATTAATGGAGGAACTATCCCTAAAGCATGAGAACTAACTGCCTTGGTTTGAAACTGTACTTTATCTGCTAGCTCTGTGACCTGTAACATATTTCCGATTTCATTAAGGCTTCAGTGAAGATAAAAGGCCATTTATGTGGGAAAATGACAGATTTAGGAATTAGCATGCCGGGTCTAAGTGGCAGAAGAGAAACTGGCCCCTTAAAAACAGTGCAGTCGGATCTGTACTTCTGAAACAAATAACGCAACATATTTTAAGAAAAAAAAAAAGAAGAAGATAACAGGAGAGGAAGAAAAGGGGAGTATGTCAGAGGGGGAGACGAACCATGAGAGATGATGGACTCTGAAAAACAAACTGAGGGTTCTAGAGGGGAGGGGGTAGGGGGATGGGTTAGCCTGGTGATGGGTATTGAGGAGGGCACGTTCTGCATGGAGCACTGGGTGTTATGAACAAACAATGAATCATGGAACACTGCACCAAAAAACTAATGATGTAATACATGGTGATTAACATAACAATAACAAATTTAAAAAAGAAAAAATAAAACAGTGCAGTCGGGATGCCTGGGTGGCTCAGTCGGTTAAGCATCTGCCTTTGGCTCAGGTCAGGATCCCAGGGTCCTGGGATCAAGTCCTGCATCAGCTCCTTGCTCAGTGGGGAGCCTGCTTCTCCCTCTGCCTGCCCCTTCCTCTGCTTGTGCTCTCTCTCTCTCTGACAGATAAATAAATAAAACCTAAAAAAAAAAAAAAGGCAGTGCAGTGATACAGAATTAGGGACACTACTGCCCGGAAAAGAAGCTATTATTATAAGCAAAGTACCAGTGAAATTTCTTGCACACAAAAGTAACATGGTGAATAGGGAATTTTAGGGAAACGGATCCATGTGTGGGTATAGAACTGACAAGACAGGGTCTAACTTGGATCTAGCCACAGGAATGTGCTGTGATTATAATGAGGGCAAAGGACTGAACTTCACAGAAGCAATGAAACTAAGAACAACTCAAGTAAGGGGCCGTTGTGGCCAAGATCCCACAGGACTTGGAATGAAGTGCAGTAGAGAGTGGTGAACTCACCAATGACAGCTGGGTTTCCTGTCTGGTGAATGAAAAAAGGAAAGTCTATTCTCAGGACAGAAAATGCCTAGAAGTCTCTTGTTTGGAGCTGGCAATTGAGCACGTCCGCTTTTGTAGCCATTACTTCAAATTCTGTACCCAAGTCCCCGGCATAGAACTGAAAAGCCAGGGCTTTCGGATTAGCAGTAAAAGATTAAATCCAGCCCCATCACCTTGAAAAGTTTGGTTAACATTTTCCAGCATGAAGTTCTTTGTAAAATGGAATAAACATTCCAACCTCGCAAGTAGGTTCCAAGGTTTTAAGGAGATCTCTGTAAAGTGCTTTGGCTGTCATTATTGAGAAGGTAGTGGTAACAGTTTATACAATACACTCTGATCTGTTCCTTTGTGCCCTGTTCCATTTTGTTTTCTTGACCTGACTGTATTCTTTATGAGCTCCAAACCCATATATCTAACTATTTGTTTGATGGTCCATATCTGATTGCTCAAGAGTGCATCAAATACAATATGTCAAAAAAACAAAAAACAAAAAACAAAAAACCTCCAACTGTTTCCTAATCTATTCCTGCTAATCTGTTCCCCATCTAGGGACTAACACATCATTCATTGCTTGAGCCTGAAATAGAGATGGCATTTTTACCGCCCCCCCCAACTATAATATCATCCTATTTGTCTTTCATTTATTTTACCCCTTAAACCCATTTATATATGGAAGCCAGAATAATTTTTTTAAAAAAAATACAAATCAAATCATGTCACCCACATCTTTGAAGTTTTCAATAGTTTTTCTTGGCTTTCAGGTTAAAGACAGATAATCTGTAACATAGTTTTAAGATCACCCATGGCTCCTTAGCACCTTCCTATCATATAACACTTCCCCTTGTGACATTGTCCTATTTTCTGCATATAAATTATATACATTGAATCATTGTCTCTAGTTGCTTTATCTTATTTTTTTATTTTTAGAGAGGGTGAGAGAGAGTGCCTGTGCATGCAGGTGGGCCAGCGGCAAGAGGGGGTGGGGGGAGGGAGAGAGAGAATCCCAAGGAGGCTCCATGCTCAGCACAGAGCCCACCATGGAGCTAGATCTCACAGCCATCATGAGCTGAGCCGAAACCGGGAGTTGGACACTTAACTGAATGAGCCACCCAGGAACACCTCTGGTTACTTTTAATTGACGTTATGTTGTACAATTCATCTGTATTTCGGCAAGTGAAGCAGTAGTTGACTCTTTTCATTATTGTGTAATATTTTGTTCTTTCTCTATATCATGATTTATCTATTCCCCTGAATGAGGAACATTTAAGTGGCTAGCAGTTTGGGATCATCATGCATACTGATGTTACAGCCTTTGGACTCGCATAAGCATGCATTTCTGCATTTCTGGAAGAATAATTGCCAGCTCATAGGTTTTGCATATATTCTGCTGTAGTAGCTACTACCAAATATTTCCTAAAGTAGTTATACCATTTTACACTGTCACCAGCAAAGCCTGAGAGTTTTGTTGATCTACATCCTTGCTAAATTTTGAAATTGCTTATCTGTCTCCTCCTCTTCTTTATAGTCTTTGCCTTCTGACATCCATCCCATTCCAGTCTCTTCCTTTCTGTTGGTTGATCTCTCTCACCCTCCCTCCCTCCTTCCCTCCTTCCATCTAGCTGTACTAGAGGGTATGTATCGGTGGGTCAATGTAATATTATTTTGAATTCAGAAAAGACTAAAATTCCCTTTGAATCTTCATTTCTAGATCTAACTCTACTTTTTTCCTGAGGACACAACTGGAAATTTCTGCACCTGCATTTTCCCAGAAACCCTGTCGGACTGGTTGAATAAGGTAAATCTTCATTGCAAATCCTCCGCATTCTTTCTTTAGTCATATCATAGTTTCAAATCATGTTATAGGTTTCTGATATTTTTTTCTTTATCTCTCATTGTTTCCATTAAATCCATGGTCCCCAGATCTATGTTAGTAGCTGGTAGACAAACAATATTCGTTACTTTCATTCTTCAAATGGACATTTATTTCAGTGAAAGAATGGAAAGAAAGAGTTTTGTTACGAGAAGTATTTATCCAAAGAAGGAGAAAGAAAGCAAGTTAAAAGTATGGTAAAGCATTTATTCATTCCAACCACTTACAAATATCTCTAGAGACAAAGAGAAGTACCACATAGAGTCAACTTGATAACATTTCTGTTCTCTAGGCCTTAGTTTTCTTATCTATGAAGTGAAAGAACAAGATGAGTTAAACTCTGAGAAACATTCCACAATATCAAACTACAGCATTTGCACACGAATGAGAGTGGTAGTATCTTTATGGAAGCCGCTGCTGAAGGGGATGAATTGGGGAGGGAGAAAGCACAGATTCTGAGTCAAGACACACAACACCTAGAACGCCACCCTCAGGGCAACTGAAGGGAACTGAGGAATGGGGATGCAACCTACATTCGCACAAACCAATAAGCTTCTGCTGTGTCCTTGGGCCAATCTACTGACAGCCCCAGGGAGGGCAAGATTAGGGCTGGGCATAAAAGGAAGAGCAGGGCCAGCTGCTGCTTATACTTGCTTCTGACACAATCGTGTTCACTAGCAACCACAAACAGACACCATGGTGCATCTGACTGCTGACGAGAAGGCTGCCGTCACCACCCTGTGGGGCAAGGTGAACGTGGATGAAGTTGGTGGTGAAGCCCTGGGCAGGTTGGTATCCAGGTGGCAAGGCAGGCTTACGGAGAGTGAATGGAAGCTGGGCAGGTGGAGATGGCTCAGTCCCCTGGGTTTCTGACAAGCTCTGACGCCCCTGTCCTCTGTGCTGTTCTCACCCCTCAGGCTGCTGGTTGTCTACCCCTGGACTCAGAGGTTCTTTGACTCCTTTGGGGACCTGTCCTCTCCTGATGCTGTTATGGGCAACCCCAAGGTCAAGGCCCATGGCAAGAAGGTGCTGAATTCCTTTAGTGATGGCCTGAAGAATCTGGACAACCTCAAGGGCACCTTTGCTAAGCTCAGTGAGCTGCACTGTGACAAGCTGCACGTGGATCCCGAGAACTTCAAGGTGAGTCTGGGATATGCTCCGTTTTTTCTTTTCACATTTTAGTCTTTCACTGATTCTTTTCCCTACCTGTTCTCCCCCCCACCTTCCTTTTTACTTTAGTATATACCATCACTGAATGCTTTTCAAAATTTACATAATTTCATATGTTTTCTTTCGGTATTCCACATTGTTTCCTTTCTCACAACCTCTTTTTTTTTTATCAAGCCCTTCATTTAATTACTTATCTTTTGCCCCTCTCTCCCCCCCCAACTTTTTCCTCTACTCGATACCCAAATTATGCACACTAGCTCTCATCTTCTCCTTCTGTGCTTGGAAAAGTCTTTCTGTCTCTCCGTATGAAGATTATAAGGGCTCTTCAAAGAGTTCTCACTCCAGAGACTACAAATCACCTCAAGATTATAGAATAATTGGGCGTGTGATGTGATGAGCATAGGGTGTTATATGCAACTCATGAATCATTGGCAATTACTTCAAAAACCAATGATGTATTTATTATATGTTGGCTAAATTGAATTCAAATTAAAAAAAGAAAAATTGCATTTTTATAGTCAAGACTCAATGGAAAGGAAAGGAAAGGAAATATCTGAGGATGATAGACCAGAAGTAGAAGTAGGGCAGCAATAGTTGCTAAAAGACGGCCCAGCATCATACTAATTAATTAAGTGTATATATATATATATATATAATAAAAATGTACAGTATACATACATATATATTTACTGATTTATGCTGATGGAGATAACCTGAAGATCAGTTTGGGCTGGAGTGTGGGCAGAAAAAAAAGAAATGATTGTTGGCTCAGTTTCTCAGAAGCCCAGCTTGATTTCTGTCTTAATCATGTATACATATCTATCTATGTCTTCCCCACAGCTCCTGGGCAACGTGCTGGTGTGTGTGCTGGCTCACCACTTTGGCAAAGAATTCACCCCTCAGGTGCAGGCTGCCTATCAGAAGGTGGTGGCTGGTGTGGCCAATGCCCTGGCTCACAAGTACCATTGAGATCCTGGCCTGTTTCCTGGTGACCACTGGAAGACCCTGTTTCCCTAAATTCTATCTTCTGAACTGGGGGAAATAATGTCCACCATCAAGGGTATGGTTTCTGCCTAATAAAGAACCTTCAGCTCAACTTCCTGATTCATTTCACTTATTTTGTTTTTTTTGTCTGGGGGTATGGTACATCCCTGAGGGTCTACAGATAGGAAGCTCTTGTAGGGGACGATACATATCGCTAGTGGACGACACTTTTCCCTCCAAAGCATAGGCACGGTCAAGAAGGTTTTAAATATATAGAGAATACTGGCATCACAGGGGCTCTATGGAAGACACAGCCCTCAGGCTAATGCTTTGACCTATTTCCTACAATTAGTGAAGAATACGGTGCTCAAATAGAGACATAATGAATGATCAAGACACTGTTGTGTTTCCTTTCTCCCTACTTCCCTTGCCTGCAGTGTAGCCTACCATAGCCTGCTCCTTCAAGTGGGCCCACTCTAAGGAATAACCTCCCTCTTTTACTTGCCCCAAACATGTCCATAAATAATTCCTTCTCCCACCCTCCCATGTCAGACAAACCGCATGCTTGCTTATCACCTGTGATGCCTTTGCACCCTGGCCTCAATGCACTTTCCAATATTGCCTAAGAAAATTTTTTCAAACCCTTCCCCTCTTCCTGTTTTTCATATTTCTTCTTATCCCTCACACTCACACTCTAGGCTGTATAAACATTTCTTCCTATTTTGTACTGTCACACATGATTACCGTGCCTTGTGACTTTCCTTCATAGGCAAGAAGTGAATATTCATTAATTGAAGTGGTCGGAGACTGACTGACTGAATGAATGCTTATTCCCTGTCTTAGAACTGCTGGACTAGAGGACAGTCTGAATCAGGGACCACTGGAGAGAGGTCCTTTGGTGTCAATGCCCTAGTATAGAATGAGGAAAGGGAAACACTGATCAGACATTTGCTTTCTGTTCAGAGCCTGTTGGACATTTGGCCTTATGAACAAAATGCCTTGTATAATTTTGGAAAGGGGCCCAAACTGAAGCCAAGACTGCTCCTGGGATGTACAGTTTAAAATTTAACCCGGGAAAAATCGTCCCTTTGCTTCTCATAAATCAACACCCTGGCCCACATAGTGACAAAATCTAATTCTGAATGACGCTCTGAGCCCAATGGAGGAAATATTTGTGCGGTGATTATAGACTGAGACATTAATTGTTCTGTAATAATTAGCACAATCTTTATCAATCTCATGGCTAGATTGGCTTTATTGTTTGTCATAGAGAAATATGACTTTTAAAAAATGTATGTCCATCATTTCTCTGAGTTCTCTCTTCTTGGGATATTTTTATATTATTTAATTTTATTAATTTAATTTAATTTTTGAATGGATGCTAAACTGAGGTAACCAAGAGATTGTGGATCTGGGAGAGGAGTGAAAACTAACTGTGCCTGACCCAGGAAAATAGGGATTATGTTGAGAAATGCCAAAATGATGAATGGAATCTAAAACTAAACACTACTGTATGTACAGAAGTGTTCTTGTTGAGTGTCATTTAACCAAATAAAACCACATACTTCTGGATGATGATCATGAATCTTTTGATCCTTATCCTCTTAATTATACTCAGACCAGATCCATTCTGGTTCAAAACATCAAAGTATGCAAATTTCACAAGCTGGAAAAAAGGGAAAAAATGTCTTTCTGTCTCTTTCTTTGGGGACTTAGGGTGTGTGTGTATGTGTGTGCGTGAACGTGTGTGTGTTTAGTGCTCACTGGGACTGGGATCAATGTAAAGCAGACATCCTGTGCTACCCTTTACAGGGTAGAAGTGAGTTTAAAATGGAAAGGATGGCAGTGGGTCAAGAAGCTTTCTAGAATCTTTGAATGTTGATCTGGATATGAGCCTGAGGCTCAGAACATAATCACATTTATCAGTTTATTCTTATTTTCATCTGATATGTCTGAGCTTTTGATGTCTTATTACAACTTGCAGTCTTGTCCCTGAAGGGTAATGGGTAAGAAAAGGAGAAGTCTGTCTCCCTCTACAGTCATGCTAAGTAGCAATGGTGATGGGAGAGAGAACCAGCAACTCCTCTTCTGAAGCCAGGAGCAAGGTGGCTGCAGCAGTTGCCAGTACAAAAGCTCAGTCCGAGTCATTCATGGCAAAGAAAGCTGAAGGAGGAAGAGACAAGAGAACTTAGGAGAACCCTTTCTGAGTACAGGAAATGGTAGGGGAAGTCCAGGTAGATGCTAATTTCTGTCAGTCAAGATGGCAAAGCTGGGGCCTTGACAATTGGGCTCTTGACAGGAAAGTATAAACGTATTCAATACTGTTATTTACTAAGCCCTGCAAATCTCTCATGACAGAGAGTCCCAGCAAAACACATGTCCAAATGTCCAAACTTCCCTACAACCTCCCTTCGCACACTTATACCCGAACGCTGACATCGGGGGTGTGAAATAGAGTCTTGAGAACAGTCTGAATGTAAAACAATGGTAAAGCTAATGAAGTTTTAAATTTAGTAAAATGAAACTCAAAGCCTATAGCTCAACGTGTGTGTGTGTGTGTGTGTGTGTGTGTGTGTGTTTTAAACATTTAAAACACTGGAAGGTCCCCTTTTCCTGGAAGTCAACATGCGGAATCTTGCCCCAGGAATAGACCCATAGTAAAAACATCTTTGCTTAAGGGTTTTAGAGAAGAATGAATATAAATAGAAAATGCTGGAATTGTATCTCTTTGGGCACGTAATTCTGACCTAACCTCCAGGTTACCAGACAAGAACCAAGCCTTTCCTACATGTCTGAGAATTACCAGAGAGAGGTTATTCACAAGTACTTGGTAGGCTTGGTACAAGTAAAAGGGGAGAGGAATCCTTACTTACTTAGCAATGATGGAGAAAGTAGTTTAGGGAGTCGAGCAATGGAAGTGGGAATTCAGGGAGTTGATTTGAAATAACTAGAAATAGAGAAGTCCTTTTCTTCTGGTTCACCTAGAAATGTTTTTGTAGTTGGGGTTTCTGTGTGTTAGAGGTGAAAGGACGAGAAGTTTCTGTTAAATATTTGTCACTTATGATGACAACAGAGAGAGAGAGGTGATTCTAGACATTGGGGTGCCTGGATCAAAAGAAGATTCTAAGGTGGGAGAAACAATGTAAGTAAAAAAAATGCATGGCCCTTTCCTTGCTTAAAGGAAATGGGAATTCAGGAGTGGACTAAGTTGCAGGAGGTACAGATGATGGGAAGTCAGAAAAAGAAACAGCAGGGCCCGCCAGCAACACCGAGATCCTATGCTGAGCTCAGAAATGCTCGCTGCTTTTGCTTTTTTTATGGTATCTTTTAATGGTAAGGAGCGGAACTCCCCACTTCAGTTTTTCTTCGCCTAAGAAGTTAGTCATCAGAATGCATGATATAGGGGAGAAAAAAGTGAAGGGAAGGATATTGGAAAAGCTGTAGAGATAGAAGGATGCATCCTAGTAAAAAAAGACCGAAGCAAACAAAAATACATAGAGAAAATGGGATTGGGGTGATGAATTTAAATAAAAGAAATGGGTATGCACACAGCATTCATAGGGGTCTAGGGGTAAAAAAAAATCTGGGACAAAGCCAGAGTGCCTTTCCACTTTCCTGCCCCTCATTTCAAGTCACAGAGAAGTTTCTCTATCAGTCCAGGAAGAAATCATTTTTTATGTCTTGCGTTAATTAAAGACATTGCTTCCCTCAGTGTTACCAACAACTTTGGTTTATAGTTGATTTTTTGGTTATTTTTATTTCTTACTATGTCAAGAGTCTCTATGTTTTGATCTGTGGATCCTCAAAACCTAATAGAGTAGTTATTTAACAGGACACTCCTGATTCATATGTAATTCCATTTTCAAAACATCATTTGTTTGCTTATATGACTAAATTAAGAAAAAAATGAATGAATGAATGAATGAATGAATATTTTTTTTCTTTCTAGGAAGATTTAATCCAAACCAAGAGAAGGAAGATAGACATAGAATTGTGCCAGAGGTTCCATCCATGCTGTACTTGTAATTATTTTGCCCATTCTGAAGACACAGGAGGAGAACCATCCATATGCTTTTAAGTGGAACCACAGTGGACGAATGTCTTCTACTTTCTGGACCTGGGATTCTTCATTTGTGTACAAAGAAAATCGAAGAGGCAGTCTCTAAGAGATTAGCAGGTTGTGATTCTCAAAATTGTAAGATGCTAGCCAAGGAGAATGATTTAGTAGCAATTTGTATTGCTAAGATGGGAGCTAGAGATCCCTAGAGAGAGGACCAGGGTCTGAAGTCCGACTCACAAGCAGGTGTCAGAACGTTCACGGAGAGGGATGGCAGCCACCATTCAGGCCTCACCCTGGAGAACCACACCCAGGCCTGGGCCAATCTACTGACAGCCCCAGGGAGGGCAAGATTAGGGCTGGGCATAAAAGGAAGAGCAGGGCCAGCTGCTGCTTATACTTGCTTCTGACACAATCGTGTTCACTAGCAACCACAAACAGACACCATGGTGCATCTGACTGCTGACGAGAAGGCTGCCGTCACCACCCTGTGGGGCAAGGTGAACGTGGATGAAGTTGGTGGTGAAGCCCTGGGCAGGTTGGTATCCAGGTGGCAAGGCAGGCTTACGGAGAGTGAACGGAAGCTGGGCAGGTGGAGATGGCTCAGTCCCCTGGGTTTCTGACAAGCTCTGACGCCCCTGTCCTCTGTGCTGTTCTCACCCCTCAGGCTGCTGGTTGTCTACCCCTGGACTCAGAGGTTCTTTGACTCCTTTGGGGACCTGTCCTCTCCTGATGCTGTTATGGGCAACCCCAAGGTCAAGGCCCATGGCAAGAAGGTGCTGAATTCCTTTAGTGATGGCCTGAAGAATCTGGACAACCTCAAGGGCACCTTTGCTAAGCTCAGTGAGCTGCACTGTGACAAGCTGCACGTGGATCCCGAGAACTTCAAGGTGAGTCTGGGATATGCTCCGTTTTTTCTTTTCACTTTTTAGTCTTTCACTCTGATTCTTTTCCCTACCTGTTCTCCCCCCACCTTCCTTTTTACTTTAGTATATACCATCACTGAATGCTTTTCAAAATTTACATAATTTCATATGTTTTCTTTCGGTATTCCACATTGTTTCCTTTCTCACAACCTCTTTTTTTTTTATCAAGCCCTTCATTTAATTACTTATCTTTTGCCCCTCTCTCCCCCCCCAACTTTTTCCTCTACTCGATACCCAAATTATGCACACTAGCTCTCATCTTCTCCTTCTGTGCTTGGAAAAGTCTTTCTGTCTCTCCGTATGAAGATTATAAGGGCTCTTCAAAGAGTTCTCACTCCAGAGACTACAAATCACCTCAAGATTATAGAATAATTGGGCGTGTGATGTGATGAGCATAGGGTGTTATATGCAACTCATGAATCATTGGCAATTACTTCAAAAACCAATGATGTATTTATTATATGTTGGCTAAATTGAATTCAAATTAAAAAAAGAAAAATTGCATTTTTATAGTCAAGACTCAATGGAAAGGAAAGGAAAGGAAATATCTGAGGATGATAGACCAGAAGTAGAAGTAGGGCAGCAATAGTTGCTAAAAGACGGCCCAGCATCATACTAATTAATTAAGTGTATATATATATATATATATAATAAAAATGTACAGTATACATACATATATATTTACTGATTTATGCTGATGGAGATAACCTGAAGATCAGTTTGGGCTGGAGTGTGGGCAGAAAAAAAAGAAATGATTGTTGGCTCAGTTTCTCAGAAGCCCAGCTTGATTTCTGTCTTAATCATGTATACATATCTATCTATGTCTTCCCCACAGCTCCTGGGCAACGTGCTGGTGTGTGTGCTGGCTCACCACTTTGGCAAAGAATTCACCCCTCAGGTGCAGGCTGCCTATCAGAAGGTGGTGGCTGGTGTGGCCAATGCCCTGGCTCACAAGTACCATTGAGATCCTGGCCTGTTTCCTGGTGACCACTGGAAGACCCTGTTTCCCTAAATTCTATCTTCTGAACTGGGGGAAATAATGTCCACCATCAAGGGTATGGTTTCTGCCTAATAAAGAACCTTCAGCTCAACTTCCTGATTCATTTCACTTATTTTGTTTTTTTTGTCTGGGGGTATGGTACATCCCTGAGGGTCTACAGATAGGAAGCTCTTGTAGGGGACGATACATATCGCTAGTGGACGACACTTTTCCCTCCAAAGCATAGGCACGGTCAAGAAGGTTTTAAATATATAGAGAATACTGGCATCACAGGGGCTCTATGGAAGACACAGCCCTCAGGCTAATGCTTTGACCTATTTCCTACAATTAGTGAAGAATACGGTGCTCAAATAGAGACATAATGAATGATCAAGACACTGTTGTGTTTCCTTTCTCCCTACTTCCCTTGCCTGCAGTGTAGCCTACCATAGCCTGCTCCTTCAAGTGGGCCCACTCTAAGGAATAACCTCCCTCTTTTACTTGCCCCAAACATGTCCATAAATAATTCCTTCTCCCACCCTCCCATGTCAGACAAACCGCATGCTTGCTTATCACCTGTGATGCCTTTGCACCCTGGCCTCAATGCACTTTCCAATATTGCCTAAGAAAATTTTTTCAAACCCTTCCCCTCTTCCTGTTTTTCATATTTCTTCTTATCCCTCACACTCACACTCTAGGCTGTATAAACATTTCTTCCTATTTTGTACTGTCACACATGATTACCGTGCCTTGTGACTTTCCTTCATAGGCAAGAAGTGAATATTCATTAATTGAAGTGGTCGGAGACTGACTGACTGAATGAATGCTTATTCCCTGTCTTAGAACTGCTGGACTAGAGGACAGTCTGAATCAGGGACCACTGGAGAGAGGTCCTTTGGTGTCAATGCCCTAGTATAGAATGAGGAAAGGGAAACACTGATCAGACATTTGCTTTCTGTTCAGAGCCTGTTGGACATTTGGCCTTATGAACAAAATGCCTTGTATAATTTTGGAAAGGGGCCCAAACTGAAGCCAAGACTCTGCTCCGGGGATGTACAATTTCAAATTTAACTTGGGAAAAATTACCCCGTGCCTTTCATAAGGAAACTGAAGAGGCACTCTTCAATTACCAGGTTGTGATTCTCAAGAATGTACTAGTACACTTGCCAAAGAGAATAATTTTAGTAGAAATCAATAGAAATTGCTGAGGTGAGACCTAGAGATCCCTAGAGAGAGAACCAGGGTCTGAAGTCAGACTTACAAGCAGGTGTCAAAACTGCCAAGGAGAGGGATGGCAGCCACCATTCAGGCCTCACCCTGCAGAAACACATCCAAGCCTGGGCCAGTGTCTCAGCCCCAGGAGGATAAGATCAGGGCTGAGCATAAGAGGAAGAGCAGGGCCAGCTGCTGCTTACATTTGCTTCTGGCACAACTGTTCACTAGCAACCACAAACAGACACTATGGTGCATCTGACTGCTGACGAGAAGTCCCTTGTCTCCGGCCTGTGGGGCAAGGTGAACGTGGATGAAGTTGGTGGTGAAGCCCTGGGCAGGTTGGTATCCAGGTGGCAAGGCACGGAGAGTGAAAGGAAGCTGGACAGGTGGAGATGGTTCAGTCCCCTGGGTTTCTGACAAGCTCTGACGCCCCTGTCCTCTGTGCTGTTCTCACCCCTCAGGCTGCTGGTTGTCTACCCCTGGACTCAGAGGTTCTTTGACTCCTTTGGGGACCTGTCCTCTCCTGATGCTGTTATGGGCAACCCCAAGGTCAAGGCCCATGGCAAGAAGGTGCTGAATTCCTTTAGTGATGGCCTGAAGAATCTGGACAACCTCAAGGGCACCTTTGCTAAGCTCAGTGAGCTGCACTGTGACAAGCTGCACGTGGATCCCGAGAACTTCAAGGTGTGTCTGTGGGACCCTCAATGTTCTCCTTCATCTTCCTTTTTAAGGTCAAGCTCATGGTGTCCAGAAAAGGTATGGGTGTTAGGTGCTTTCTAGAGGGTGAAGGAGATATTCTAATAGCATCAGTATGGACTCCTCAGGACTGTTTTTATTTCTTTCACCCTCTTGCTCACAGTTGCTTCCTCTTGTTCTCTGCAATGTGTTTTCTTTATTGTTTTGATTAAACTTTTGAGTGTTTATTTAAAAGTACATTTAATCCATTCCAAATCATTTTTTCCTAATACTTTTCCCCCTTGTCTCTTCCTTTGAGAGCAAAGAGGATAAAATCTGATTGCTTCTTTGTATATTTGGAAAAAATACCCATGATAATTTAAGTTCTGAATTAAGGCAGGAGAGAAACATTTCTAAATGTAAAATCAGGCTGATATGATTGAAATCACATAGAGAATAACATCTGAGATCAAGCTATCTTTCTGCTTATATTCTAGGGGCACAGCTTGGGGCTGTGGATGGGGCTGGAATACTCTGAGTCTCAGCTGGGTCTGTCTGCTAACCATGCTCATGTCTCGTGTCTCTTCCCCACAGCTCCTGGGCAATGTGCTGGTGTGTGTGCTGGCCCGCCACTTTGGCAAGCAATTCACCCCACAGGCGCAGGGTGCCTTTCAGAAGGTGGTAGCTGGTGTGGCCAATGCTCTGGCCCACAAATACCACTGAGCTCCCTTTCCTGCTTTCCAGGAAATGTCCCTTGGTCCCCAGAACCTAACATCTGAACATGGGGAAATTGTGAAGTGCTTTGAGCACCTGGCTCCTGCCTAATAAAGAACATTTCTTTTCATTGTACTGGTGTATTTAAATTATTCCTGTGTCTCTCCCTGGAGTTGTTACAGGACATGGGAGGACAAGGAGTTTAAGACATAAAGAAATGAGCGGCTAGTTCAGATCTTGGGAAAGCATATCTATATTTCAGACTCCATGAAAAGAGAGGTGGTAAATAGCTGAGCATGTGGGAAACAGACCCTGCTGTCAATTTTAACTTTCCCTTAGAAAGGGATTCAAGTTGAGGCTCGATTTGGGGGTTAGACTTTTCATATGCTTTATTTAAATCAAGTCTTTATTTAGCTTTCCTTATAAATGTCCTCCCTCTTCCCAGTTGTCCAGAACCTCATAACCCTCAATCCACTAAGTTCATCTGCCTGGAGACACCACTGTTCCTCTCTGATTTTCCTGCATGTTTTGCTGTCTCATTACTTGTCCTGCCCATCACTCTTATCCTGGTTCCCTCCATCCTCTTACAGCAGAGACCCCCATGAAGGTCCCAAAGCAAGAGAGCGAGTTTCACTGCCTCTTCCCTACTGCCTTTCATGGACTGCATTGGAAGGAAGCAATTGGTAATGTTTTGTTCAATATATGACTAAGGCAAATGTGCAAAGGAGCTTCTGATGGCTTGATATTCACTGCTGTCTTGCAATGTTATCATGAGTTTATGGCATCCCCTTCTTCTGAGGATGCTTTAGCATGCATAACCAGGAAGTGATTAGAGGCCTGCTTCCACCTCCTCCTCTTTCTGATGCCTCTGATGCCTACTGTGCCTTTCTAGTTATTAGCACGGTGTTACCAACAGCAACATACCCTGATTTTATTACCTCAGTCACTGGCCACCTATGTGGATGCTGGATGCTGGAAATAAAATGACTTTGAAGTGGTCCTTGTCCCTTCACACATTCTAATTCTGTATATAGTTAGGAAGACCATAAAAGTATTGCTACTAATAAGGAAATTAATTGATTAAATTAATATTCAAACAATCTTCATCTAAACACAGAATGGAGATGAATACAAGGTGTCTTTATAAATACATAAATGAGAATTCTCTAAGGATCAGAGGAGCCAGAAGTGTGCCTTGGTGACAAGTTTGGTCATCCTCTGAAGGGGTCCCCACATTTGATATTGACCTGAGTGTTAGGACTTTGCATGCAGAGAGACCATAGAAGAGCAGAGGTCCTGTAGATCTGGATACAGTGAGGATTGGTGTTGACAGAGGAAGGCATAAAAGTAAAGTGGAAAGAAGAGTCATGAAAGCATCTAAGGGAAAGCAGACTACACATGCCAGCTGGGCATCAGAATGAGGCGGGGGCGTGGGCAGGCAGGGACGTGGATGGTCCAGGAGGTCAATGAAAGGCCTGAGGATGGATGGAAAACACTAATAATATTAAATAATATTAAATGGCCCAGATTCTATAACTGGTGAGGATTCTATTAGCAGAGCACTCTGTTTAAGCAGAATTGTGTAAAATTATTTAAGCTAAAGATGGATTTATTATGGAAACAAACTCATCAGATATGTAACTCCAGTTTTCACTTGTATTGCTAGGTTTTACGTCTTACCATCCAAATTCTCAAGTGTCCCCTCCCTGCTTTTGCTTCTTTTAATTACTAGTATTATAAAAAAATGTAACATTAAGATTGCAAAAGGGTCAGTAAACATTACTAATTAACAAATCAATAAGCACCACCTTATAGCTATTAGACCAGGGGTATAGTGTCTCCAAGAGAAATATGCCCAGCTCTGACAAAAGTTGGTATTATCTGGCTGGTTCTATTCCAGTACTAACATTAGCTGGAGGCAGAGAAGGATGAAAGAGAGGGACAGAGTACACGGCATGTGTATGTCATTTGTAGAGATTACTATTCTTGTTTGAAAGTCATGTAACCTCAGGGACAGGAGTCTCTCACGTTAATAGCCATCAAACAGTACGGAACAATCTCAGGTATTCACATTCATAAAATGGGTAAGGGCCAGAGTTGCTCCAAAATTACTCTTCCTTCGGCAATTTCCTTTATAAAGTTACTGATTTCTCTCCTAGGACTGATTTTTTATTTTCTGATTGTTTGTCTCCGGATGTTATTAAAATGAATACATTTACTAAGTTCTTACAACTAGATGAGAAAGGGGATTCTCACATAGATGTGAGGGATTGACATTAGAACTGAACAGGACCTGAGATTTTGTCACAACTAATCTAGTTGAAGGGGAATTAACTGGCTGAGAATACACAAGATTTCTATCCATTTCAGAGAGAACACTTTGACAGTGGTTCAGTGGATCCAGGAGGTCTTGATGCTATAAATGACAGGGTTCATCAGCAGTAGAAAGAGGATGGACACTTTCCCCTGATGATATGGGTGAAGGAGGAGGAATGCCTTACAAACTTGTGAACGATGGAAGGGCCTAGCACAGGGACTTAAAGTATCAGGGCAGTCAGAATATGAGATACACACTGGTGTGAGAGATTTGAGTGGCTCCCTGCAGGAGGCCATGGCCATTGCTGCTCTGAGAATCAGAATATAAGAAAGCACTATTAAAAGGAAGTCTAGGCCCATGTGAAGCAAGATGACCAACAAAGCATAAAGGCTGTTGATCCATGAGCCAGAGCAGGGGAGTTGGATCATATCCTGGTGTAGACAGTAGGGGTGAGAAAGTGTATTGTCATGACAGTAAGAGAAACCAAGTAGATGCAGGCCATGAGGGATGGTGAAGGAGGCACTTGGAATCCACCAAACACTCCAATCTTTGCTACCTAGGAGCTGATGAGCTCACTAACTATGAGGGTTAGTGATGGCCACAAAACAATCAGATGCCATGGCGAAAGGCATGACTAACTCCATGAAAGCAAGATATGGACAACATGGAGGTGGAAAACACAGGCATATAAATGATACTTAAAAAATTCAGCCATAACTGTCCCATAACTGTGGGCAGTACTGTGACTGACAGAGACCCAGGTCAATTCCTGCCAGCATAACCAGAAAATAACCCATGGGCTGGTTCAGGGAGGAGTCTGTGTGCTAATGTGAATGACAGTGGCTTTGTCCAGGACTGCTGCCAGGTACACCTAGAAAACAGGGATGGAGACCCAACAGTGGGCCCATTCAATCCTGGAAATCTTGTCAGTGGGAACTTGGGAGATCTACCATGGAATATGAAAGACCAGACATAATGCCAGGCACCACCTGACACAGCAGAATTATAAAATATTATTCCCCTATTTTTATTTTTCACAAAAATTCATGCCAGGTGATAATTCACAAAGAGTGAGTTGACTCATTTAAAATCTCTTCCTAAATGCCAAAGGTCTCAGGCTGGGAGAGAAATATTGAGCACTATGGAATTTTTGAGCCTTATTTTTAAGGACCCGGATAATATCAAGGCAGCAATGTTAATAGGAGTCAGGTCCAGAAGAAAGTAGGATTATTATATGCATCTGGAATCAACAAGCTAGGGAAACATCTGTCATTTGTATGTCAAAGTTTGAGAATTGGGGAATCAATCAGAAGTGAAAAATAGTTAAAGATGAAGGGGTTTGAAAATAGACCAATTGAAATAAAACAAAACAGAAACAAATAGAGAATCAATAATCAATAAAAATACAAGGCAATTGGCTGACGGATAGATCATCTGATTATCTCCTTTATACTTTACTGTTGCTGAGTATTGCGATAGTAATAGAAGAGAAAATAAGAACATAGAAGCAATGCTACTGATAAATTCGAATAGAGGTCTACACCCTCTTGAGTGTCCAGAAGCATTTTTCCAATGGATTCTTGGGCCTTTCATAACTTCTTAAATTGTTAAATGACACACACCTACAAATCTTGCCTGTCTTCTACAGACATTGGACTTTGGATGAACTACCTATTCTGTTGGGGACTCCACAGAACCATGGATCCAGATTATAACTCAGTGTGCAAGGAAGCAAAGGAGGCATCTACCAATGGGGTTTTGGAAGCCAAGGAGTATTCTGGAATCAAGCAAACAAACAAACAACTGAGGTTGGTGGAAAGGCAGGGATTGAGAGGATTCTCCCCTTAGTGTGTTCTCAGATAAAGAATGACTACTTCTTTCTTGGTGAAGATAATTGACAGAATCGCTAGAAGTTTCATTTTGCCTACTTGTAAGTTGCTATGACATTTCCTCACATCCTCTCTTTCTTCTATTTTTCTCATATCAGATCACCCATGAAAAAACACACAATCACACACCTAACCATGAGTCTTTAACAATTCTTGTATGTGCATCACAGAAATAATTTAGTGACTCACTACGTTTTTTTTTTTTTATTCAGTTTTACTCAACAAGCAGTTATAGCCTTCCTATCTGTTAAATGTAAACCTCTGTCCTAGGTCCTAGAGGTAAAAAAATGGTATCTTTGCCCTCAAAACAAGTAGAAGCAAGAAGAGATCACAAATGGAAAGATATTTCATGCTCATGAATTCGAAGAACAAATATTGTTAAAATTGCCAAACTACCCAAAGCAATCTACACATTCACTGCAATCCCTATCAAAAAACCACCAGCATTTTTCACAGAACTAGAACAAATAATCCTAAAATTTGTATGGAACCACAGAAGACCCCAAATAGCCAAAGCAATCTTGAAAAAGAACAAAACTGGATGTATAACAACCTCAGTTTTCAAGATATACTACAAAGTTGTCATAATCCAATCTAATGGTAATGGCACAAAAATAAACACATACATCAATGGAATAGAATAGAGAGTCCAGATATAAACTCATGATTATATGGTCAATTAATCTTCAACAAAGGAGACTAGGATATGCAATGGGAGAAAGACAGTCTCTTCAACAAATGGTGTTGGAGAAACTTGACAGCCACAAGCAAAAGAATGAAACTGGACCACTTTCTTACATGACACACAAAAATAAACTCAAAATGGATTAAGGACTCAAATGTGAGTCCTGAAACCATAAAAACCCTAGAACAGATCTCAGGCAGTAATTTCTCTAACATCAGCCATAACAACAGTTTTCTAGATATGTCTCCTCAAGCAAAGGAAACAGAAACAAAATAAACTGTTGGGACTACATCAAAATAAAAAGCTTCTGCACAGCAAAGGAAGCAATCAACAAAACTAAAAGACAATGTATGGAACAGGAGAAGATATTTGCAAATGCTTTATCTGATAAAAGATTTGTACCCAAAATATAGAAAGAACTAACATAACACAACACCAAAAAACCCAAATAAAAAAAAAAATGGACAGAAGACATGAAGAGGCATTTCTCCAAAGAAGACATCCAGATGGCCAACCGACACATGAAAAGATGTTCATCATCACTTACCAACAGGGAAATACAAATCAAAACCATAGTGAGATATCACCTCACACCAGTCAGAATGGCTAAAATTGAAAGCACAGGAAAGCAATTTGAAAATATTAGGTTGCATAAATAAGTCAGACATTCAGAAAATGATATCATTCAATACATAAACATTTTTAAAAGAGGAAAATGAATCAATCACGATATATGAGACAAACCAGGATAATGATTAACTTTGGGGAGAATGAGGCTAATGACAGAGAGCTAGCACCTGCATCATGCATGTACTTTTCCTCTTAGACACTTACCCATTCTACCTCCCCTTCCAGATCACCACTGCTGCTATTTTGACGGATATATAAGGCATTTCTGGTGTTGGATATTTCTTTCTACTATATATATATATTTTTTTCCTGGCCATTTTATCCCTCGGAAACTCTTTAATGTAACCTTCATTTATGTTTCCATGTGTTTCCATAGATATGCATTAAAAATGGCCCAAACACTGATATGAGGAATTCTTAATCTAAGGAAAAAACAGGGTTGCTGGAGTGGGGGGGGTGGGAGGGATGGGGTGTCTGGGTGATAGACATTGGGGAGGGTATGTGCTATGGTGAGAGCTGTAAATTGTGTAAGACTGTTGAATCACAGACCTGTACCTCTGAAACAAATAATACATTATATGTTAAAAAAAGAAGATAGTAGGAAGGAACAAATGAAGGGGGGGGAATCGGAGGGGGAGATGAACCATGAGAGACTATGGACTCTGAGAAACAAACTGAGGGTTCTAGAGGGGAGGGGGTGGGGGAATGGGTTAGTCTGGTGATGGGTGTTAAAGAGGGAACGTATTGAAAAAAAAAAAGAGGGCACATATTGAATGGAGCACTGGGTGTTATACACAAACAATGAATCATGGAACACTACAAAAACTAATGATGTAATGTATAGTGATTAATATAACATAATAAAAGAAAAAAAAGTGGTCCAACAGATATCACATCAGACTCTATTACTCACAATCTACAATCTATAATCTACAATCTCTGTGATGCTGGGATTTCTTTGCTTTTTTTGTTTTTTTTAGATTTAGAGCCTGGACCCAGGTGCCTGTACATAATGTAGTCTCAAGAGTAAAATAAAATAAAACAACAACAAAAAGAATTAAAAAGAAAGGAAAAAATACTAAGACAATGAAGGATTAAATGAACAAATCATTTCTATGGTACCCGTGATTTTCCTGAGAATTTTGTCTCATTTTAGGACAATGGGTCCTTCCAAATATTTACCATTTCCATTCTGAGAGACATGCCTGGCTCATACCTGATTTGTAAGACCATAGATCCCAAGACACTCTAAAATGCTTAGCTCTGGTGTTTCAGATAATGAGCCTTTACCACCTCTGGAGCATTCTAGAAATCCAAGGATCTAGGAATTGTAGGAATCTAAGCAATTAAAATGTTACGTCTGCTACAAGTTCACAATATACCTAGCAATAACATCCTGGTGAGGTCTTTGAGTGATTCCCTTCCCTGAGATACTGTGACTACAATCCCACCAATCCCTCATGGGGCTAAGGTTAGGGTTTCACTGGGTGAGTTGATTTTTGCCTCTCAGCAAACTGACCATCTTAAGATATGGCCAGCATTACCCTCTGCACTAGGTATCGCAGCTAAGAGGCCCACTTGTGTGGCCACAAAAGGGCTAGCAGGCAACACATGTGATCTAGGGATGCCCTGGAAGCCCTTTTGCCCTTGGGGATGTGGGATCCCAGTTATTGTGAAGGAATCTTGAGCAGTCATTTGGGATTCCCCCAGTTCCTGTCTTGGCTACAGTATCTTTCTCTTCTGTGCTCTGGAGACACAGTAGCCAGTCATCTGGGCCTAGACTCCACTCTCAGCAAAGTAGAGTTCTCTCTGTTGGGGATGAAGGAGGAATAATTAGAGGAACTAATTTACTTCTTATGTCCTCTTCCTGTAGAGGAGAGTGGAAATGGAAATTAACACTGGTATGTGGAGTCAAACTTTCATTAGTAATAACATTTCTGTCAAGCATGTGAACATGATGATCATGGTAATATACCTTTTCATAAATAAATCTTAATTCTAGATATAACTGTAAATGTATATATTACCCACCGGTTTTCTAGGTCTCTTTTGAAGACCTTGTTATTTAATATGACAGTATATTTTATTATTGCTGACCAGGCTGTTCTTCACCACAAGTGAGGATGAGTAGTAATGAAGAGGGTGATTCTGGTGGCCACACTGAAGCCATCCAAATGCCTTGGAGAACAGCAGGAGCCTAGCAGTGTGTACTCTGGTCGTTCATTTCCTAGAAAGACCCAGCAAGTTTCCTTATCTTGAAAAAGAGGGGACTGAACTAGATCATCTTGGCCTATTCTGTAATTTTCAGGGGACAGTTTAAAATATGTGTTACGCTTCAAGTATTTATCTTCAAAACTTTAGCACCTTACTTTAGTATCATTAAAGAGAGATTTACTTCCCATTTGTACTTTTCTGCTTGTTTTACATCTTTTACTCAGGGTTTAACATCTTATTATGTCTGGATTTTATCTCAGTTGTCTGACATTGTCTTAAATGTAGAAAAAGTTTTAAAACAGATAAATTTCCTTGATGGAGATCATTTAGGTCATATGCAATCAAACAGTACAAATCCTGATGGAAACTTCTTGGATAACCACATGACTACAGTTAAACAGATGTACAATGTGATAGAACTTTTTATCATGGTTCTAAATTATGCATTATCATTTTTCAATATTTCAGTCATTATGGGAGTATTATTTATAGACATCTTATGTAATGTAATAAGCCAAATACATAAGAACAGGTGCACAAATAATACTTAATAAAGAGAACATTTATAAAATTAACAATAGTAACCATTCCTGTAACCTGGGATTTTAAGCCTATACTGGGTTTGTGGTAAAAAGGTTGCCACCAATGCTAACCTATTTCTCTGAGAACCCCTGAACAACCAGTTTTTTGAACTAGTGTTATAGAATGTTCTTATCTCTTCAGCCATGTCAAGACTCTGAAGGGCTTGGCCTCACTTATACCTACCCAGTTGTAAAGCAAAGCTGCTTATGCCTCCTTAAGGAGGCGAAAATTCAATGAGCTTCTTCTGCCCCCTGCTGGTGTCCAGACGGGACCATTAGAGGGACTACCTGGCAGAGTGCGATCTTTCAATTATTGTCCAAAACAGGTTGTGTGTGGGTGTCATATAAATAATGGTACCAATAAACAAGCAAAAACCTGGACTATTCTGGGAAACAGAAATATTTTTTATTCCATATAATGATAAAGATTCACTTTTACATCAAACACTCTTCCTCTATACCTTTAATGTAAGTAAGGACTATTGGTTATTATCCTACCTAATCTGAAAATGGCAGCAAGTGATCATGTAGAGGATCATTTCCAAAGAATAGAAAAAAAGACAGAGATGCCTGGACATGTAGGTCAGTTTGAATTGGAGGATGTAAGGAAAGTCTCCTCTGAAAGAATGATCTGTTTAATTTGATCACAGATATGCTTTCCAGATCCACATTCCAGACAAAGTGCACAGAGCAAATGCCAGAATCCCATCACTGCCCTGGCCTCCAATTCACTGCTGCATGTCCTCATTACTTATATTTCATGCCAGGCATTGCTCTGGTTGCTAGAAATTCAGAAAGAAATACTATGCACACTGACTGGAAGGGGACATCACACATCATGAATGTTTTGGGAAATGATGTTCTATTTTTTTTTTCCATTTTGATGCAAAGGGAGCATATTGTGCATCTGACATATGTGACTACTTTCCTCTTGAAATGTTCATTTATTCATCTCATTGATACACTATCCTCTCCTGATTCCCATCCTATCTCAAAATAGAATTTAGGAACAGTCTCCAATATTTATTGCTCTTTTATTGCTAAAAGGCTGTTATTCTCTGAGGCAGCACCATTAACCTTTGTGGCTAGTCTGAAGAAGCCTGAATGAGAGTATGGTTTTCAATGCATGCCTATATTCACAGAATGTTTGAATCTTCTGTCATCATTCCAGGGCCAAGCCTCCATGTGGGGTCAGGCTCTGATGATAGGAATCACATTTGGAGTCTGAGTGTTGTGTCCAAGGTCAGGATGAATGCCTAAGGCAGCATCTGTTTTATTTATCGTATAAACTTTGTATAGGAGGACAACATTTGGTAGCATGTGGCCAACAAGGATCAGATGTGTTACTTTAAGATATGAGTGTTTAGATTTCACGGAATTTTTTACAATGTATTTGCTTTAACTTGTTTTATACCTCTGTAATTGTACAGCTCAAATTCATAGATTAATTCAAGTAATTCAATAATTATTTGAAAAATGGCCACTCCATGCTAAACCTCACTTGGCATTTTAGTGAGCAAAAACCAGACATGGCACCTGGTTTTCTAGAAATTCCAGGAGATCTCATGCAAAATCAGCATACGATATGTGGTATAAACACAAAGCAGGGTATTTTGAGAACAGTAATTTACTGGAGAGGGTGGGGTTATAAAAATTCCTCTGAGGAAGCTACACTGAATTCTTCACCAAAGAAGAAAAGTAATTGTTGTCTTGTGGAGTGGTAGAATCCTGAATGATGAAAGGAGGTTTTGTGCAAGTACTTGGAGTAGAGCATTCTAGGCAGAGGGAAGATCAAGAACAAAGACTCTGAGACAGGGAAACTCTTAATTCATTTTGAGGAAGAAAGGATTCCCAGAGATTAGGGGAAAAAAGCAACAGTGGCCTAAAATGTTGATGGAGAGGTGAGTAAGGCAGATCATTTAAAGTTTTCCGACCATGATGAATAAAATATTTTTTATTTTAAGAGCAGCGTAAATCCATTAGTGATTTTTTGTTTTTTGTTTTACTTGTTGTTTAGTTTTACCATGGGCTCATGTGTTCTAGCAGATGTTTTAAAAATGTAGTGTGGGGGCACATGGGTGGCTCATTCGGTTGTGTCCAACTTGATTTCTGCTCTGGTCATGATCTTAGGATCTTTGGGCTCTGGGCTCAGCTTGAAGTCTGCTTCTACCATTTGCTCTTCTCTCCCTCTCTCTCTCCCCCTCTTTTTTCCCTTCTCTGTCTCTCTCAAATAAATAAAGGAAGAAAATCTTAATAAAAAAGAAAATAGGTTTGGTTTTTCTGGGGAGAATACATGTTTAGGGGGAAGGGCAAAAACAATAAAAATAGCTGGTAAATTATTATAATAGCCAAGGAACAGATAAGAATATTATGTACCAAGACAGTGGTAGTGTATAGTGTATACGTGAGAAGTGGATAGGTTGTGGGTATGCTTGAGGCTGGAAATGAAAGAAAGAGGTGAAGGATTTGATAGCCAGGAGAAGGAAGGAAAGAGACGAATCAAGAAAGCCTCTTGAGAGTTTTCTTAAGCAATCCTGTGATTCGTGGAGTCATTTTATGATATCAGGAGGAAATGGGGAAAGGATTGATTTCTGAGGAAAACCAAGTATTTTTTTGTTATAATATGAATTTTTGGATTAAATATGCAGACGAAGATATAAAGTACATGGTTGTATCCATGAGTCTGAGCTCATGGCAGAGGTGAGGACTTTGAGGAGCAAATTTCAGCCTACCACACAGAATAAAAATTAATACTACCCCCACCCCCCATCTGGGAGCTTACAATTCGGTATGTAACAGAGACCTTAGTTAATCTGTAGTCTCATGAATATCACACTGTAAATTGAATAAGCTATATAAAGATAAATATATGTTACCAACATAATAGATATGTGGGGAAAATCTGTCTCAGGTAAGGTGCTTCCTGAAAAGTGATGGCTGAGTTGCAGAGAAAAAAATACAAGATTATTTTACAAAGAGGAGGAAGAGGTTGGGGAGAAGATGGGAAAGACTATCTCTGTGAAAAGAACATCTCAGGCAGAAAGAATATCTGAAAAAACATCTCCGGAAAGAAGAGAAATGGTGCTTTTGAGAAAGAAAAGAAGTGCTCAGGGTGGACACATTTTTTTTTCAAAAGGTAAAGACTCCAATCATTCAAGGAAGGAGACAAATAAAAATAGTGGGCTAAATTATTTCACATGGAGAGGGGCTCAGGGCAAGAAATAACAGTGGAGGGGATTCTAGAAGGGGTCTGATAGGGATACAGGGTGCATTCAGAAGAAGGGTAGCCTGAGGGTTGCCTGTTGTGCTAGGATGACAAAGATGAGGAATGGTCCACAAGGGGAAGCCAGACTCTGAAGTTAATGGAACATGTTGGAAGGGTGAAATGAAACATAAAAACCCGTATGGACTTTAAAATCCCTGCCTACACTCTAAGAGCCATTAACTCTTTTATGATGACTCCCAGGACCAGAACCCTAAGAGGGGAAACAATGTGTGGAAGAAGACAATTAATGCTTTCAAGGAGGCTATTTAAAATTCTGGACTTAACTATGCCACATTGGCCTTCTTTTTGATCTTTAGAATGCTAGGTTCTAAGGAAGAGAAAAAAATTGCTCACTCCTTCAATAAATGCATATTAAATGAATAGTGAGCCTGTGGATTCAATGAGTGAATAAGTGGGTAGAGAACACTGGGCTGATGTCAGAAGCTGAGAGTCTTCAACCCAAGTCTCCCTGTCACAAGGGCATAGGTAAGCTGAACATCTCGGCGTGAGAGCTCTCATGGGAGATCACTCATTAAAGGTCTCATGCATAAATATGTCTCTTTGCTTGTCACTGCAGAGAAAAAGTACTTGTTGGCTGTGTCATCCAGAGTGGAACAATACAGTAATGTCTTAACTAAGGACTGTTTGGAGGAAAAATTCACTTGGAGACAGCAGAAAGTGGAAAATTATGGGTACACAGTGATTAGTTAAATAGATTTTGGATACTTAATGAATTGAAGGGGAGGAAACTAATAATTACTTTGAGAACCTCAGCTCTCAATTTTACAGCTACGTCCTTTGACCAGAATCCCTGAGAAGATATTCCAGGCAACATCCTCTCTGGAAATTAGTTTCTTCCTCTAGTCTATTCATTTTCACTGTGGGTTCTAAGGACATCTGTGCACCTGCCAGTGGATTAATAATGGCTCTGAAATGACATCGGGAGGACACTATTTTCTTCCAGGCAGCAGATAATACATCTTTATTTTTTTAATTTTTTAATTTTTTTAAGATTTTATTTATTTATTTGAGAGAGAGAGAATGAGAGATAGAGAGCACGAGAGGGAAGAGGGTCAGAGGGAGAAGCAGACTCCCTGCTGAGCAGGGAGCCCGATGTGGGACTCGATCCCAGGACTCCGGGATCATGACCTGAGCCGAAGGCAGTCGCTTAACCAACTGAGCCACCCAGGCGCCCGATAATACATCTTTAAAGATCAGAGTTGCTCGGCTAACATTTCCTACACTTAATTAACTTTAAGCACAATTTTATTAGCAATTTCACTTAACTCATCAGAAAATGGAGCATTTCCTTTGAAAAACACTTTCTTGCTGCCTGGAAGAAGTATCCCAGTGCCAGAATGATTGCTTTGAGAAGCCCTAGCATAAATTCTTCGTCATTCTCACTGCATTTTCTGGCCTGGAGCAGCAATATCCCTGGATCTCCCTTCCCTTCTCCACCATCTATGCCATGGTCTTCCTGGGAAACCGCCTGGTGCTGCATGTGATCCGGACTGAGCCGAGCCCCTGTGCATGGGGCTGTCCACAGTGCACACGATGCTGGGCATCCTGTGGGGGTTCGTTCGAGAAATCAGCCTGGATTCCTGCATTGCCCAGTGCTACTTCATCCACGGTTTGTCTTTAATGGAGTCCTCTGTCCTCCTCACTATGGCCTTTGATAGTTATATCGCTATTTGCCATCCACTGCGTTATTCCTCCGTTCTGAATAATTCCGGGATTTTCAAAATTGGGCTCACCATAGTAGTGAGGAGTTTCTTCTTTATTACACCCCCTATCATCAATCTGAAATTTTTCCATTACTGCCGTTCCCACATCCTCTCTCACTCATTCTGCCTGCACCAGGACCTTCTCTGCTTAGTTAGCTCAGACATCAGATTTAATAGCCACTACGCCCTGAGGCTGGTCATTTTCACGCTGTTGTTGGATGCTGTTCTGATCCTTTACTCCTATGTCCTGATTCTTAGGGCAGTCCTGGCAATTGCCTCTCAGGAGGAGTGGCATAAATCGTTTCAGACCTGCATCTCCCACATTTGTGCTGTTCTGATGTTCTACATCCCTATCATTAGCCTAACAATGGTGCACTGTTTTGGCAAACATCTCTCCCCTGTGATCCATGTACTTATGGGCAACATCTACATCCTTTTCCCACCTTTGATGAACCCCATCATCTACAGTGTCAAGACCCAGCAGATTCAGAGCAGAATGCTCAGACTCTTTTCTCTGAAAATATGTTGTGATGCTCAGGTCTTTTAAAGAACGAAACAGCAACAATAATTAACACACACTATGTAATACGAAAACATGAATTTTATTGGAATTAGAGCTTTAGCGCAGAGTGTATGATTCTTGATTTTAAAACATGTATAAACATAAATCCAGAGAATCACCTATGAACAAGTTCCATTTTAACCTAAGTTTTTTTTAAATTTTTTATTGTTATGTTAATCACCATACATTACATCATTAGTTTTTCATGTAGTGTTCCATGATTCATTGTTTGTGCATAACACCCGGTGCTCCACGCAGAACGTGCCCTCCCCAACACCCATCACCAGGCTAACCCATCCCCCCACCCCCCTCCCCTCTAGAACCCTCATTTTGTTTTCCAGAGTCCATCGTCTCTCATGGTACGTCTCCCCCTCCGACTTACTCCCCTTCATTCTTCCCCTCCTGCTATCTTCTTCTTCTTTTTTTTCTTAACATATATTACATTATTTGTTTCAGAAGTACAGATCTGAGATTCAACAGTCTTGCACAATTCACAGCACTCACCATAGCACACACCCTCCCCAATGTCTATCACCCAGCCACCCCATCCCTCCCACCCCCACCACTCCAGCAACCCTCAGTTTGTTTCCTGAGATTAAGAATTCTTCATATCAGTGAGGTCATATGATACATGTCTTTCTCTGATTGACTTATTTCACTCAGCATAACACCCTCCAGTTCCATCCACGTCATTGCAAATGGCTAGATCTCATTCCTTTTGATGGCTGCATAATACCCCATTTTGTATATATACCACTTCTTCTTTATCCATTCATCTGTCGATGGACATCTTGGCTCTTTCCACAGTTTGGCTATTGTGGACATTGCTGCTATAAACATTGGGGTGCACGTACCCCTTTGGATTCCTACATTTGTATCTTTGTGGTAAATGCCCAGTAGTGCAATTGATGGATCGTATGGTAGCTCTATTTTCAACTGTTTGAGGAACCTCCATACTGTTCTCCAGACTGGTTGCACCAGCTTGCATTCCCACCAAAAGTGTAGGAGGGTTCCCCTTTCTCCTCATCCCCGCCAACATCTGTCATTTCCTGACTTGTTAATTTTAGCCATTCTGACGGGTGTGAGGGGGTATCTCATTGAGGTTTTGATTTGGATTTCCCTGATGCCGAGCGATGTTGAGCACTTTTTCATGTGTCTGTTGGCCATTTGGATGTCTTCTTTGGAAAAATGTCTGTTCATGTCTTCTGCCCGTTTCTTGATTGGATTATTTGTTCTTTGGGTGTTGAGTTTGAGAAGTTCTTTATAGATTTTGGATACTAGCCCTTTATCTGATATGTCATTTGCAAATATTTTCTCCCATTCTGTCGGTTGTCTTTTGGTTTTGTGGACTGTTTCTTTTGCTGTGCAAAAGCTTTTTATCTTGATGAAATCCCAATGTGTTTCTTTGCTTTTGTTATTAATTTCCTTATATAATTGGCTGCTTCCATGTTAGGGGCATAGATATTTACAATTGTTAGATCTTGTTGGATAGACTCTTTAAGTAGGTTATAGTGTCCTTCCTCATCTCTTATTACAGTCTTTGTTTTAAAATTTAATTTGTCTGATATAAGGATTGCCACCCCAGCTTTCTTTTGGTGTCCATTAGCATGGTAAATGGTTTTCCACCCCCTCACTTTCAATCTGGGGGTGTCTTTGGGTCTAAAATGAGTCTCTTGCAGACAGCATATTGATGGGTCTTGTTTTTTAATCCAATCTGATAGCCTGTGTCTTTTGATTGGGGCATTTAGCCCATTTACATTCAGGGAACTATTGAAAGGTATGAATTTAGTGCCATTGTATTGCCTGTAAGGTGACTGTTACTGTATATTGTCTGTGTTCCTTTCTGATCTATGCTGCTTTTAGGCTCTCTCTTTGCTTAGAGGACCCCTTTCAATATTTCTTGTAGGGCTGGTTTCCTGTTTGCAAATTCCTTTAGTTTTTGTTTGTCCTGGAAGCTTTTTATCTCTCCTTCTATTTTCAATGACAACCTAGCTGGATATAGTATTCTTGGCTGCATATTTTTCTCGTTTAGTGCTCTGAAGATATCATGCCAGTCCTTTCTGGCCTGCCAGGTCTCTGTGGATAGGTCTGTTGCCAATCTAATGTTTCTACCATTATAAGTTACATATCTCTTCTCCCAAGCTGCTTTCAGGATTTTCTCTTTGTCTCTGAGACTCGTAAGTTTTACTAGTAGATGTCGGGGTGTTGACCTATTTTTATTGATTTTGAGAGGGGTTCTCTGTGTCTCCTGGATTTTGATGCCTGTTTCCTTCCTCACATTAGGGAAGTTCTCTGCTATAATTTTCTCCAATATACCTTCTGCCCCTCTCTCTCTTCTTCTTCTGGGATCCCAATTATTCTAATGTCGTTTCATCTTATGGTATCGCTTATCTCTCAAATTCTGCCCTCGTGATCCTGTAGTTGTTTCTCTCTCTTTTTCTCAGCCTCTTTATTTTCCATCATGTGGTCTTCTGTATCGTTGATTCTCTCTTTTGCCTCATTTATCCTAGCAGTTAGTGCCCCCATTTTTGATTGCACCTCATTAATAGCCTTTTTGATTTCGACTTGGTTAGATTTTAGTTCTTTTATTTCTCCATAAAAGGTTTCTCTAATAACTTCCACGCTTTTTTCAAGCCCAGCTAGTATCTTTAAAGTCATGATTCTGAACTCTAGTTCAGACATCGTACTAATGTCCATATTGAGTAGGTCCCTGGCTGACGGTACTACCTCTTGTTCTTTTTGCTGAGGTGATTTTTTTCGTCTTGTCATTTTGTCCAGAGGAGAATAGATGAATGAGAGAACAAAATGCTAACAGGTTAACAACGTCCCCAGCAAATATACTCTATACAAATCAGAAAAGACCTGAATCCAGGGGAAAAGAAAGGGAAAAAAGAAAGAGAAAAAGAAAAAGATAAAAACAAACAAAAACAGAACAAAACAAAAAAAACAGAATATGATCAAATATGATCAAACTAGTGTATAGATCAGTGCCACACACTAGATTTTGGGTGTAGTTTGGTCTGTTAGAAGAAAGTGCCTCCTAAAATTTTAAAGGAAGAAAGACTTATATATGTACAAAATAAGGGCTGATACAATGAAGGGATGGAAGATGACTGTAAAGATCAAAAGTATAAAAGATTTTATAAAAGGAATTGCTAAGATAAGAAGTTGTTTGAAAAAAGAAAGAAGATTAAAAAAAAAGAAGAAGAAAAGAAAAAAAAAGGGAGAGAATATGATCAGGCAGGAGACTAGAACAAAGCCATACACTAGTGATTTAGGGTATATTTTGATCTCCTAGAAGAAACTGTATCTCAAATTTTAAAGAGAGAACAACTTATATATATATATATGCCAAAAATAAGGGTAACTACTATGAAGGGATAAAATATGACTCTAAAAATGAAAAATAACAAGTTTTTTTTCAAAAAGGGATTGATAAGATCCTGGTTGAAAAAGGGAAAAAGAAAAATTCAAAAAAAGAAAAAAAACAGTTCAGAAAAATTAACTTTGAAAAACTAATGAATCATGGTAAAAAAGCCATGAATTCTATGTGCAGTATTCCCCTAGCGCTGGAGTTCTCCCATTCTCCTTGATCGGTAAACTTGGTCTTGGCTTGCTGGCTGTTCGTGCTGATCTTCTGGGGGAGGGGCCTGTTGCCGTGGTTCCCAAATGTCTTTGCCGGAGGCGGAATTGCCCCGCCCTTGTTGGTCCGGGCTAAGCAAGCTGCTCGGGTTTGCTCTCAGGAGCCCCTGTTCCCTGCAAGCTCTTGGCACAGCCTGGAGGACGAGAGTGAAAATGGCGGTCTCCCAATCTCCGCCCCGGAGGAACCGAGAACTCGGGGCCCCACTCCTCAGTGCGCCCCCAGAGAAAAGCAGTCACTCCCATCTCCCTGTTCTCCGGCCGCACTCCGTGCTCACCCGGCCTGTGACCGAGCGTTTCTATCTCTGGCACCCGACCCCGTGTGGAGTCTCCAAACCCAGCAGATCCCTGAGGTGCGCTCCCGCGCCGCTCCTCCCAGGCAAGGAAGGGGAGTCTCCCTGGCTCTGCCGCTTGTTGGGTCCCTGCTGGAGGAGCAGTGGCCTGACTGGGCCACGGATCACAGTTTATGGCAACCCCGAGCTGAGAGCCCGCACCTCGGCTCTGTCTCTGCAGCCGGCTTCCCCGCTCCGATACCTGGGAGCTCTGCCACACTCAGGCACCCCCGGTCTTTCTGTGACCCCGAGGGTCCTGAGACCCCACTGTCCCGCGAGGGTTCCACCGCCCGCTTAGCCACTGCAGTGATGTCCCTCCGTGGAGCTGACTTCTAAAAGTTCCGATTTTGTGCTCCGCGGCTCTATCACTTGCCGAAGCGGCCAACGGAGGCCCCCCACCCCTGCCATCTATCCTCCTGAATATCACCTCGGATTCGCTTCTCCACACGTCCTACCTTCCAGAAAGTGGTCGCTTTTCCGTTCAGAGAGTTGTTGCTATTCTTCTCTTTGATCTCCTGTTGAGTTTGTAGGTGTTCAGAATGGTTTGATCCCTATTCAGCTGAATTCCGGAGACCAGACGAAACCCAGGTCTCCTACTCCTCCGCCATCTTGCTCCGGCCCCCCTTAACTTATGTTTTGCAAGTGAATCATTCTTAGGGGTGGAGGTGGGAGACTCCATCTGAAACATTTTATAAATTTTCTACCAACTGTGGATTTGTGTCAAATAGGACATGCTATGTACCTGCCATAAGTATATTCAAGAAAGGAAAAAAAACTAGGTAATGTGCCCAATACGGAAATCAAGCACTTTCTTTGCATTGAACCAAAGCTGGATTCAAATCCTAGGTTTCAGTTACAGAGGTGGATACCTTGGAGCTTTAATTCTGAGATTCAGTTAATTAATCTTCAAAATGGGGAAAGTGCCCACCTCACAGACATGTTGTGATAACTGTATGGACCAGAATTGTCCAGTTGAATTTTTCTAAAATAATGAAGATATTCTCTAATATAGAATAATAAAGACCAACATATAAGAACAGCTTTATATGGCTATTGAGCATTTGAAATGTAGATAGTATACTGGGCAAGTGCATTTGCAATTCTTGTTAATTATAGTTAACTTATATTTAAATGTTAAAAGGACATTGTCTCGGACAATGCCGTGGCTACTATATTGGACAGTGCAGGTTTAGAGTATAACGAGGACATAAAATGGAATTTGACTTTGGATTCAATTTTCATCCTTTCTCCTTAAAATCGGAATCCTCCCCTGTTATATTTTATATGAAGACAACATTGCCGTTGGGCTGAAAGTAGATTTTGCTCTAAACACTCTGCTTTTAAATCAAAGAGTGGAATATTCTAAGTGATGAAACTTTATGCTTATGATTGATTCTGAGTTAAAAATATATAAACAGGTTTCTCTCTAATTTAGAAACTTTAGTTCAAGTTTCAAAAGAAGGGAAGCAGAAAAGAAATCAGATGTCTGTGCATAGATACAGGGGAAAAATTGGTTTAATATTCCTATAATCTCTCAGATACTGAAGGAGGAAATGTTAAATACCATTCAACAAAGGAATGCATCAGAGAAATTTTCCATCAAAGAAGCAAGTATTGCTTAATATTTTTTAGATACAAACCTCAACCTATGTATTTTAAATTTGCATTTAAAACCCTGTGTTTCTATCTTTCCCTCCTTTTTAGCACCCCACTCAATTAAGTCATCAGCATAGAAAACAAAAGAATAGGTTTTAGTCTCCAATAGCTTAAAAGTGGGGAAATAGTTCCTGGACAGAACAAAGCATCTTGGAACAGGACAGTCTGACAAAAGTCATATGGCCCAATTATAGATGGAAAACAGCAGTTAGCTGCTGAAACTTTGGAGGTCATGTTGTGCCTCACAGACCATGTCTGGGCACATGTCTCTCAGTGGTTAGACAAGCTTCCCTTCAAGGCCTTGAACTGCATCGTCACCTCTCCTCAGCACTGACTCAATCTTGGGGAAGCAGGGGGTTCTCTGTGGCAGCAGGACATGTCCTGCCCTGGCCAGGCACGCTGGGAGTACTGACATGAACTTACGTTGAGTTAAGGGAATAGTGACATATGTAACACAGCTGAATCATTGGCTGGAGAGTCATGTTTCCTTTGGTGAGTGGGAGGGTTCACTTGAGGACGTGGTACTCATACAGATGCTCTGAGTATCTGTACCTCAGATTATGGCACCTTGTAAAATATGGGCCAAAATAGGTGGAAAGAATGGCTGTGAACAGTGGGCATGAAAATATCTGGTACACACTCAGAAATCACAGCTAGCTTTAGAACTGTGTTTGCACTATGATGATGAGACATAGGAAGAAGTTCAGAGTGTTTAAAATCCATGACCTAGTGGAAGAGGGACAAAGGAAGGAAAATGAGTGAAGGAAGCTGAAGAAAATACATCTGCTGATTACTGGGTCTTACACAGAAAGGATCAGGTTAGGGACATTTGATTTACATAGGCCTCTATCTTGGAGAAATAACATAAAGTCAAGTAAAGCCTAGGAGGAAAGGCAATTTTAGAGTCATCAGCCCAGGTCCTGACATTGAGAATTGATAGACCTAACACAGGTGTTAAAATCACCATCTGCCACTTTGCAGCCTTTTTAGAAACAAAACAGAAGCTTCCAGAAAGCCAACCTGTTAAGGAGTAAGAAACTTGTTATCCAAGAAGTAGATAGTCTCTGGGGGCCCTTTTCAAGGTGGTGGCCTAAAGAGCCAGTGAGAAATAACAACCTGGTAGGAGTTGACCAGGCGTCATGCTCAGCCTGCAAGGCTACCACCCAGCATGGATGGGAAACACTATTGAAACAGCTACAGTGAGTTTAGGGGAGCACATGTATTTTTCATGTTGATTTTCTTACAAAAAGTCTGTCATGTCATGGCCCATTGCTCCCTTAACTAATGTCACAACTAATAAGGAGAGAGCTAAAGGATATTGGTAGGTGAGGTGACCAAAGCAAGATGTGGGAAATCAGAAAGTCGAGGCTCTGTTGGTATTCATTTTGTTCTCACGTCAGGAAGCTAAGGTCCAGAATGGGAGAGATTAGGGATTCTTAGAAGTGAGGGAACATGTTTTTAGTGAAAATAATCCCCTGGTAATAAACCCACAGGCTGATGTTCACTGTATACTATATCTCCTAATTTTCTTAGGTCTCTCAGAACTTTACTGTTGAATAGACTTAAACAATTTTCTACCTGATGCTATATCTCTGTTTCCTAGGATATTTGCGACCACAACTTCAAAAAGGGAGAATCTGCTAGAGGAATGAATAGGGACCTCCTGATGAGAGATGGAAATAGTCCCATGTTCTGAGAATACTCTCTTAGAGTTTTAAAAATAATACCAACACAGTTCAGAATCCCTTTGCAGTGGAAATTGGTGTCCTAAAGCTTTTCTCCTGAAAGTGTGCTTTCTTGTCCTGCAGCCTCAGCACCACCACCACCTGCATATTCTAGAGCTCTCGTCTAGCCCTATGGAATCAGAATCTATATTGGCTTTGGGGATGCTGGTAGTGTTTTTTTTTACTGGTCAGAATGTTGGTTATAGGTTTTTTTCAAGTTTGTGGTAAGTAGACAAAACTTATCTACATATGTACCTTCCTGTGTTTCATTTAAGAAGAAATCAAACTCTCTCTCTTTGCAGATGACATGATACTTCATGTGGCAAACCCAAAAGACGTCACCCCCAAATTACTAGAACTCATATAACAATTCAGTGATGTGGCAGGATCAATGCACAGAAATCAGTTGCTTTCTTATACACTAACAATGTAACTGTAGAAAAAGAATATAGAGAATCAATTCCATTTACAATACCACCAAAAATCATAAGATACCTTGGAATAAACCTAACCAAAGAGGTAAAGGACTTATATTCTAGGAACTACAGAATACTCATGCAAGAAATTGAAGAAGAAACAAAAAGAGGGAAAAACATTTCATGCTCTTGGATTGGAGGAATAAACTTTGTTAAAATGTCTATGCCGCCCAGAGCAATCTACACTTTCATTGCCATCCTGATAAAAATACCAAAGATATTTTTCAAAATGCTGGAACAAACAATCCTAAAATTTGTATGGAATCAGAAAAGACCCTGAATTGCCAAGGAAATGTTGAAAAAGAAAAACAAAGCTGGGAGCATTACATTGCCTGACTTCAAGCTATATTACAAAGCTGTGATGACCAAGAGAGCATGGTACTGGAACAAAAACAGACACATAGATCAATGGAACAAAATAGAGAGCCCAAATATGGACCCTCAACTCTATGGTCAAATAATCTTCGACAAAGCAGGAAAAAATATGCAATGGAAAAAAGACAGTCTCTTCAATAAATGATGCTGGGAAAATTGGACAGCTATATACAGAAGAATGAAACTCGACATTCTCTTACACCATACACAAAGATAAGCTCAAAATGGATGAAAGACCTAAATGTGAGACAGGAATCCATCAAAATCCTAGAGAAGAACAGAGGCAGTAACCTCTTCAACATCGGCCACAGCAACTTCTTCAAGGCATAACTCCAAAAGCAAGGGAAACAAAAGCAAAAATGAACTTTTGGGACTTCATCAAGATAATAAACTTCTGTACAACAAAGGAGACAGTCAACAAAACTAAGAGGCAACCCACTGAATGGGAGAAGATTTTTGCAAATGATACTACAGACAAAGGGCTGATATCCAAGATCTATAAAGATCTTCTCAAACTCAAAGAGAGTTTTTTCCCAAAAAACAAACGATCAAGTCAATAAATGGGCAGAGGACTTGGACAGATACTTCTCCAAAGAAGATGTACAAATGGTTAATAGACACATGAAAAAATGTTCATCATCGTTAGCTATCAGGGGAATTCAAATCAAAACCACATCGAGATACCACCTTACACCAGTTAGAATGCCAAAAATTGACAAGGCAAGAAACAACAAATGTTAGAGAGGTTGTGGAGAAAGGGGAACCCTCTTACACTGTTGGTGGGAATGCAAGTTGGTACAGCCACTTCGGAAAACAGTGTGGAGGTTTCTCAGAAAATTAAAAATAGAGCTACCCTATGACCCAGCAATTGCACTACTGGGTATTTACTCCAAAGACACAGATGTAGTGAAAAGAAGGGCCATATGCACCCCAATGTTCATAGCAGCAATGTCCGCAATAGCCAAACTGTGGAAAGAACCAAGATGCCCTTCAACAGATGAATGGATAAAGAAGATGTGGTTCATATATACAAAGGAATATTACTCAGCCATCAGAAAGGATGATGATACCCAACTTTTGCATCAATGTGAATGGGACTGGAGGAGATTATGCTAAGTGAAATAAATCAAGCAGAGAAAGTCAATTATCTTATGGTTTCACTTATTTGTGGAACATAAGGAATAGCCTGGAGGACATGAGGAGAAGGAAGGGAAAAATGAGGGGCGGGGGATTGGAGGGAGAGATGAACCATGAGAGACGATGGACTCTGAGAAACAAACTGAGGGTTCTAGAGGGGAGGGTGGTGTGGGGATGGGTTAGCCTGGTGATGGGTATCAAGGAGGGCACGTACTGCATGGAGTACTGGGTGTTATATGCAAACAATGAATCATGGAACACTACATCAAAAACTAATGATGCAATGTATGGTGATTAACATAATAAAAAAAGAAAATCACAGGGAAGAGAAAAAGAAAAAAAAAGCATACAATGCTTCCACATGTGGTCTTGACCATCTCCATTTGCAGATGCTTCCATGGCAACAGGCTGTGAGTGCACTAGCAGGCGTCTCTGACACACAAAGGACCCGAATATTTAATGGCATATGTGTGTCAACTTGGGTGTGTGAGAGTGCTGTGCAGAGGACAACCTGCACACACAGTACATGGAGAGGACATGGGGGCGCTTCTTCCCGAAGCCAGCTCTGGACCCTCTCCTTCCATGAGTGAGTCAAGTTCCATCTTCTGATGGGGGCTGAAGATCCTGGGCCCAAGAAATGCCCAGAAGAGGTATAAATACCCAGCTCCCCATTTCCTCACCATGTTGTGAACATCATCTGGCTTTTCTTTTTTTCTCTCTCCACTACTTAAATATCTTCAGGGTCCTAGAAAATATAGATAAGAAGCTGAATTTTGCTCAGCAAGAACACATAGAAAAAGACACCAGAAAAAGGAAAGGAAAGGAAGAAATTCTTAGGAAACCACAGAAGCTGCTGTCTTCCTAGAACTGGATCATCTTGCATTTCTCTCAACCCTGAGCTCCGAGGTACTGTGTGTGGAGGTGATCGGATTGCCCAAGCAATTGTAGTGCCTCTTGAGGCTCTTTTCCTAAATGGGTCATCTGCAAAGAGCACAAGTATATTTTATTCTCTCTGAATATATTTATGCACTGATTGTTTATCTTTGTTATGTGGCTCTGAATGTTGGGCATAGATGCAGTGAATTTATAAGGTCCAGTAATAAGAATAAGGCTCAGGAGATAAGCAAGCCTAGTAGTTAAAGACCACGGATATGTGTGTATACACAAATCCATGCATGCATTTTTTCCATAGGGTTAACTAGATATTCACCATATAGCAGGTGCTGGGCTCAGCACAGAGTAAGAAGCTGAGGCTCAGACTTGGACTCCCCTCCCTATATAACAAAGATGTACTCTGGTGCTGGGGCAACAATAAAACTCCATTTCTAAGCCCACTAAGCTCACCATGCTGAACTGCCTGCCCCTTATAAAACTAACATGACCAATTTGGGGTGAAAATTGCAGTGGGTATCATGTGTCTAGTGTGAGAAAGTAAGTCTTGGTCTGTGTGGCTACTCTAACCAGTTCAATCTCTGTCCGGTGGATCATAAGCCTGAAGTCCAAAAAATTGAACTTAGTTCATAGTAACAATGATTTTGACCTTAATGATGATAATTTTGGAAGTGCCCTAATTTCATCTGTGGCTGGGTGTATCTCAGATACACATGTGTCTGATTTATATAGCAACCATCCTACAACACTAACTTCAGAATTGACTCACTTTTTAAATTGATGTTTATTTTAGGTATTTTATATATGAAGACTAAGCTTCAAATTAAGTAATTTTTAATAGTAGTGCAGTCAGAATATGACTCAACCAGTATTTAAATCCAATCTATGGGCCCCAGAATTACATGGTCCCTAATAGCCCCACACTGCCTCCATGCATATATTCATGATTCTGTCAGAATAGACCAATAGGAATATTATAAAGAAATGCTTCATGGAGCCCCAGAGCTATAAGTTAGGTAGCTGCAGTTGATAATGCTATGCCAAAACGAAACCAAATAAAATAAATCAGATCACTGGTGTCTGAAAAGATCAGAAGAACATCTGCAAAATTTGTTTTATTTATCTTTGACCCCCATTTCTGTGTTCCTTTCAACACTTAGACTCTCTTCTTCCCCATCTCTGATGTCCTTATGAAGCCCTGCTCACTACACATCCCCTCCCCATAGCTGGACTTGACTCACGTGCATGGCTGTGGCATAGGTCTGGGTTAGGCATATTCCCACATTAATCTTTTCTCTCACCCTCTGAACCCCACAATTCCATTTAAAAGAAATTTCCAACAATTAATTTTAGCTATATGTGAAATGGTTAAACAATTGGTATATGTAATCAAAGGAGATCCAGAGACTTAAGCATCTCAACATTATATTACAGAATTTTTAAAGAATCACATAGCAACTTAAGGAAAGGCCTAATGGGGTGACCATTTCCATATTACATATTCTAAACTATAACTCAAAACATGGGGTTTAATTAACTATTGAGAACAAACTAATGGTTGTCAGAAGGGGCGGGGGACAGAGGATGGGTAAAATGGGTGAAGGGTAGTAGGACATAGAAACTTTCAGTTGTGGAATTAATAAGTCACAGGAATAAAAGTCAAGCTTAGGGAATATAGCCAGTGGTATTGTAATGGCGTTGCATGGTGACATATGAGAAGTATCCTTGTGGCGAGTATAACCTAAAATATAGAATAATCCAATCATGGTGTCGTACATGTGAAACTAATGCAACATTGTATATAAATTATACTTCAAATAAAAAAGAGAAAAGAAATAAATGGTGTCCACACATTTTAATCCTATGAAATGAAGTGCCAGAACATTGACCACTTAATTAAAAAATAAATGTATAGATGGTAAAACGAGAGTGTACAATGATCTGACTCCAGTGCAACCAAGGGATGAAAAGGCAAACATCCCCTAAGTCCATGTTCCTCTTCAGCAAATGCATTGAGCTAGCTTTTATTTGAGAATGGGGTTTTGGGGGAGGATGGAAGTCACTTGTCATCCACTTTTTTGGATCCATGTCTCTACCCTCATTTATATGTGTGTGTTAATATGTATACACCCCCTCACGCACATATCCCACTCACATGTTACATCTCCTAGCCAGCTTTTCACCCACATTCTCTCCTGATTTTATCCATATTCTTTTGGAACTACAGAAAAAGAGTAACCAATAAATTACCCTCCCTCCCTTTTATTGAAGGACCTCTACCTCAAAATGTGAAACATTAGTATTTGCTGCTGTGGGGTATTTTGAAATAATAAATATGTTGTCTAATTTTTAATCAGTGATCCAAAAGGGAAAGAATAGTTTTCCTCACCGCATGCAGGGCATATCCATTTAAGAATCTGAGTTTGACATTGTATATACTTTAGGTTTTTAATGTTCATCCTATCATTTTAAGAAACATGTTGATTAGCAGACCAGACTCAATTAATTCATCTGTGGATCCTCAATGCCCAGCATAGGCCTTAGCATCAGTTCAGTGGTCAATCAATGCTGAAGAGGGCCTATGTATATATAATGCCTGGAATCTATTTTGGTAAAATAATTCCCTCTCTCTGCCGTAAGCAGTATGACCAATTTCACATGTATCTATTTTACTCAGGGACGTCATCAGTGAAAATTTTGATGACATGTTTTTGTATCTAGTTTTATTTCTATAGGTAGTATTGGATGGTGGCTAAGACCAGAGCTTTCAAATTTACGCTGTTTGACTCTGAATCCAATGGGATCTAGGTCAAGAAGCTGAAAGTCTGTGGGAGTTTTTCATCTATAGGAATAATAACAATATCCATGTGAAGGATTATTGTAAAGGTCTTTTCAACAATCTATTGTGAAGATTTAATGAGCTATATTTGGAAAGTACTATGAGACATACTAAGCACTTATTAAATGTTAACATTTTTTTTTTCAAGATATGTGTTAATTCTTCCATGGAAAGAGTCAGAGTACAATTTTAGGCTAGTTAATACATCTCCTTGTCCTTCCATGGAGAAGAACATATTGAGGGAAAAAAATCTGATCAGACATAATTTACCCTAAAGTGGTGCTCCTTAATCCTCAGTCAGCCCTGCGGTTTTTATTCAAGGTACTAGGTGTGGAATATTCTGCCACAGATTCCTCCTTCCTCTTATAATCACACCAGTCCTCAGGATATGTGGTATGTCCTGACTGGAATCCCAGGACTGGAAGATTCGCACACTTGGATCTCCATCCCTATCTGTTCTATGTATGTTTTGGCTCTCCAAGGCAATGCCTTCTTGATCTTCGTGATTGTGACTGAGCGCAGTCCCCATGAGCCCATGTATATCTTCCTTTCCATGCTGGCCTCGGCAGATGTGCTTCTCTCCACAGCCACAGCCCCCAAGATGCTGGCCATCTTCTGGTTCCAGTCCATGGATAAATTGTTTGGTTGCTGTGTGTCCCAGATGTTCTTCGTACATTTCATCTTTGTGGCAGAATCTGCTATTCTCCTGGCCATGGCATTTGACCGCTATGTGGCCATCTGTCACCCACTGAGATACTCCACAATCTTAACCTCTTCAGTCACTGGGAAGATTGGCATAACAGCTGTGGTCAGGAGCTTTATCATCTGCCTTCCATTCATCTTCCTGGTACACCGACTTAGGTATTGTGGGAGAAACATCATTCCTCATTCCTACTATGAGCACTTGGGCATTACCAGATTGGCATGTGATAGTATCAGGGTCAACATCATCTATGGTCTGACTGTGGCCCTACTGTCTACAGGACTGGATATTGTGTTCATCATTATGTCGTACACCATGATCCTTTGCACAGTGTTTCAGATACCTTCCTGGGCTGCCAGATTCAAGGCCCTCAACACATGTGCTTCCCACATCTGTGTCATCCTTATGTTCTTTGCCCCAGCATTCTTTTCATTTTTTGCCCATCGTTTTGGGGGGAAAACCATCCCTCACCATGTCCACATCCTAGTAGCCCACCTCTATGTGGTGGTGCCCCCTATGCTAAACCCCATCATTTATGGGGTCAAAACCAAACAGATTCAACCGAGTAATTTTGCTTTTCTCCTGCATCAATTAATGCCTAATGCTGGATATTTCTCAAGAAAACACACACACACACACACACACACACACACACACACACTATTTGAATGAGTGATGGGAATAAATGAAATCCATAAATAATCCTTAACACTTAAAAGGACAGTAAATGCCAAAGTTACCAATGCATTGTCCTAAAGCACTCAGACTTTGAAACAATAATGATATTCTCAATTCTCTTAGACATGCTATTATCTTGCATTATAACTTATTCTTAAGCAAATAAGAGAACTCTGAGTAAAGAAGTATATATTTTAGGGTTGAACCCAAATGGAACTTTCTTGGTAGAGCTGGGAAGTGAAAATGGTGAGTTGCTGAGCTTTTGTAAAGACAGTTGAAATTTTGCTGAAATATGAAACACTCCCACTGCAATCAGGAAACACTTGGGCCAGTAGCATGAAGCTATTAAACTATAATTATCTGCACTGTTTTCTCAAATTAAAATGTGAGTTCTAAAATGAGATATTTTCTGACTCATTTATATAAAGTCTACTCAGTGGAATAGGTACAGAGTATAGGTTTATTGTATGAACAGATAATACTGAATTAAAACAAATAATAAATCAAATGAACCCATCTGAGACAATGTAGGCACCGTAAAAGTTAACACTTTCTTCCATATATTTTGGGGACTTCAGGCCCAAATCATCAATAAAGCATCCTGGTATCAATAGAGACTTCACTGAGGGAGAAAGTAAAAGATTAAAAATGCCATTCCCAAGCCAAAATTAAAAGGCAGTAAAAGATTAAATAGGATGTTTACATGTAATCTTACATAAAAAGGCTCTTATCATCTTATCACACCAAATATAATTTTCTACAATTTGTCTCCAGACTGTATCGTAATTTCTTCATTCAAGAAGAAATTCTCACAATCTGAAAAAAAAAGTAAATATTTTTACAATCTCTCCTTTTCAAGGCATATCACATGCTGTGAGAATGTGAAATCTGACCCTTGGAATCCTGGATAATTATCTTGGATTGAAATATATGCTATATTCACTTGAATTTCAGTAAGGGAATCTATTTTAGGAGTTAAAAAATATTTTGATATTAGAAATCCTTATTTGCCTGTCCTACACTAACTGTATAAAAATGTCCTGTTATGTAACTATTGGTTTTTGACTGATAAAATTGAATTATTTTAATATCTTCTTTGTTGGATTGATAATTAAATGAAATATGACATATGATGTACTTGGCATTTAATAAATATAAGTTTTATTTTGATGATGATGGTAATTTTTATGAACAGAAACTCTAAATAACCCAACCCACCAAACTGAACCTAGCCTTGCTAACAATAAGTCGTAGAAAAATGGTCGGAATGGGTCATCATCATTGATATGGAAGTCACATAAAATGTTGACAAAAAGTTTCAGCAAATAAGATTCTGGTTCAGAGACAAATTCTCCAAGGAACAAAGGGGAGTTGGAGAGTAAATAGATTATAATATGCTGACAAAATATTTGCTTAAATGAGTGGTTTAAGTGAGCCTTAGAGAAGAAGACTTTTTAATGATTGATTTTGGCAGTGGGGAGCTAAGAAAATGCCAATTTCCCACCCAGAATGTATGAAATATGATAGGATAAACAATGATTGAATTGACAGCCTTAATTTTTTTATCATCATTATTATTTTTATTATGTTATGTTAAACACCATACATTACATCATTAGTTTTTGATGTAGTGTTCCATGATTCATTGGTTGCGTATAACACCCAGTGCTCCATTCAATACATGCTCTCTTTAATACCCATCACCAGGCTAACCCATCCCCCCACCCCTCTCCCCTCTAGAACCCTCAGTTTGTTTCTCAGAGTCCATAGTCTCTCATGATTCTTGACAGCCTTAATTTTAAGAAACTTCCAGGTTGAGGGCTCAGGGATGTGTAGATGCTGAAGGAGTTAGGAGACCTCTGTCTGTGCTTAGCTGCTGGAGGCACCATTACTCAGCTATTGACCTGGAAATTTTGAAGGTGATGCTCTGTATCCTACTGTCTCCTGACCACTAAATCTTCAACTGGGTAACAATGACTAAGAAAGATAGAATACCACACAAGATAGAAATGGAGAGCTCTGGAGGAACTTAAAGAAAACTGACATACTCTTGCAGATGCAATTAAACAAACAGGGCACTAAGAGATTGTTAAAGTGAGAACAGTCTTTCATAAGAGGAGGAGGCTGAGTAATTTAATATCAGACTCTGAGACCCAGAGAATTAAAGAATATGTCATCTGGGTAGCTGAGCAATAGCTTTCCCCAGAGGAAGATTTAGAGAGGCTACATAGTCAGAAGAATAAATTCTCCTTCTTATGGTTTTTGCTCTGCCCTAAGTGGTCTCAGCCATGGTGAAACTCAGTGACATAAAGAATAGGGCATCAAGAAAATGTATCCCAATGTGTGAAGAGGCTAAATAGACTAGTAGACCCAGTGTTAAGACTGTTGCAGAATATCATATTATAATTGGGGTTTTAGCTAATACAAGTTAAAAAAATATAAAAATTGGGGAAGGAAAAAAACAAATTCTAGATTTTATCAATTGATTTTTATTTATTTATTTACTTATTTTCCTAGTCTTTATAAAGCATAGGAAAGTCAATGGAGTTCCACAAAAGCAGCATACAAATCCATAAATTTTTATGCTGTATTGTGTACTTGAAATTTGCTGAGAGGGTAGTCTTGGATATTCTCATCACAAAAGAGAAAAAATAGGAAAATGGTACAGGCGTGAAATGACGGATATGTTGATTGGCTTGGTTTTGGTGAATATTTCATAATGTATACCTCTATTGGGTCATCAGTTACACACATCCAATATAAGCGATTTTTTATTGTCAATTATACCTCAATAAAGCTGGGGGAAAGTCAATAATGTTTTACAGCAGCTATAATGAATGGAAAAATTAAATAGAAAATGATGTCATTAATAATGGTAAACAAGGGATGCCTGGGTGGCTCAGTTGGTTAAGTGTCTGCTTTCAGGTCAAGTCACGATCCCAGGGTCCTGGGATCCAGCCCTGTGTCAGAGCTCCCTGCTCAGCAAGGCGTCTGCTTCTCCCTCCCCCTTTGTCTCTCCCCCTGCTCATGTTCTTGCTCTCACCCACTCTCTCTATCTCAAATAAATAAATAAAATCTTAAAAAATAAAAAATAAATTAAATTAAATGAATTAGTAAGCAAAAATGTATGTGTGTTTGAAATAAATGTAGGAAATGTTCATTGCATATTGTTCATTGCAATAATTTGACTCCAAAACAATCTGTAAATTCAACATAATTCCAATTAAATGCTAATCTATTTTATTGCTTGCATCCTGATTTTTTTTCAATTTTTTTATTGTGGTGAAATATATGTGCTATAACATTTGTTATAATGATAATTTTTCCTTTTTTTGTTTTTTTATTACATTACATTAATCACCATACATTACATTAGTTTTTGATGTAGTGTTCCATGATTCATTGTTTGTGTATAACACCCAGAGCTCCTTTCTGTACATGCCCTCTTTAATACCCATCACAAGGCTAACCTGTCCCCCCACCCCCTCCCCACTAATTTTTAAGTGTACAATTCGGTGAAATTAATAATATTTACAATGTTATATAACTATCACGACCAATTCCAAAATTTTTCATCACCCAAAGTAGAAACTCTATACCTCTTTTTCTTTTTTCAGGGCTGGGTGGAAGAAATACATTTTTATTAAAACAAAGAAACACTCAAATTTTTTTCTTTTTTTTCTTCCAAATTTTTACTTAAATTCTAGTTAACATACACTGCAATGTTGGTTTCAGTAGAATTCAGTGATTCATCACTTACATATAACATCCAGTGCTCATCACAAGTGCCCTCCTCAATACCCATCACCCATCCAGCCCATCCCCCACCTACCTTCCTCCATCAACCCTGTTTGTTACCTATCATTGAGTCTCTTATAGTTTATCTCCCCCCTCTCCTTTCTTCTTTTTTTTCCCCTACCCACACATTCATCTATTTTGTTTCCTAAATTCCACATACCAGTGAAATCATGTGCTATTTCTCTTTCTTTGATTGACAGATCAGATCGCTTCGAGAAACTATACCTCTTGATCAATAACTCCTCATCCCCCTGGTAACCTCTAATCTACTTTACATTTTTATGAATTTGCTTACTTGTATAAGTGGAATAATATAATATTTATGTTTTGTGTCTGGCTTATTTCACTCAACATGTTTTCAAAGTTCAACCGTCTTGTAGCATGTATCCATAATGTATTGCATTATATGGATGAAAAATGTCCCATTTGCATGTATATACATTGTTTTATACATTAATCTGTTGATGTACACTTTGGTTGTTTCTGCCATATGGCTATTGTAAATAATGCTACAGTGAACATCCATATCCAAGTGTTTGTTTGAGTACCTCTTTTTAATTTGGGGGTAGAATTACTACATTATATGGAATTCTATGCCTAATTTTTTTAGAACCGGTCAGGCAGTTTTCCACAGAATTTGCACCATTTTACATTCCCACCAGCAATGTATGATGGTTCCAATTTTCCCTATCTTTGCCACAACTTACTAGTTTTTAATTTTTTAAATTCTAGACATTTTAGTAAGTGTGAAGTAGTATTTCATTGTGGTTTTAGTTTTTATTTCATGTGTCATTGATCATTTCAATATTTTCTTTAGCAAAATACTCATCCAAGTCCTCTGCCTATTTTTAAATTGGGTTGTTTTTCTTCTTGGTTTTGAGTTGTTTGAGTTCTTTATGTACTCTGGGTATCAAACCCTTATCAGATATATCATTTGCACATATTTCTCCCATTTTGTAGGTTATCATTTTATATTTTGATACTGTCATCTGATAATGTCAAAATTTTTAATTCTGATGAAATCCAATTTATCTATGGTTTTTATTTTGTTGTTCATGCTTTGGTGTCGCATTTGAGAATCTATTGTCCAATCGAAGGTCATGATAGTTTACCTCTATGTTTTTTCCTAAGAATTTTATGGTTTTAATGTTTATATATGTATCATTGCTCTATTTTTATACATGCTGGGTTGTACTGTTTATTTATTTATTTATCATTTATTTTTAAAGATTTTATTTATTTATTTGACAGAGAGAGACACAGCAAGAGAGGGAACACAAGCAGGGGGAGTGAGAGAGGGAGAAGAAGGCTTCCCTTGGAGCAGGGAGCCCTAGGCAGGGCTCAATCCCAGGACCCTGGGATCATGACCTGAGCCGAAGGCAGATGCCCAACGACTGAGCCACCCAGGCGCCCTGTATTGTTTATTCAAAAGAAGAAACATAGACATTAGTATGAAATTTTTTAAAAATTACTTGACCATTTAGATATGAACTTATATATTATAAAAACAATAATTGCAGCACCGTGAATATGACATAGAAGACGTTTAGAGCCAAAGGCAGAATACAGGGTCACGATATAGATCCATATTAATATACAAATTTAAAATAAAACATATATTCCCACAAACTGGTTGAGGAAGCACCAGATTATCTATTAATACATGTATTAAAATGGTTTCTATATTTGTGAATAATTAAATGAAACACTTAGTTACCCATGTCCCCTAAACAAATTCCAGATGGAATTAAAGTTCTCTCCTCTCTCCTCGCTTTCGTTCAATTCTATTAAAGTCTCTCTCACTGTTACTGTCACTCTATCAACTGTCTAGATCACTTCCCATCTCCATCTGCAGTTCTATCTTTATATCTTCATAATTGTATCTATTTTGAATTTGTGTATGGAATAGCTACTTAAGAATAAAAAATATATTTAAGAATAAAAAGTATTTGTTGTAAAGAAAAATGTTTACTACATAAAAATTATGTATGATATATATATTTTATAGGACAAAAAATCAAAAGACAACAGAATGAAAAACATTAAAAATGCAAACAAATATTCTATTTAAATAATAATGATAAAATTATTTGTTGTTTCTTTTTCTTCTTTTGTATCTGTATACCCTTAACATATATTTCTTGGCAATACTGTCAGCAGGACTTGTTCTCTCCCCTTCTCTGGAATCCAGATGAAATTTCCGAGGTAATTGTTCTTGGTTAATTGCTCCCTGAAGGATTCTGTCTCATCCTGCCTCCCATGCTGATCAGTTAAGTGCATATAAAGGAAAGTAGTAACTATGCTTATGGCCTGGCTAGAAGGAAACAGCAAGAAAGGGGAGGCATGGATTGATGTGCTTGCTGCCAGTTTACCTAGTAAGAAAGTATCTGATATCTAGGATCAGTTGAGTTATGTTTAATGTTATCCTGGTAACTGCCTTGCACCAAGTTGGGAAAGCTGCTTATAAACATCTCAGGTCTCCATTTGGTGGCATCACATAGGTAGTTTGCAATTGCTCTCAGTGTGAGTGTTTAAACTAAAGAAATTGGCAACTGGTACACATCAGGTCATTTTACTGAGAGATCTGGTTTTTAAACATTTATTAGCACTCCACTGGTTATACCTAACCAAGAGCACCAGCCCAATATGAGAAAAAGACTTCAACTTCATGCACCATCTCTATCCCAAGCTTCATCCTGAATTCCATCTCTGGTTCCTTACTTCACACCCAAGGCTCTGTTAAAGATGAGTAGAATTTAGTGTTAATGAACTTATTCCCAGATAAAGAACTATAGTCCTAACCTCCATCCTTGCCATCATATTCAGCTTGTGAGATCCTGAAGGCTTTGGACCCCTGGTTCCAGCAGGAGACACTTATCCTCCTACAAAATACAGAGAAGCTTTCCCCATCATCCATGGGTGGACAAAGAGTGAACTGGTAAGTTAAAAAAAGACATTGGAAATACTAAAAACTGGGAGAAACTAGCCCTGTTTTCTAATACTTAATTGTTCCTTTTATTTCCTGTGTTGAGTATTTACTGTTCCAAATATAATGACAAACAATTTACATACATTATCCTATGTAACTATTATTGTGTTTATATCAAATACCTGGATCTCAGATACTTAAGTGGCTCTCCCAAGATCACAAGTCTGTTAAGTGTTAGAACAATGGATTCTCTTTATTACTGTGTTATATTCCTTTTGCTACTTGCACTCTCTCCTGTACAGACTGCAGAAAATTACCAGATCCTTCTTCAGTCTTCAATTTCCACGGAAAGCTGTCATTTCCATGTTTATTATCACTGCCTTTCACTGCCACAAATGATCCAGCGGAGGTTTCTGTTCATGCCTTTTGTGTTTGGCATGTAGCCCGGGGAGAAATACTCTTCCACATATCTAAACAGATTTCTCTTCCACAAAGGGTGGTTTCTCTGTGTCCTTGTTTCAGAAATAAGTTTCCCATCTCTTTGGTAAGGAAATGTTTTAAATAAGACTATCAAGAGCTTGAAATTTGATGTATAATAACTGACCAGAGATTTATATTCTCCAGTCCCCATGTGCTTCCCGGTGTCTTTGAATGAAGTCTCACCAAGAGACTTCATTCAACAAAATTTTTCAATGGGTCTATTGCGTTCACACCTGCGACATTCACTCTTGTTGGCATTCCAGGGCTAGAGGCAGAGCACATCTTGGTATCCATCCCTTTCTGCCTGATGTACATCATCATCTTCCTAGGAAATTGCATCATTCTTCATATCATCCAGATTGACCTGGGTTTGCACCAACTGATGTACTTCTTTTTGGTCATGCTAGCCTTTGTTGAACTTGGGGGTCTCTGCTTCCACTATGCCAACTGTGCTAGGAATTTTCCTCTATGGAATTAGTATCAGTTTGGGTGGTTGTCTGCTCCCGATGTTTTCCATGCACTTTTACCATCATGGAGTCAGGTGTCTTTCTGGCTATGTCTGTAGACTCTTTTGGGGCCATCTGCAGCCCACTGCACTACACAACCATCCTGACAATTCCCTGCATCATTGGGATGGGTGTCACAATTGTCTTTTGAAGTGTGGTGCTCATGTTCCCACTGCTCTTCCCCCTGAAGAGCCTGTCTTTTTGTGGCCACAATACCCTCACACACTCTTACTGTCTCTGTTCAGATCTAATCAAATTGCCCTGTGGAGACACCCACCCCAATAGCATCCTGGGTCTGTTTGTCGTTACCTCCACATTTGGGCTGGACTCATTGCTCATTGTGGTTTCTTATGTGTTGATTCATCACATGGTACCAGGAATAGCTTCTGGGGCTGGGCAGTGGGGGGTACTCAACATATGTGTGTCACACATCTGTGCTGTTCTTGTGTATTGTGTGCCTATGATCAGCCTCTCCTTGCTGCATCACTTTGGATGGCACTTACCTCCACTTCTCCAGACTGTCATGGCCAATGCCTACCTCTTCTTCCCACCTGTGGTCAACCCCATTGTCTATAGTATGAAAACCAAGGAAATTCACAATAGCATTGTTCGTACACTGCCTAGAAAGAAGCGTGGGGTGTAATCCAGACAGGTAATACCCTAAGAACATAGGAATTTGGATCAGACCTTATTGCCTGGATATTAGTCCAGCAAATGGGAAAAAATCCATACTTTATTATTGTTTATGAGAAAGTTGTGAGCTTTAGTAGATGGAGAAAAGAAAAATAGCCTCACCCTTTCTCCCTGAAAATACAGAATGTCATTTCTTGAATGTACGCTTATAGAAGGAGGCACAGTCCCCAGGCTTTACCCTGGTGAGGACACTGACTATTCAAACCTTAAATACTTGATTCACTTGTTTTTCCCCTTGGGAATAGGTAGAATGGGTCCTAGGGAGGTTTGTATTTCCAAATACACAAAATTTAGTGATACATATTTGTGACACATTTTGTGAGGACACAAAAGAGTGAGTATATGGAGTGTGGGAGATAGAAGAACAGCATAACGTTGCCAATTATAGAAACTAGATGATGGGTAGATGGAGTTTAAATATAATGTTGGTTTTGTGCATATTCAAAGCTTTTGCAATAAAAAATTTTAAAAACATACTGTGCTGATATTAAGTATTCATTGAATGTGTGTCATGAAGCAGAGATAACTTGCAACTAGTAGCTTACTAAGTGATTTACATAGATTAAGATAATTTAATCCACACAACAAATATATAAAGTAAAAAAAATTGACTTTAAGAAACCATTTTATTTTTAATTAGCCAATGGCTTCAAAAAACAATGACCCAAAAATAGTTTCAGTAGGAAACGACTCAAAAAAAAAGCCTTTACTTTTTTTTAATTGAAATTCAATTATCCAGCATATAGTACATCATTAGTTTTTGATATAATGTTCAGTGATACATTAGTTGCATGTAACACCCAGTGCTCATCACATCACGTGCCTTCCTTAACTTTTGTAATAGCTTTGGTTAACATGAATCACTCAGTAGTAGACATTAGTAGACATGCTTGTGATCAACAGGAAGGCAGGGAGGGAAGGAAAACTTGAGGTAAACTTCCTAGACAGGGTCTGCAAAATTCAACTTCTTTTTCCACATGGTTTTGATTTTTCACAAACCAGAATGAGTATCTTCATAAACCAGAGTCTTGGATAATTACCAGTCAGCCAAGGATTTAAGACAGGTCCCTGTATTAGAACTAAGTGATAAGTATATAAGGTGATGGGTGGCATCATTTATATCATTTATTTTTCAGTTTTTAACCAATTCACTAGATTTATTGTGTTCTCTTCCATTTTTTTATGTATCTATCTTTGAAAGTACTCAATTCAGTGGAATCATGAAAATGGACAAGGATATTTTTTACTGACCTAGTTCTTAATTCTTCAAGGTAGTTCAGAAGCCATTCCATAATAATAATTAGTGGTGATCTTCATGACAATTCTGTGAATTCATTAGTATTATTATTCTCATTATATAAATTAAGAAGTTGAGAGAATTTATGTAACTTGATTGAAGCCACACAGTGAAAAGGTGGTACTTGCAAGAACTAAGTCTGTAATTTGAAGTTGGATGACTGAATCAGATATAGTTAAGTCCAAATTCTAGCTATTTAACTCAATATGTGTGGGACTTTTCTGTGATTTGAACTGTTTGAATTAAATTTCCTCATTTGTAAATAGGGGAATAAAATAGAGTTTCATTTTGAGGGTTTAAAAATTAAATACAATGATGTGAATAAAGCAATTAGTAAAGTTCCTGGTAGAATTTTCTCCATAAGTACTTAGATTTTATTAGTCATTACTTTCTCACAATACCTGATAGAAATGTATGAAACACCCCGCTAAATTTCACACTGCCCGATAGTAGCTCTATATCCTAATTTTAAGTTCGAAAACATCATAATTAAAGTGCTGCATTTATTTGACAGAAGCTCTATATGGGGTACCATACTAAGTGATTTACATAGATGAAGACCATTTAATCCATAGAATAGATATATAAAGCCATTTTCAGTATTTTCTACATCATGCAGATACAGAAATAGAAAAATAGAGAAGTCAAGTGTAATGTTCCAAATCACAGTTAGCCTGTGGCAGAATCTGGATTCTAAACTAGACAAACAAAAAACTAAATTTTCAACCAATCATATTATGAGTAGTTCCATATCTTAAAATTCAAATATAATATAATTAATTATGATTAATTATAGCCTGTAATGATGACTCCTAAATATCTCTTCGAGAGGATCTTTTTACAGTGGGTCTCCACTTAAACCAGTCTGGCTTCCAAGGGATTCTCTTCTTCTTCTTCAATCCCGTAACCACCAGAAACATCACCCATGATCCTGTGGGTCAAACTTCCATTGTTACACTGATGATAGAGAAATGTTGAAAACAGCAACTCAATTTTATTTGTAATGTTTTATTACATGTCATTCATTGTGAGTTTAGTTCTTGCAGGTGACCTACTTAATTTACTCTGAGGATCGCACCAAGAATCTGCCTCATCTCATTGTTGTACAAATTAGTTTAGGCTAATTTATGCTATGGTAACAAATAGCCCCCAAATCTCAAGGGACTAACCATAAAATTTCTCTCTCTCTCAGCTACATTTACAATGTGGGTAGAGGGTGGAGGGTGAATTTATGCACCATATAAGTATCAGTAAGGGAAGGTGATGGAGCCTCTTAACATTTCAATCGAAGCTCTTAGAATAGATGATGCGGGAGAATGAAAAGATGGTGAGTAAACACCAGAATGCTAATACTTTCATCTGTAAGTGACACATCAATTGGACTCATATTCACCTATGCAGAGGAAGTTGAAAAGCCACAAATTTATAGATGAGCAGAGAAGAGAAGGAAACCAAGAAATACTGGTAAACAGCTTGAGTGTGTGCGTGCAAACAGGCCACCAAGTTCTGACAGGAAAAGAGGATATAACTATGGCAGAAATTCACTGAACTTGTTTGCAGCATAAGAGGATGTCAGTGGCACAGAGGGAACATGATGCCAAAATTATATTTATCACCCCAATCTGAAAAGCCAGAGGGGAAAAAAAAAACTAAAATACTAACAGGCCCAGAAACATCACAAAAATGAAACAGAATAGAAACTAGTGAGGACTGAAACAGAATGAAGAGGCATTTCCCTTTATGAAGAAGGCGATACTACTCAGTTCCAGACAACTTTTATGTTTTAGGAATAAAAGCCCAATGTTAACACATTTTTGAAAAGAAACCACATGTCCAACACTTTAGGCTGCTATGAACAATAAATATTGTTATGATAATTTGGGTAGAAATCCCACACAAGCTAGCATTTTTATGGCTCTTGGGTAAGTACCAGGAGTGGGAATGCTGGGTCTTATGCTATGTGTAAGGATAACTTTTAAAACAAATTTCAAACCACTTTCTAAGTGGCTCTACAATTTTACATTCCCATCAGCAGTATGTGAGAGTTCCAGATGTTCCACATTATCACCAGTACTCGGCAAAATCGATCTTTAATTTCATCTGTCGTAGCTGGTGTGTAGATAAATCTCTCTGTGATTTTTTTAAAGATTTTGTTATTTATTTGAGAGAGAGAGAAAGAGAGCACAGGTGGTGAGAAGGGGCGAGGGAGAAACAGACTCCCTGCTGAGCAGGGAGCCCTTTGGATGCGGGGCTTTAGCCCAGGACCCTGAGATCATGACCTGAACCAGTCAGACCCTTAACCGACTGAGCCACCGAGGTGCCTCACCTCATTGTGATTTTCATTAGCATTCTCTAATGACTGAACATGCTGAGACTCTTTTCATAAGCTTATGACCGAATCATTATCTTTTTGTGCGTGTATGTGCAGTGGGCATAGCTTAATAAATATTCCTAAATATATCTAAATAGACTAAATATTTCTAGCTCCATAGATAAAATTTAAGTTAGTCTCTAGATTTTTCATTTTGAGATGATAGCCTGTCTTAGCAACATTCTCTCTGCTGTGCCACTGATATCACGGGATAATGAGAAAAAAGATCTAAAGAGTTACTAAAGAAAAATTTTAGAGAAAAATGGAATTTGTCTTTTTTATTGAAAATGTTTTTATCTATCCTAGGTAAATAATTGATTAGATATGTGTTTTACAAGTACTTTCTCCAGTCCATGGCTTGTTTTAATCTTCTTAATAGCACCTTTGAAAGAACAACGTATTTTTAAATTGAAATGAAGTCTAATTTGTCATTTATTTCTCTTAGTTTATGCTTTTTGGTCCTTTCTAAGAAACGTTTGCATAATTATAAGGTCACAAAAACTGTTCTGGTTTCTTCTCGCAATTTTATAATTTAGATATTTCGTTTAGGTTTATAATCCATTTCATGTTAATTGTTGTATAGAAAAAAAGTTGGTTTTTTTGATATGGATATCCAGTTGTTTCAGTATTATTTGTAGAGAAGACTAGTCTTTCTCTATTGAACAGCTTTGATATTGTTTTTGAGAATCAATTGACCTCATAGACATTAATTTCTTGATTCTGTATTCCATATGATTTATCAGTGATTTTGACAATATGCATCACTTAATGACTAGATTACTTTAAAAAAAGATGGACAGGAAATAGATGTAATTGATTTTACTCTGCAAAAAACTGGATTGCCATAATGGTGTATGCTTCGTAATGAATACATATCAATTTTTTTAAGAAAAAAATTTGAATGATGATCCTTTAAAGATGGTTCATTAGCTTACCCCCCCAAAAAAACCATGAAATTCAGACAAAAAGGAAAATAAATAGGTATTGATCTATTTGTGAAGGTATTTCCAGGTATTACAATAAAGTGGAAAAAAGTTGTTTCCCTTTCTTCAGGCAAAGGAAATGGTCAGGACTGTCTTTCAAAATATGTTTAACATGAACTGAAATTTGGATATGACTGCCAAACCAGGCAGAGAATCAGGATATGTGCTGAAAATATTGTTATAAGAGTTGGCATAATAAAATTGATACCTCAGTTATTTTGAGAGATTAAATTACAAGCAATAATGTATAGTTTGAGAGTGAAAGGGACCCAGGATAGAATACTGGGGGGGCAAAATTTAAATAAAATCAGTAGACGAGAAGAAGAGGAGCGAAACAAAATGATACACTAGTCTGAATTGTTCTTTGGTGACTCAAGAATGAGCTAATGATTAGTTAATATGTGCCCGTCCAACCTCTGAATCAATTCTATTCAACATGAATCAGTACCATTGTATCTGTCTCCTTCACAGACAAAATTCTAGAAAGAGCATTTAAAGTCCCTTGCCCTTTTATCTCTATCTCTTCTCCCCGAAATCCACTGTGAATGCCTCCTCCATCCTCCTGAAAGGATTCTTCCTAAATTCGCCAGCGTTTTAACATTTACCTCAAGTACCTCTTAAGTTAGCAACATACAAGAAAGTCTAGAAACCAGGTGAATCATGTCAAGGAGAAAGGTACCATGTGCATAAGTATTTCTTAGAATTCATCATTTGTTCTAATGATGAAAGATATATCCATCCTTCTTCCCATATTTCTAAAATATTGAAAGTATATATGATATCTTCTTTTTACTTGCATCAAGAGCAGATGACATGATTCCTCCACATCTACGAGGTATAAAACACCTGCATTCTGAGAGAAGAGTGGAAGAAGGAGGGAGGAAGGTAGAAAGGGAGGGATGGAGAAAAATTTCATCAAATGGGCAACAACCGGCTCAGAGCTCGTACAGAAGGATTTAGAAATGTCCATCATAGCTGGACTTTCTGAGATTACTGAATTTACCAACTTAGCTTCAACAAGATAAAAATCTGAGGAATGAGACTACAGGAGAGTAAGAATTAAATGTATGGTAAAGAGCCATTGTAGATACAGATTTTTTTTCCGGAATTGTCTCAGTGAAAGAAGGGTCATAAGGATATTTATAGAACTCATGCAATAGGAACATGCCCACATCTAAGTGTTCTTTAGATGTTTTTCCATATATTACTGATGAGAGTGTAAAATGGTATAACCACTTTGTTTTTGTTTCTTTTTTAGTTTGTTTTTTTAGATTTATTTTTTTATGTTTTATTTTATTTTTAATTGTTTTCCATTTTTTTTAATTTAAATTCAATTAATTAACATATAATGTATTATTGGTTTCAGAGGTAGAGGTCAGTGATTCATCAGTCTTATATAACACCCAGTGCTCATTACGTCACATGCCTTCCTTAATGTCCAACAGCCAATTACCCCATCACCCCATCCCCTTCAGCAACCCTCAGTTTGTTTCCTATGATTAAGGGTCCCTTATGGTTTATCTCCCTCTCTGTATTCAACTTGTTTTATTTTTTCCTCTCTTCCCATATGATCCTATGTTTCTTAAATTCCACACACCAGTGAGATCATATAATAGTCTTTCTCTGATTAACTTATTTCACTTAGCATAATACCCTCTAGTTCCACCCAATCATTGCAAATGGCAGGACTTCATTTTTTGATGGCTGAGAAATATTCCATTTTGTGTGTGTGCACACACTATGGGCTCATTCCTTAGTTTGGCTATTGTAGATACCGTTGCTATAAACATTGGGGTGCAGGTGTCCCTTCCAATCACTATGTTTGTATTTTGGGGTAAATACCCGGTAGCGCAATTGCTGGGTCATAGGTTACCTCTATTTTCAACTTTTTGAGAAACTTCCATGTTGTTTTCCAGAGTGGCTGCACCAGCTTGCATTTCCACCAACAGTATAGGAGGGTTCCCCTTTCTCCGCATCCTCGCCAACATCTGTCGTTTCCTGACTTGTTAATTTTAGCCATTCTGATTGGTGTGAGGTAGTATCTCATTGTGGTTTTGATTTGTATTTCCCTGATGCCGAGTGACCTTGAGCAAAAATTTTTTCATGTGTTTGTTGGCCATTTATATGTCTTCTTCGGAGAAAGGTCTGTTCATGTCTTCTGCCCATTTCTCGATTGGATTATTTGTTCTTTGGCTGTTGATTTTGGTATGTTCTTTATAGATTTTAGATACTAGCCCTTTATCTTATATGTCATTTGTAAATAGATGTTTTTTGCAAATGAGGACAACAAAAAAGGAACTGAACTCATAAAAATACAACTTGTGTATATTAATTTACCCTTTGGGGAAAGAGAAAAGAGATGAGCAATGAGATTCTGCAAGTTATAGAAATGATTTCAGAGGCATTAGGTGTGGATGGACCCAAAAGGGTATCATTTTGAGCTGCTGGGCCACTCCTGGACTGGGCTAGTGGTGAGGAAGTATCTCAGTTCATATTCAGAACTCCCCCTTCCCCACATTCACTGGGGAACATTTTAATTGGTAGTCAGCAGCTTTCTTCTATAATTCAAGCTCAATAAATTTATGCTGCTGCCTCAGCATGAAACAGACCTTGCTGTGAGTTTTGCTGGAGGATGAATCTACCAACATGATCTCAGACAGACTTACAGAATAGGGTCAAATTTGTTTTGCAGGGACAGAACAAAAGCAGGAAAGCTTATCCCAGAGATATCCATATATTGGATATAGCCCCAGCAGCAAATGGATCAGAGTTCATGACATTGATGAAGTTCTGTTACTGAGGGTGCAGACAGAAGAGGCACTGTCCAGCACATGATACCAGGGAATGAGACCAGAATCTCAGGAGAAAGAAAGATGGAGGGGAGGTAAGTAAAGAGGGATAGCGTTATGAAGACTAACGATGGTCTTCAGGTGTCTGATAAGAGCAGAACTGGTTCCCAACAACAAAGGGCAAGGAAGTCTCACTATCCCCAAATTTACTTCATAATGCTTCACTGCTGGTTTTTCCAATGATAAGCACTCCTTCCCCCCTGCCTTGTACTCACTTAGGTCCTCCCCCATCTGCCTTCCCACCGTCTGTACCTATCAGGTAATGCTCCCATGGCAGCTCCTTCCTCTTGAATAAGTCAGACAATGAGATTGTTACTAAAGAATTCCTACTAATTCTGATTAACTATGAGGAAAGAAAAAGTCAACCCTATGAGAAACAATCTGTGACCTATGAATTTGTAATATGAAGCACTGGAGAGTAAAGCTGTGGAAATCAAGGACTTAGCTGACTGACCAATCTATCCTAAATACATGTTGGCTGGATACAACCTTTCTTCATAAATGATCATTCTGACTATGACCACTCACTAGAGTTTTAGCTGCATAAACCACAGCTGTTCTTGAATAACTGGCATATTTGGTGACATTCAGTATATGGTTAAGTGATTGTGAGCTTGCTGACATAAAGCAACAGTGTTGGAGAGTCTAGGAAAGCACGACATAACTGAACCCTGTTTTTTAAAGGATAGCAAATATTTTTCTATTGTACAACTTGAGAATTTCATGATTCTAGATATGCAATTTTTCAAAGCAATGATCTTTATCAGAGAAGAACTCTCATTTGGGGACTTAGAGCCCAAATTTTTAGAATATTCAGTCATCAGTGAATTGTGGTGATCAAATTATCTTTAGTTGCTTTACAGCCCTTTTCTGCATCATTTCTGGTGTCCCAAGTTCTGCCCTCTGTCTTCCTTTTTTACTTCTAGATTGAGCTCCCTTTTAAGGAAACTATCTTTTCACCCCTTTATTTTCTATTCATTTTTGATGCTTGAGCTCCAAAATGATTGAAGCATTCAAATGATGTGTATATTCTTAAACATCAACAAGCCTAAATTTACCAATCTTTTGCTAATGATAACTCTGAACACTTTAAACCCTAGGAACTAAACTCTATTCTGGCTAGGTTAACCCATTTACCTATGTCCTTTAGTAAGCAAGAGTGAGTCCACTTACCTCTACATTGTTTCTCAGATTTTCCTTTCCTCCTAGATATTTCTTGCCTCTAGTAATTGTGAAATGTGTATTACAGAATTTCTGCTATTTTAAGCATGCCACTCATTTTAAGGAATTCCATGTTAGTAATAGAGACAAAATAAAATACAGTTTTACTAGTAATGTAAAAAATGGCATGGAACTTTGATCCAGATTGTAAAAATTACATGGATTTGAATCATCTTCTCTCGAGCTCTACCTCACATTCTTTTAAAAGGACACCCATTCTTATGCAGATATGTAATATATAGATATAGATATCTAAGTATATTATGCTCTTGGGTGAAGCTGTTTCTATCATTCTTCTCTTCCATAAGAAGCTTTTCATACCAGTATACAGGTTAGAGTCTGATTAGTTGCTAGTCTAAACTAACAGTTCCTGACTCAAGGACAGTGGGAAAAAAAAATAGAGCACTAAGGATTAGCTGCAATTTTGGATAGGGAGAGATTTATGAAAATCCGATTAATGTACAATTTCCAAACAAAATGAACAAGCATTATTATTTTGTCCACAGGTCCAGAAGGACATATAGAAAGGTCAGCAGTTGATTCCCTTACTCAGATGATCTGGTGGTTCTAATGCATTTGACCTGCCATGCACTTAACCTGTTCTTATGGACTAGTGCGTGGGGATATCCTCCCTCAAAACAGTGATGTGCATCTATGAGTCAGTCTTTTTTCATCAATAATATATGTGAAATGGATGATATGGTCTTAGACTTCGGCCAAAATCAGAGAGACTCACTACGATGACTTTGGATGGAAAAAGGAGTAGAGAAGTGTACCACTGACTGAGATACTTCTTTCATTTTCTTCTGGAGACCCAAAGACATTATGTCCATCTCCAACATTACAGTCTTCATGCCTTCTCTGTTGACACTAATAGGAATCCCAGGTCTAGAGTCTGTGCAGTGCTGGATCAGGATTCCATTCTGTGCCATGTATCTTTTTGCTTTGATTGGAAATTCCTTGCTTCTGATCATCATCATTTCAGAGCGTAGTCTCCATGAGCCCATGTACATTTTTGTAGGCATGCTAGGAGTCACAGATATTGCACTTGCAACCACCATTATGCCCAAGATGTTTGGCATATTCTGGTTTCATGTGCCAGAGATTTATTTTGATTCTTGCTTGCTTCAAATGTGGCTCATCCACTCATTTCAGTGCATAGAGTCAGGCATCCTCCTGGCCATGGCTCTGGACCGTTATGTGGCCATCTGTTATCCACTAAGACATGGTGCCATCTTCACCCACCAGCTGGTCACCCAAATAGGGGCTGTGGTAACACTCAGGGCTGCCATTCTGGTAGCCCCATGCCTAGTACTGATAAAGTGCCAGTTTCAATTTTACCATACAACCATCATCTCCCACTCCTACTGTGAGCATATGGCCATTGTGAAACTGGCTGCAGAAAATGTGCGGGTCAACAAAATCTATGGTTTGTTTGTGGCATTCACTGTTGCAGGGTTCGACTTCACCTTCATCACTTTGTCCTACATACAGATATTTATCACAGTTTATCACTTGCCCCAGAAGGAGGCTCGGTGGAAAGCATTCAATACCTGCTTCGCCCACATCTGTGTCTTCCTCCAGCTCTACTTCCTCGCCTTCTTCTCCTTCTTCACACATAGGTTTGGTGCTCATGTTCCCCCTTATATCCATATCCTCTTCTCTAGCCTCTACTTGCTGGTCCCCCCATTTCTCAATCCACTTGTCTATGGTGCCAAGACCAAGCAGATCCGCATTCATGTGGTAAAGTTGTGTTCATAAAATCCACTGTGATTAACACCTGCAGCCTTCCCCTTTATGCAATAGTAACAATCTCTCAAAACTAAATAAAACAGCAAAAATGCATGCTGATTGTGATGCTTGAGTTTTCTATTTAATTCTTTTGTGAAATTTGCCTGCCTTTTAGACAGTTGTTACATCATAGCCCATGATACCTATTCTTCATGAGATTTAGATCCTACTGGGTAATGAGAATAAGTAATGTAGAAAGAGCAAAATAGTGAACATGTATCATTTCCTTTTTTCTTAATTTTTAGTTCCTGCTTGAACTTTCTCCTTTAAGTATCCTTCTCTAGAAGGATTAACAGATATGTATCTCTCGATGAATTTAAATGCATCCATGACTCATTGTTTTTGATTGCCCAGGTCAGTGAAAACAGAACATTGATTCTGTTTGTTTCTGGATCATCTCAAACATCTTTAAAACAAATGAGAGGAAGTTTTTATTATTATTATTATTATTCTTACTCAAACAAAAAACACCCAAACAAAGAAGTAAAAACTATGTATCTGATGAGACATAGTCTTCAAATTTCAACATTTGCAGTGTCATTCAGGGCATTAAGATACAAAAATCCTGAGCAATCCAGTTTTCCTTTTAACACTTCACTACTTTTTCTGCAACCTCACCATTACTTACTTATTAATTCATCAAGTGTTATAAAAAACCTACAATACTGTAAATTCTATACTAAAGAATAGAGGCATAATGGTAAATTTGACATAGTGTTTACATTTTTTTTTATTTTATAGCCACCATAGCTTTATATTTCTGGGAGAAAGAGAGAGAGGAAAATGAGAGAAAAGCAGTAGAGGTACCAATGGAATGTGGGTTAGCAAAGAGAGCGAAGCACTGAAATTCAACTGAAAGCAGCAGTCTGTAGAGTTATTTTTATTTTCTTTGTTTTTTTAATTAGGGAGTCTGATTCTTCTTTTTTTTTAATTTTAATTCCAGTTATTTAACATACAGTGTTATAGCTTTAGGTGTACAATATGGTATTCAACATTTGTATACATCACCTTGCTCATCTCAGCAAGTGTGCTCCTTACTCCCCATCAGCTATTTCACCCATCCCCCCACCCACCTCCCCTCTGGTACCCATCAGTTTGTTCTCTGTAGTTAAGAGTCTCTCTTTCTTGAGTTCTCTCTCTCTCTCTCTCTCTTTCTTATTTTTTCCCTTTACTTGTTTGTTTTTTTCCTTAAGTTCCACACATGAATGAAATCATATGGTATTTGTCTTTCTCTGTAAGGAGTCTGATTCTTAACAAAAGACAAATGAATGGCTAAGCAGGTAAGGCATTCATGACAGGTAGATAATATTGGAGATTAAATAGAGAATCAAGAAACTGCACAGGTTTTTTTCAGTGTAATGTACATTTTGTAGAGATAAGACAAATACAAATATCAAGAATGATTATGGACATTGTGCCAACTCGAACTTTATTTTGAAAGCTATCATATGTCATTGGTGAGCTTTTTACTATAAGAAAGGCAGGTGTGTGTGTGTGTGTGTGTGTGTGTGTGTGTGTGTGGTGTGTGCGTACCTACTTGGCATTTGGCAGCATATCTTCTCAGTGGATATAAAATATTATGCTTTTTAATCACTCAAGACTATTGTATTAATGAGTATATAGAGTGTTCTGTCTAAAGTAATGGCTTGAGAACTTAAGGCTTGTTGGCTGTTCCTGAAAACCTCAGCTCATAGATCACCTTTTTAAAGATTATGGAAAATTTTCACACATGTGCAGATGTCCATACTTTGATTTATGACATTAAAATCAATGTATATATAAAATATTAGATAGTTGCATGTCACATGGGTGTGGATATTCTGGTTTTGTTTTATAGACTGGGCTTTATCAGATGACTGCTGAAGATGATTACTTTATAATTTAGAGGCTATCCTGAGGCATCTTTTGAGGCTGTTAAATGTCAGTATTTATTAGATAGGATTTGATTGGATTACCAGGAGTGGTTGTTGTCTTTGATAACAGTGTCTTTGAAATAAAAAATAAAAAAAAACTAAAAAAAAATCAGAGGTAATTTATTTTTTTCCTTTTCAATTTAAATTCAATAAATTAACATATAATGTATTATTAGTCTCAAAAGTAGAGTTCAATGATTCATCAGTCTTATATAATACCCAGTGCTCATTACATCACATGCCCTCTTCCTTAATGTCCATCACCCAGTTACCCCATCTCCCCACCCCTACCCCTCCAGCAACCCTCAGTTTCTTTTTCCTATGATTAAGAGTCTCAGAGGTAATTTCTTAATGTTCTGGAAGGAGTTCAAACTTTTACGCAGAGGGCCAAATAAATAACTTGGGCTATGGGGGCAAAGAGACAAAGTGTATTTTTTAGGTATTTACATAAAAAAAGACAAAGCATATTTCCTCAAAAATTTTGGGGACATTCTATATAATGATGCATCATTTACAATTGACAATATTAATAATAATAAACACACTTGTGTAGTTTTCTGTAATGAGAGTCTACCAATTAGTAGAATGGAATTCACTTTGTTCTAGGGGATAACATTCTGCTCAAGTGTGGCTGAAAGTTAGATTTTCCCTAACATCAAATTGATTGCAAAAATTCATCTGTAAAAACCATTTTTCTTAACTACTGGGCTATACAAAAACAGGCATCAGATCAGCTTTGGATAGTTCACTTTAATTCTAAGTTTCTTTGGGGAATTTTGAAGTATGCCCCAAAATTACTACTTCTGGCAGTTTTCCTGAAAATATGCATGATATAAGATCAACCTAGAGGCAGAATGTGAAAGTAGGAGATATTTCCACCATATTCAATTATTAATAATATCCCACAAAATATCTAGTCTAGAGTCTAGATTATTCAGTTATTTTGGTCTTTAAATTACCAGCACCAGTTCCAAATTAAGACCTAAAAATGAGAAAAAAATGGATCTTTGTAAGAAGAAAAAGGGTAGTCAGGACTCTCTATCCTCCCATATATAAGCCAGGACAATTAGAGGATAAATTCTTAAACATAAAACTGCTTGAAAAAGAAAAAAAATACCTTTGTAAAGGGTAATTTTAATGATTTCTAGAAATTTCAAAATTAATCTTCAAGGGGATTGCATCAATTCCAACAATAACTAAAATAACTTGTTTGGTTGAATTTTCAAGAACACTGGTTATGATTGACATTTTTAACTTCATAAGTGAAATATGATTTTCTTTACTTAACAAAGATTTACTGGCTTTTCCATTAGTATATCCTTTTTATGAAGTACTTTACTGTTCCTTTGATCATGCCTGGTATTTTTCATTTTCAGTTTAAAATCTGATGAATAAATATTGAATTAATATTTTCAAGGACTTTTTCCTCAGGACTTCACAAGAGCCCTTGATTATGCCATGGATTTTTCCTAAGTACTCACTTCAGATGAAGAAAGAGGTCTTTATAATAGTGAGTTTTGACACATCAGGTTTGGGAGTTGACTCTTGCTCCCAGAGCTGGCTTTCAGGTGAGGGAGGAATAATGCTTCGATCCTTCTGGCCTTTTGCAGTCCCTTATCTAAAGGTTCAATTTGGAAGAATAACTTGCAGCATTTGCCTATCTCCTCCCTTCTTTTCCTCTGTAGAGAACTTCCCATAAGCTGCAGGTCTTTTGAACTGACCTCCCTGGAGTAGTTTCTACTCCAGTGTGGGGGTGCCATTCTGACACTTGATGAGTCAATCAGCCACATTTGGGATTTACTTAGCAGATCCATTTGGCCTTCATACTAAACTGTATACTTACATTTAAACAGTATAACATAAGGGAAAGAAAAAAAAGGAGAGGGAGGTAAAATCTCTCTTAACTATAGAGAACAAACTATAGAGAGCATGGCTGGAGGAGAGGTCGGTAGGGGATGGGCTAAATGTGTGGTGGGCATTAAAGAGAGCACTTATGATGAGCACTGGGTGTTACATGTAAGTGATGAATCATTAAATTCTACTCCTGAAACCAATATTATACTATGTGTTAACTAACTAGAATTTAAATAAAAATTTGAAAAAAAAACCAGATATTTTGTCTTTCATTTACAACTTTTACGTATAATTTCTAAAATTCTTGAGAACCTCTATTATTCAGATTTGCAAGGATTCCCTACTGAAAATTACAAAACATTGTTGAGAAAAAGTAGACAAGATAAAGAAATAGAGACCTATACCATGTTCTTAGATTGGAAATCTCAATATTGTTAAGGTGTCAATTCTTAGTAAACTTATCAAAAGATTCAAAAGAGTCCTTTGGGTACAAACGTTGTGATCCAAAAGGGCACTTGCACCCCAATGTTTATAGCAGCAATGTCCACAACAGACAAACTATGGAAAGAGCCCAGATGTCCACTGACAGATGAATGGTTAAAGAATATGTCACTGGGCGCCTGGGTGGCTCAGTTGGTTAAGCGACTGCCTTCGGCTCAGGTCATGATCCTGGAGTCCCGGGATCGAGTCCCACATCGGGGTCCCTGCTCTGCGGGGAGTCTGCTTCTCCCTCTGACCCTCTTCCCTCTCGTGCTCTCTATCTCTCATTCTCTCTCTCTCAAATAAATAAATAAAATCTTTAAAAAAAAAAATAAAGAAGATGTCACACACACACACAGGAATATTATTCAGCCATTAAAAAATGATGAAATCTTACCATTTACAATGACATGGATGGAACTAGAGGGTATCATGCTAAACAAATCAGAGAAAAACAATTATCATATGCTTTCATTCATATGTGGAACTTAAGAAAAAAAGCAGAGGATCATAGGGGGAAGGGAAAAATAAGAAGAAATCAGAGAGGGAGACAAACCATAAGAGACTCTTAAGTATGAGAAACAAACTGACGGTTGCTGAATGGGAGGTGGGTGGGGGGATGAGATAACTGTGTGATGGGCATTAAGGAGGGCACATGATGTAATGAGCGCTAGGTGTTCTACGCAACTGATGAATCACTGAACCCTACATCTGAAACTAATGATACACTATACATTAACTAATTGAATTTAAATAAAATAAGTTATTTAAAAAATAAAGATTCAAAAGTCCTGAAGAGAATTTTAGCAAACTTTTTTGTCATGATTGAGAAACTAATTCTATATACTCTATAGAAATACAAAGGGGCTACACACAAAGCAATCTTAAAAAGCAGAATATATTTTGAGCATTTACAATACCTGAAATTAGTATTTACTATAAAACTATAATAATCAAGACAGTGTAGTATCAGCATCAGCATAAGGATAAGGACATAGGTTAATGAAACAGAATAATCTTCAACCTAACCCACATTTGTATAGGTCAATTGACTTTCTACAGAGATGCTAAATCAATTCAATGGAATATAGATAGCCTTTTCATCAAATGGAACTGCAACAATTATTAAATATATATATATAAATTTTTATGTTATATATATATTTTTGTATATTATATATTATATATAATATGTGTATAATATTTTGATTGTCTTACACCCATACAAAGTAGTGCTAAATTAAAAATAGAGCTTCTAGAAAAAAATAGAATATCTAAATGACTGGAGGATAGGCAAAGATTTCCTTATTAGGACACAGAAAGCTATAAGCTACCATCTTTTTAATAATCTTTACTCAAGAAAAGCATAGTTTGAAAAAATTAATAAGCAATACCCAGATTGTGAGATTGTTTCATATATATATATATATATGAGTATATATGAATATATATATGATTTATACTAACAAAACACTTGAGTCTAAATTACAGAAATAAGTCTTACAACTCCATAATAAAAACACAAAAGTGGACACAATTCTTGATCAGACTAACACACCCAATAACATCTAAATACAAAAAAAAAAGTTTTTGAGTAAATAAGACAAACAGTTCATATTTTCATGATTCTATTTATAGGTGATCTGGAACAGGCAAAATTAATATAAGGGGGAAAATAAAGTAGTGGTTTCTTCTGCAGGGGTGGGAGGTAGTAGACATTGATTGGGAAGGAGCTTGAAAAGGGAAATTTCTGAAGTGATGGAAATGTTCTATATCTTGATGGAGTTGTAGGTAGCACATGTATCAAAAGATAAGGTTGAGCATTTAAGCTCAACATCATTTATCATCAGGGAAATACAAATCAAAACTACAATGAGATATCACCTTACACCTGTCAGAATGGCTGAAATTAACAACACAAGACAAGAAACAAGAGATACTGGTGAGGATGCAGAAGAAGGGGAATGCAAACTGGTGCAGCCACTCTGAAAAACAGTGTGAAGATTCCTCAAAAGTTAAAAATAGAACTACACTATGATCCAGCAATTGTACTATTAGGTATTTACCCAAAGGATACAAAAATACTAATTTGAAGGGATACATGCACCCCAATGTTTATAGTAGCATTATCAACATAACCAAATTATGGAAAAAGCCCAAATATCCATTGACTGATGAATGGATAAAGAAAAGGTGGTATATATATATATATATATGTATGTATATATATATATATATATATATGTATGTATATACATATATATGTATGTATGTATATATATATACACATACATACACACACACACTATATATATATATATATATATATATATAAAGGAATATTACTCAGCCATCTAAAAGAATGAAATGTTGCCATTTGTAACGATGTGGATAGAGCTAGAAAGTACTATGCTAAGTGAAATAAGTCAGTCAGAGAAAGACTAATACCACATATGATTTTACTTATATGTGGAATTTAAAAAACAAAACAAATGAACATAGGAAAAAAAAGAGAGCAGGAAACTAAGAAACAGACACTTCACTATAGAGAACAAGCTGACGGTTACCAGTGGGGAAGTGGGTGGGGGGATACGTTGAATAGGTGATGGGGATTAAGGAGGGCACTTGTCATGATGAGCAGGAGGTGTGTATGGAAATATTGACAGTTACTGACATGCAAAGAGGTGGGTCTAGAGTGAACATTGAAGGTTTGGATCCTGATTGGAATCATAAGCATGGTAATTATTTTTAATAGAAAGATACATAAATATGTACATATAAACATAATTATATAATTATATATTTCTGTGTGTATGCACATTTATTTTTATAAACATATTTCCTTAGCTCTGTCCACTGAAGAGAACGAATAGCATGATAAATCACTAGCAAGCAAAACCCTTGTTTTGGGGATCCTAAACAGGGAAAGCATAATATAAGTTAGAATAATAATGCTGTGCCAGAAAGTAAGAAACTGTTCAAAATGTGATTGGGACATATCAAAAGAGCCACAAACTAGTCTGAAAAAAAAACTCTGTCCAGCCCAGTGTAGAAAAATCATAATAGTAATAATGATTATAGATTATAATATTAGAATCTCTAACCAGGGTAAATGATGAAGGTTGTTCACAGTAGAAAACTGGAAGAGGTGGCTGTTCTTTCATATGTGTAGCTGCTATGAACATTGAGGTGTAGATCCTAGCACAAAGTCACAAAGCTCATGGAAAAACATGAAAACCTGGCTCAATCAGAACAAAATAAATTGTCAGAATAATCTTAAAGAAACAGAATTATATGAATTACCTGACAAAGAATTGAAAATAAGCAGGACATGTAGGGAAATGTTGAATCACTATGTTGTACACCTGAAACTAATGTTGCACTGTATGTTAATTAACTGGAATTTAAATAAAAACTTAAATATAAGTAAAAAACAAAAACAAAAACAAAATAACCATCATAAAGATGTCCAATGAACAAGGGTGGAGCAAGATGGCCGAGGAATAGGAGACCTGGATTTCGTCTGGTCTCAGGAATTCAGCTGAATAGGGATCAAACCATTCTGAACACCTACGAACTCAACAGGAGATTAAAGAGAAGAATAGAAACAACTCTCTGAACAGAAAAGCGACCACTTACTGGAAGGTAGGACGTGCGGAGAAGTGAATCCAAGGCGATATTCAGGAGGATAGATTGCTGGGGAAGGGGCCTCCAGCCACTTCTGGCAAGTGATAGAGCAGCGGAGCACAAAATAAGAACTTTTAGAAATTGGCTCCACTGAGGGACGTCACTCCAGTGGCTAAGCGGGGGGGTGGAACCCTCGCGGGACAGTGTGGTCTCAGGACCCTCGGGGTCACAGAAAGACCGGGGGTGCCTGAGTGCGGCAGAGCTCCCAGGTATCAGCGTGGGGAAGCCGGCTGCAGAGACGGAGCCGAGGCGCGGGCTCTTAGGTGGGGGTTGCCATAAACTGTGATCGGTGACAATCAGGCCACTGCTCCTCCAGCAGGGACCCAATAAGCGGCAGATCGGGTGAGGCTCCCCTTCCTCCCCGGGGAGGAGTGGTGCGGGAACGCACCGCAGGGATCTGCTGGGTTTGGAGACCACATGGGGTCGGGTGCCAGAGATAGAAATGCTCAGTCACAGGCCGGGTGAGCAAGAGTGCGGCCGGAGGCGGGGGGGGGGGGGGGGGAGATGGGAGTGACTGACCGCTTTTCTCTGGGGGCGCGCTGAGGAGCGGGGCCCCGAGTTCTCAGCTCCTCCTGGGCAGAGATTGGGAGGCCGCCATTTTCAGTCTCGTCCTCCAAAGCTGTACGGAAAGCTTGCAGGGAACAAAAGCTCCCAAGAGCAAACTGGAGCAGATTACTTACCCCAGACCTGGCAAGGGCGGGGCAATTCCGCCTCCGGCAAAGACATTTGGGAACCACGGCAACAGGCCCCTCCCCCAGAAGATCAGCACGAACAGCCAGCAAGCCAAGACCAAGTTTACCGATCAAGCAGAACGGGAGAACTCCAGCGCTAGGGGAATACTGAACATAGAATTCATGGCTTTTTTACCATGATTCATTAGTCTTTCAAAGTTAATTTTTTTAACTGTTTTTTTCTTTTTTTGAATTTTTCTTTTTCCCTTTTTCAACCAACATCTTATCAATCCCTTTTTTAAAAAAAATTTTTTTTATTTTTCATTTTTAGAGTCATATTTTATCCCTTCATAGTAGTTACCCTTATTTTTGGCATATATATATAAGTTGTTCCCTCTTTAAAATTATGAGATACAGTTTCTTCTAACAGATCAAAATATACCCTAAATCTCTAGTGTATGGCTTTGCTCTAGTCTCCTGCCTAATCACATTCTCTCTCCCTTTTTTTTCTTTCTTTCTTTCCTTTTTTTAATCCTCTTTTCTTTTTTCAAACACCTTCTTATCAATTGCTTTTTAAAATTTTTTTATAATTTTCATCTTTACAGTCATAATCCATCCCTTCATTGTATCAACCCTTACTTTGTACATATATAAGTCTTTCTTTAAAATTTTAGGAGGCGCTTTCTTCTAACAGACCAAAATACACCCAAAATCTAGTGTGTGGCAATAATCTATGCACCAGCCTGATCATATTTGATCATATTCTGTTTTTTGTTTTGTTCTGTTTTTCTTGTTTTTATCTTTATCTTTTTCTTTTCTTTTTTTTTTCTCTTTCTTTTTTCTTTCTTTCCCTTTCTTTTCCTCTGGTTTCAGGTCTTTTCTGATTTGTTTAGAGTATATTTTCTGAGAACGTTGTTAACCTCTTAGCATTTTGTTCTCTAATTCATCTATTCTCTGGACAAAATGACAACATGAAAAAAATCACCTCAACAAAAAGAACAAGAGGTAGTACCGTCTGCCAGGGACCTACTCAATATGGACATTAGTGTGATGTCAGACCTAGAGTTCAGAATCATGATTTTAAAGATACTAGCTGGGCTTGAAAAAAGCGTGGAAGTTATTAGAGAAACCCTTTCTGGAGAAATAAAAGAACTAAAATCTAACCAAGTCGAAATCAAAAAGGCTATTAATGAGGTGCAATCAAAAATGGGGGCACTAACTGCTAGGATAAATGAGGCAGAAGAGAGAATCAGCGATAGGAGACCAATGATGGAAAATAAAGAGGCTGAGAAAAAGAGAGAGAAACAAATACAGGATCACGAGGGGAGAATTCGAGAGATAAGCGATACCATAAGACGAAACAACATTAGAATAATTGGGATCCCGGAAGAAGAAGAAAGAGAGAGAGGGGCAGATGGTATATTAGAGCAAATAATAGCAGAGAACTTCCCTAATGTGAGGAAGGAAACAGGCATCAAAATCCAGGAGGCACAGAGAACCCCTCTCAAAATCAATAATAATAGGTCAACACCCCGACATCTAATAGTAAAACTTACGAGTCTCAGAGACAAAGAGAAAATCCTGAAAGCAGCTCGGGAGAAGAGATATGTAACCTACAATGGTAGAAACATTAGATTGGCAACAGACCTATCCACAGAGACCTGGCAGGCCAGAAAGGACTGGCAAGATATCTTCAGAGCACTAAACGAGAAAAATATGCAGCCAAGAATACTATATCCAGCTAGGCTATCACTGAAAATAGAAGGAGAGATAAAAAGCTTCCAGAACAAACAAAAACTAAAGGAACTTGCAAACACGAAACCAGCCCTCCAAGAAATATTGAGAGGGGTCCTCTAAGCAAAGAGAGAACCTAAAAGCAGCAAAGAGCGGAAACGAACACAGACAACAGACAGTTAACACTCACCTTACAGGAAATACAATGGCACTAAATTCATACCTTTCAATAGTTACCCTGAATGTAAATGGGCTCAATGCCCCAATCAAAAGACACAGGCTATCAGATTGGATTAAAAAACAAGACCCATCCATATGCTGTCTGCAAGAGACTCATTTTAGACCCAAAGACACCCCCAGATTGAAAGTGAGGGGGTGGAAAACCATTTACCATGCTAATGGACACCGAAAGAAAGCTGGGGTGGCAATCCTTATATCAGACAAACTAGATTTTAAAACAAAGACTGTAATAAGAGATGAGGAAGGACACTATATCCTACTTAAAGGGTCTATCCAACAGGAAGATCTAACAATTGTAAATATCTATGCCCCGAACATGGGAGCAGCCAATTATATAAGGCAATTAATAACAAAAGGAAAGAAACACATTGACAACAATACAATAATAGTGGGGGACTTTAACACCCCCCTCACTGAAATGGACAGATCATCTAAGCAAAAGATCAACAAGGAAATAAAGACTTTAAATGACACACTGGACCAAATGGACTTCACAGACATATTCAGAACATTCCATCCCAAAGCAACTGAATACACATTCTTCTCTAGTGCCCATGGAACATTCTCCAGAATTGATCACATCCTAGGTCACAAATCAGGTCTCAATCGGTACCAAAAGATTGGGATCATTCCCTGCGTATTTTCAGACCACAATGCTTTGAAACTAGAACTCAACCACAAGAGGAAAGTCGGAAAGAACTCAAATACATGGAGGCTAAAGAGCATCCTACTAAAGAATGAATGGGTCAACCAAGAAATTAAAGAAGAATTAAAAAAATTCATGGAAACCAATGAAAATGAAAACACAACTGTTCAAAATCTTTGGGATACAGCAAAGGCAGTCCTGAGAGGAAAGTATATAGCAATACAAGCCTTTCTCAAGAAACAAGAAAGGTCTCAAATACACAACCTAACCCTACACCTAAAGGAGCAGGAGAAAGAACAGCAAATAAAGCCTAAACCCAGCAGGAGAAGAGAAATCATAAAGATCAGAGCAGAAATCAATGAAATAGAAACCAAAAGAACAGTAGAACAGATCAACCAAACTAGGAGCTGGTTCTTTGAAAGAATTAACAAGATTGATAAACCCCTGGCCAGACTGATCAAAAAGAAAAGAGAAATGACCCAAATCAACAAAATCATGAATGAAAGAGGAGAGATCACAACCAACACCAAAGAAATCCAAACAATTATAAGAACATATTATGAACAACTATATGCCAGCAAATTAGATAACCTGGAAGAAATGGGTGCATTCCTAGAGATGTATCAACTACCAAAATTGAACCAGGAAGAAATAGAAAACCTGAACAGACCTATAACCACTAAGGAAATTGAAACAGTCATCAAAAATCTCCCAAGAAACAAAAGCCCAGGGCCAGATGGCTTCCCAGGGGAATTCTATCAGACATTTCAAGCAGAATTAATACCTATTCTCCTGAAACTGTTCCAAAAAATAGAAATGGAAGGGAAACTTCCAAACTCATTTTATGAGGCCAGCATTACCTTGATCCCAAAACCAGACAAAGACCCCATCAAAAAGGAGAATTACAGACCAATATCCCTGATGAACATGGATGCAAAAATTCTCACCAAAATACTAGCCAATAGGATCCAACAGTACATTAAAAGGATTATTCACCATGACCAAGTGGGATTTATTCCTGGGCTGCAAGGCTGGTTCAACATCCGCAAATCAATCAACGTGATACAATACATTAACAAAAGAAAGAGCAAGAATCATATGATCCTCTCAATAGATGCAGAAAAAGCATTTGACAAAGTACAACATCCTTTCTTGATCAAAACTCTTCAGAGTATAGGGATAGAGGGTACATACCTCAATATCATAAAAGCCATCTATGAAAAACCTACAGCGAATATCATTCTCAATGGGGAAAGGCTGAGAGCTTTTCCCCTAAGGTCAGGAACGCGGCAGGGATGTCCACTCTCACCACTGCTATTCAACATAGTATTAGAAGTCCTAGCCACAGCAATCAGACAACAAAAAGAAATCAAAGGCATCCAAATCGGCAAAGAGGAAGTCAAACTCTCACTCTTTGCAGATGATATGATACTGTATCTGGAAAACCCAAAAGACTCCACCCCAAAACTGCTAGAACTCATACAGGAATTCAGTAAAGTAGCAGGATATAAAATCAGTGCACAGAAATCAGTGGCATTCCTATACACCAACAACAAGACAGAAGAGAGACAAATCAAGGAGTCTATCCCATTTACAATTGCACCCAAAACCATAAGATACCTAGGAATAAATCTAACCAAAGAGGCAAAGGATCTGTACTCAGAAAACTATAAAATACTCATGAAAGAAATTGAAGAAGACACAAAGAAATGGAAAAACGTTCCATGCTCATGGATTGGGAGAATCAACATTGTGAAGATGTCAATGCTACCTAGAGCAATCTACACATTCAATGCAATCCCCATCAAAATACCATCCACTTTTTTCAAAGAAATGGAACAAATAATCCTAAAATTTGTATGGAACCAGAAGAGACCCAGAATAGCCAGAGGAATACTGAAAAAGAAAAGCAAAGCTGGTGGCATCACAATTCCGGACTTCCAGCTCCATTACAAAGCTGTCATCATAAAGACAGTATGGCACTGGCACAAAAACAGACACATCGATCAATGGAACAGAATCGAGAGCCCAGAAATGGACCCTCAACTCTATGGTCAACTTATCTTTGACAAAGCAGGAAAGAATGTCCAATGGCAAAAAGACAGTCTCTTCAACAAATGGTGTTGGGAAAATTGGACAGCCACATGCAGAAGAATGAAACTGGACCATTTCCTTACACCACACACAAAAATAGACTCCAAATGGTTGAAAGACCTAAACGTGAGACAGGAGTCCATCCAAATCCTAAAGGAGAACACAGGTAGCAACCTTTTCGACCTTAGCCGCAGCAACTTCTTCCTAGAAACATCGCCAAAGGCACGGGAAGCCAGGGCAAAAATGAACTATTGGGATTTCATCAAGATAAAAAGCTTTTGCACAGCAAAAGAAACAGTCCACAAAACCAAAAGACAACCGACAGAATGGGAGAAAATATTTGCAAATGACATATCAGATAAAGGGCTAGTATCCAAAATCTATAAAGAACTTATCAAACTCAACACCCAAAGAACAAATAATCCAATCAAGAAATGGGCAGAAGACATGAACAGACATTTCTCCAAAGAAGACATCCAAATGGCCAACAGGCACATGAAAAAGTGCTCAACATCGCTCGGCATCAGGGAAATCCAAATCAAAACCTCAATGAGATACCACCTCACACCCGTCAGAATGGCTAAAATTAACAAGTCAGGGAACGACAGATGTTGGCGGGGATGTGGAGAAAGGGGAACCCTCCTACACTGTTGGTGGGAATGCAAGCTGGTGCAACCCCTCTGGAAAACAGTATGGAGGTTCCTCAAACAGTTGAAATTAGAGCTACCGTTCGATCCAGCAATTGCACTACTGGGTATTTACCACAAAGATACAAATGTAGGGACCCGAAGGGGTACGTGTACCCCAATGTTTATAGCAGCAATGTCCACCATAGCCAAACTGTGGAAAGAGCCAAGATGCCCATCGACAGATGAATGGATAAAGAAGAAGTGGTATATATACACAATGGAATATTATGCAGCCATCAAAAGGAATGAGATCTTGCCATTTGCAACGACGTGGATGGAACTGGAGGGTGTTATGCTGAGTGAAATAAGTCAATCAGAGAAAGACATGTATCACATGACCTCACTGATATGAGGAATTCTTAATCTCAGGAAACAAACTGAGTGTTACTGGAGTGGTTGGGGGTGGGAGGGAGGGGGTGGCTGGGTGATAGACATTGGGGAGGGTATGTGCTACGGTGAGCGCTGTGAATTGTGCAAGACTGTTGAATCACAGATCTGTACTTCTGAAACAAATATCGCAACATATTTTAAGAAAAAAAAAAGAAGAAGATAACAGGAGAGGAAGAAAAGGGGAGTATGTCAGAGGGGGAGACGAACCATGAGAGATGATGGACTCTGAAAAACAAACTGAGGGTTCTAGAGGGGAGGGGGTAGGGGGATGGGTTAGCCTGGTGATGGGTATTGAGGAGGGCACGTTCTGCATGGAGCACTGGGTGTTATGAACAAACAATGAATCATGGAACACTGCACCAAAAAACTAATGATGTAATATATGGTGATTAACATAACAATAAAAAATTTAAAAAAAAAAAGATAAGAACTTTACAGCATAGAATGGACCTTACTATATGTAAATTAAAATAATTATTTAGAAAACTGGAGGATTCCAAGAGGAAATGCAGATTATAAAAAAATGAATCTACCTATATGCTAAATAAATGAAATAGCTTCACTGAGGGGGATTGTGGGAAAAGATACTGACTTAAGTAACTTTGGAAATGAGTGGCGTGTAGGCATAAAAGCAAAAGGGACTGTCCATAAATGCTTTACTCTAATTGATAAAGTTGTTTCCTACAGGATCAAGGATAAACAACTCTGATATAGCCTTAGAAGCATACTAGCAATTAACAAGTAAATGGGTGACAGATAGTTGAAGCCAGATTTTTCACTGTTGGAGTGGGACTTTACCAATAAGCAAAAGGAAGTAGTTAGAAAGATCCTTGTGGTAATAAATTAATGTTGCAGATATTAGTAAGAATTCTAACTTAATTTAGATACAAGTGTTTACATATAGAAATATTTACAGATATGTGTATATACATCGGTTAGCATACACACAAAGCTCCTTGCTCTGTCAGCTGGGAGAACTTAGAGAAAGATACTCACGTACCCACAAGCATACTTGTGGTGCAGTTCCTGGTTTCTAATGCTATTCATCAATAAAAAGAACAAAACTTTCCAGAGAAATGGTAATTCTAGGATTGAGGCAGAAAATCCCCAAGACGAACCTGCAGCATCTTTTAGTGCCATAAACCAAAAAGTGCTACACACACAAGCACACACACAATGAGGGGTAAGCCAAAATGGAACAAAATCCAAACAAAAGAGTACCCAGTGGTCAAATTGGAACAACTTGAGGAATAAAATGAAATAACTTTGGATTATAACTCAGATTATAACAAAAATACCCGTAAGTCCATAATGATGTAAATAATGATTGAACAAATTAATAAGTAGGGAGACTAAATCATTTGCCTTGTAAAATAATTCTAAATAATTCACTAAATTATGTATCTATTCCATCCTCAAGGAGAAGGAACATAAAGCCCTACTCCTTAAGTGTGGGCTACATATAGTGATTATCCTTTCATAAGTTCACTATGAAATGGGAATTAAAATGGAGAAATCTGACAACCACTATCTCAGACAAGAAATTAAGGTCAATATGCACAATGCATAAATTATGTTGATAATATGTACCTTTGATATGTGATTGACATGGGACTTTAACATCTATGATTTTCCTCCCCAAAGCACATAATTCCAATCTGATCATTACAATAACATCAGATAAATTCCAATGGAAGGGAGTCCTATGAAATCCCTATGAAATACATTCCTATGAAGAGGTATGTTTTCAAGGTCATTAGAAACAAGGAAAGTCTCAGAAACATAGCCAAGAGCAGCTTACAGAGACCTGACAACTTAATGCAATGTTGCATCCAGGATGGGATCTTGGGAGGGAAAAAAAGGAAGTAAGGTAAAAATTAAGAAACTTGAATAAAATATGGACTTTAGTAAATCATAGTGTATTAATATTGATTCACTAACTATAACACATATATTAATGCAAGATGACAATGATAAGGAATACTAGGTAGGGGGTCTATAGGAACTCTCAATACCTACATATTCAAATTTTTGTAAATCCAAATCATTTGGATTTTAAAAATGTATTAATTTGCATTCCAATACAAAATTAAACATCCGAACTTTCTTAGTGCTCATATGAATGTAAGTCAAAAAATAACTTAAGACTTGAATGGTGATGATAATTAAAATGATGGAGATGATGAAGTGGAGGAGAAAGATTACTGAAATCAAAATTGGAAGACAAAAAAGTAGTTAGTTCATGATCATAAGAAATATCAACTTTAGAATGAATTTATTGTTTTTAAAGAATCCCATGAACTTAATATTTTTAATCAGAGGCTAACCGCTTAAATTCACTTGTGTTTTTAAGAAACTTCCTCACTGAAAGATTAAAGAAAAATCTTCATTGACTAAGCCAGAAACAAGTTTTCATGTTTTCTGCCCTTTATATCACCTACTGATAAGTTGATTCTGTATCCATAAAAGTTAAAATTGTTTAAATAGGAATCAGATCCTGTCTCCAAAGTAAAATCTAGAACTGTATATTTCAGCAGCACGAATGAGCTGGAGAAAGCACAAAATCTGACTCCAAAATAGTATTTCTCAAAGTGAAATTTTATTATTTGAAAAAAGTTAAATGAGAAATCAAGAAGGATCTTTAGAGTAGAAAATCTTGGACACTCAATATCGAATCTGTTTGGTCTTCACCCCATACACAATAGGATTGAGCAAAGAAGGGACAAGCAGATAAAGGTTGGACAGAAGAATATGAATGTAGGGTGGAATATGGAACCCCAACCTGTGTGTAAAGAAGGAGAAGAAACCCAGAAGATAAAACTCGAGGAAGACACAAATATGGGCAATGCAGGTGTTGAAGGCTTTGAGCCTAGCGTCCTTCTGCGGCAGATTGAAGACAGTTAGAAATATTTGGATGTAGAAGAGTGTGATGAAGATTGTGTCAAATCCAAGTATAGTGAAAGCCACAAACAGGCCATAGATCTTGTTGATTCGAATGTCTTCTGCTGCCAACCTCACGATGACCATGTGCTCACAGTATGAACGGGAGACCACAGTGGTCCGGTAGTATTTCAGCAGACATTTGATGGGGATAAGACATGGAGCTACAAGGAGGGCTGCTCTGAGCGTCACTCCAACCCCAATCTGAGTGAGAAGTTGGTGTGTAAAGACAGTTGCATGTCTCAGGGGATCACAGTTGGCCACATAGCAGTCCAGGGCCATGGCCAGCAGAATTCCTGATTCAATGGACTGGAAGGTGTGGATAAGCCACATCTGAAAGAGACAGGCATCAAAGTATATTTTTGGCAGATGAAACCAGAATATTCCTAGCATTTTTGGTAGGATGCAGGTACTAAGAGCAATGTCTGTTGCTCCAAGCATTGCCAGGAAGAGATACATGGGCTCATGGAGGCTGCGTTCAGATTTGATGATGACCAGAAGCAGGGAATTTCCAAATAGAGCAATGATGTACATGGCACAGAAAGGAATTCCAATCCAGAACTGCAAAGACTCCAAGCCGGGGATCCCAATCAGTGTTAGTACTGGGGGCATGAAGACTGTGCCCCTGAGCTTGAACATTTTAGCTTAGAGCTGTCTGATTAATGCTTCAAATTTTGTATTGGGTTTCTCTCTTGTTTATATTTGTTCTCATCTAGATTTATTGAAATTTCTAGAAACAGAAATTGAATGTGTTTTTAAAGGGCATTTTATCAAGCGTATGTATTCACTGATAATATAAGTCTAAGAATGCATATACAGACTCCCAAAATTCTTTGTCTCTGTCTCTGTCTCTCTCTCTCTCTCTCTCCAGGAAGGCAGACAAATACACAGGACAATTCAATACGCAAAGCAGACCCAGTCACACCTGATATTGTATGTGCATTTGTGTGCATTTATCAGTTAAAGAACATTAGTTTGGATTTATAATAGGTTCAGGAATTTAAGATGTTCATGCATCACTTTTGTTTTTACCCAAGAGGAATTCATAGGCAGTCATTTAGTCTGCAGTCAATGCAAAGAGGGAAAAAAAGGATCGTTCACCATTCTGAGCAGTACTCTATACCACGGGAAAATAGGAAGTTACAAAGTAGTGACCTTGACTTTAAAGACAGTAATCTATTTGTGAAGATGCATTGTTATAATAAAAAGTTAAATGTCTCTGTGCTTAGTAAAGAAAAACTTAATATTATTAATATGTAATTCGTTGTTGACTTGATGCATATATGCAATGTAATCCCAATCAAAATCCCAGCAGGTTATTTTGTGTTTATGCACAAACTGTTCTTCAGTTAATATGGAAAGGCCAAAGACCCAGAATAGCAACAGACACTGAAGATGAACAGAGTTGGAACAATGACACTACCATACTCTAGAACTTAACAGTGCAGTGATCAAAACAGTGTGGTAATACAGAATAGACAAACTTATCAGTGGAACGGAACTGAGAGCCCACAAATAGACAAACACATATATGCAGTTAACTGATCTTTGACACAGGAACAAAAGCAATTTAATGGAGAAAGAATAGCCTTTTCAACTAATGGTGCAGGAACAACGCACATCCGCGTGCAAAAATAAATGGATGTAGACAACAGACCTTACACATTTCATAGAAATTAACTCAGAACCAATCATAGTACTTCTAGACTGAAAATACGAAACTCTACAAATTCTAAAAGAGAGAATAGGATAAAACCTAAGAGACCTTGGCTCTGACAGTAACCTTTTAGTTAAGATTAAAAGTATGATCCATGAAAAAAGAAACTGATAAGTTGACCTTCATTAAAACTGGAAACCATCTGTTCTGTGAAAGACATAGTTAAGAAAATGAAAAGACAAAGCAGAGACAGGGAAAAAAATATTTACAAAGTACATATTTGATAAAAGGACTTTTACTTCAAAATATATAAAGAACTCTTAAAACTCAACAATAAGAAAATGACCAAATTAAAAATGGGCAAAAATCTGAAAAGAAACCACACTGAAGAGGATATGTAGATGACAAATGAGCACATAAAAAATGCTCCACATCCTAGGTCACTAGGGAGTTTCAAAATGAAACAACAGTGCAATACTACCAACACCTTATTAAAATAGCTAAAATTCAAGACTTTGATATAATAAATGCTGGTGAGGAAGTGGAGCAACAAGAACTCTCATTCATTAATGGTGAAGATGTAAAATGGCACAGCTACTTTGGAAGACAGTGTACAAAGCTAAGCATAGGCTTATCATGAAGTCCAATAATTATGATCCTAAGTATTATCCAAATGATTGTAAACTTATATAAGCACAAAGCTTGTACATGAATATTAATAGCACCTTTATTTACAATTGCCAAAACTTGGAAGCAACCAGTATCTCTATCTTATATAAAGAAGCTGTGATACACCCACATGATGAAGTATGCAGTGATATAAAGAAATGAATTCTCAAGTTCCAAAAGAAATGGAGGAACTTTAAGTCCATGTTGCTAGTGAATGAGGTTGCCCTGAGAAAGCTACCTACGTATGATACCTACTACATAATATTCTGGAAAAGTGAAACTATAGAGACAATAACAAGATCAATATTCACCAGGGTTTCAGGGAGAAAAGAGAGGGGTGAGTAGGTAGAGCCCAGATTTTTAAGGTAGAAGAATATTCTATACGATACAATAATAATGGATATAAGGCATTATGCATTTGTCTAAACCCAAAGAAATGTACAACACAGGGGCACATGTGTGGCTCAGTTGGTTAAAAGTTTGCCTTCAGCTCAGGTCATGATCCCAGGGTCCTGGGATTGAGCCCTGCATCGGGGTCCCTGCTCAGTGGGGAGTCTGCTTCTCCCTTGGCCTTTCCCCCTGCTTGTGCTCTCTCTGTCAAATAAATAAATAAAATCTTTAAAAAAAATAACAATGTTGTTGATCTTTAACATAAATATCAAACATTAGCTTTATTTTTCTCATTTATAGTGACAAATGTTGGTAGAAATGGCTCATAGTCACTTTCTGGTTCTTTGAGCCCTTGCTCTTGTAAAGCTAATTCTACTCCAAAAAGCTGCAGACAGGATGAAGGTATAAGAGGCTATCTCCACAAATTGTCCCTTTGTTAGTTTAATTTCAACACATACAAAATACCAAGGCTAAATGCCTTCTCCTTTGAAAGGACATGAATTGTGCATGCATATAAAATTTAGGGGGTTTCCACCGAGATAATCTCTGTATTGAAGGATCAATTAATTGAAAACTCCACTTGTGTGATGTTCTAACCAGTTGCTTCAGTGATCCCTGGGTAATCTGGGACTCATATAAATCGGAAATCACTGATATACAGCCTTTCCATTAGTTTAACTCTCAGATATGCCCAGAGTTCATGGTCTTGAATCTTGTTTGACTCTTTCGATTGATCTAATTATTCTGTACCTGGCACTTGCTATTCTTCTCACATGCCCTTACCTCTCTGAGCCCATCTACTCTGTTACTATCCCATCTCTCTCCTTCTCTCTCTCTCTCTCTCTCTCTCACACACACACACACACACACACACACACACACACACACACACACAGACACTTTAAAAAATTGTTCAGGCAGGTCCATTTCAGTTATTGGTAATATGTATAGATCATTCTCTCTTTCCAGTGTGGGAAGGAAAATATTTAGTCTCCACGGAAACTGTCTTCCCACCTGCCCCATCTCCAGTTTTTCATGCTTGCTGATCACTTTCTTTGCTATTCTCTTTTAGCTCTAAGAGAGACAAATCTCATCTGTGACCACATCATGCTAGACTCAGAACCACCTGAAGGAACCTTTATTCTGAGGATGACTTAATATCTAAGGGAAAGCTAGTTTCTACTCAGATGAGAATTTATTGGATCCTAATATCAAAGGATCTTTATACTTAAAAAAGACTCAAACCCCTAGCATTCCTTATATGATTTATTATAAGAACCTTTGGTTTTGGCCTCTCTGCTACCTTTTGTACTATTAATTCATTAGCAGGTAAACATCTATGAAGTCAGTTTAAATTTTTACAAAATAGTTTAGAGAGTTAGATGTATAAAATGAATGCTTTTAAGACCCCGAGTAGCCAAGGAATGTTGAAGCGGAAAAGAAAAGTTGGTGGCATCACAATTTCGGACTTCAAGCTCGATTACAAAGCTGTCATCATCAAGACAGTATGGCACTGGCACAAAAACAGACACATAGATCAATGGAACAGAATCGAGAGCCCAGAAATGGACCCTCAACTCTATGGTCAACTCATCTTCGACAAAGCAGGAAAGAATGTCCAATGGAAAAAAGAGAGCCTTTTCAACACATGGTGCTGGGAAAATTGGACAGCCACATGCAGAAGAAGGAAACTGGACCATTTCCTTACACCACACACAAGAATAGACTCCAAATGGTTGAAAGACCTCGATGTGAGACATGAGTCCATCAAAATCCTAAAGGAGAACACAAGCAGCAACCTCTTCGACCTCATCTGCAGCAACTTCTTCCTAGAAACATTGCCAATGCAAGGGAAGCAAGGGCAAAAATGAACTATTGGGACTTCATCAAGATAAAAAGTTTTCGCACAGCAAAAGAAACAGTCAACAAAACCAAAAGACAACTGACAGAATGGGAGAAGATATTTGCAAATGACATATCAGATAATGGGATAGTATCCAATCTATAAAGAACTTCTCAAACTCAACACCCAAAGAACAAATGATCCAATCAAGAAATGGGCAGAAGACCTGAACAGACATTTCTGCAAAGAAGACGTCCAAATGGCCAACAGACACATGAAAAAGTGCTCAACATCACTGGGCATCAGGAAAATCCAAATCAAAACCTCAATGAGAGACCCCCTCACACCAGTCAGAATGGCTAAAATTAACAAGTCAGGAGATGACAGATATTGGCGAGGATGCAGAGAAAGGGGAACCCTCCTACACTGTTGGTGAGAATGCAAGCTGGTGCAGCCACTCTGGAAAACAGTATGGAGGTTCCTCAAACAGTTGAAAATAGAGCTACCATATGACCCAGCAATTGCACTACTGGGTATTTACCCCAATTTTACTAATGTAGGGATCCGAAGGAGTACGTGCATCCTGATGTTTATAGCAGTAATGTCCTTTTGATGGCTGCATAATATTCCATTATATATATATACACACCACATCTTCTTTATCCAATCATCTGTGGATGGACATCTTGGCTCTTTCCACAGTTTGGCTATTGTGGACATTGTAAGAGTGCTGTATGGTGACAGATGGGGTGGTAGTTATACTCCTAGTGAGCATAGCATACTGTATAGAGAAGTTGAATCACTATGTTGTACAGCTGAAACTAATGTAACAGTGTGTGTCAATTATACACAAATAAAAAATTTTGAAAAAATGAGTCTTCTGATGTGCATGTTCTTGACTGAGGTTAGACAAGGTGTTACTCATCCTTCTTGTTTCAGCTTTTATGCTCTTAAAATTAATTGTCCTTTTCCTGGTGTATTTAGTGCCATGCTTTAAGTATTTTTGTGCTTTGGGTGGTAATTTTATCTTATTGTGAAGTCTTGCCATTTGCAATGACATGGATGGAACTAGAGGGTATTATGCTGAGTGAAATAAATCAATCAGAGAAAGACATGTATCATGTGACCTCACTGATATGAGGAATTCTTAATCTCAAGAAACAAACTGAGGGTTGCTGGAGTGGTGGGGGTGGGAGGGATGGGGTGACTGGGTGATAGACATTGGGGAGGGTATGTGCTATGGTGAGTGCTGTGAATTGTGCAAGACTGTTGAATCACAGATCTGTACCTCTGAAGCAAATAATACATTATATGTTAAAAAAGAAGAAGAAGAAGATAGCAGGAGGGGAAGAATGAAGGGGGGAATTCGGAGGGGGAGACGAACCATGAGAGACTATGGACTCCAAAAAACAAACTGAGGGTTTTAGAGGGGAGGGGGGTGGGGGGATGGGTTAGCCTGGTGATGGGTATTTAAGAGGGCACGTTCTGCATGGAGCACTGGGTGTTATATGCAAACAATGAATCATGGAACACTACATCAAAAACTAATGATATAATGTGTGGTGATTAACATAACATAATTAAAAAAAAAGAAAAAGAAAAGGTAAGATTTCTACAAGCCTTATTCACAACCTTATTGAGCATAACAGCATCTTGCATTTAATAGTATTTAACAGAAACACTATCATGTTATATAGGTTCACTTGCCAATGTTGCTGTGAAACAAGCCAGGCTCATCAGCATTGAAAACCTGCTCATGCACAAAACCCTTTAGCAGATTTAGCAGATATTGAAAGTTTCTGTTGCTTCCTGATCTGTTGACTCTGCCCTGCCTGAAGTCTCACATTTTTCATGCCATATTGCCTTTTTTAAAAATTTTTTTATTATTTTTTTATTTATTTTTAAATCATGGCTTAAAGAAGCGTATTTCGTACGCACACATATTTTCTCTATAAGGTACGTCAACAGTCTTTTTACACTTTAGGAACATTGGACGAAACTTCAGCACTATGCTTGGAGGTCATTTCAAAGAGTAAAATTACCACCCAAAGCACAAAAATGCTTAAAGCATGGCACTAAATACACCAGGAAAAGGACAATTAATTTTAAGAGCATAAAAGCTGAAACAAGAAGGATGGGTAACACCTTGTCTGACCTCAGTCGAGAACATGCACATCAGAAGACTCATTTTTTCAAAATTTTTATTTGCGTATAATTGACACACACTGTTACATTAGTTTCAGCTGTACAGCATAGTGATTCAACTTCTCTATACATCATGCTATGCTCACCAGGAGTATAACTACCACCCCATCTGTCACCATACAGCACTATTACAATATCATTGACTGTATTCCCTATGTTGTGTCTTTTATTCCCATGACTTATTCATTCCATTACTGGAGGCCTGCATCTCCCACTCCCCTTCACCCAGTTTGTACATCCCATACCCTCCTCCCCTTGGCAACCATCAGTTTGTTCTCTGTATTTATAGCACAATACCTTTTAGGTCCATCCATATCACAAAGGGCAAAAACAACGATAACAAAATATCTTATCCTTTTTTTTTTTTGAAGATTTTATTTATTTGTTTATTTGAGAAAGAGAGAGGGAGCAAGTGGGGGAGGAACCAAGGGAGAGGGACAAGCAGACTTCACACTGAGTGTAGAGCCTTTGGTCTCACCACCCCAAGACCATCACCTCAGCCAAATTCAAAAGTGAGACACCCAACCAACTGAGCCATCCAAGTGTCCCAAAACTTCAACCTTTTTTATGGTCACATCATATTCCTCTGTGTGTGTGTGTGTGTGCGCGCACACACGCACACACATCTTCCTTATCCATTTCTCTATCAATGAGTACTTAGGATGTCTCTATGTCTTGGCTATTAATAAACATTGGGGTGTATATATCTTTTCAAATTAGTGTTTTTCTTTAGAAGACTCACTTTTTTCTACTCTTTGCATGTCCAAAAAATAATTGAATATTAATTTTGGGGTTACAAATAAATTTTATCAAGGAAGTGAATTTGCAAATATGGAATCTGTGAAAATGAGGATCGACTGTGCTTTCAATTCTGATTAAGAATATAAAAAAAAAGTGTTTTTCCAGTGTTTTCTCTTTAGTGGTATCTACAACTTCTACCTTCAACAGTGAGAAAATTGGCTTCCACTAATTTTAATATATTTATTTTTTTATCACTATCATTGTATATGAGCAATCTCTTTTTGACATCCTGAACACTCTCCTATGCAGACTCTCATTCAACCCCATGCATCATCTCTCACTCCACTTGGGTTCCATACTCCATGACCTGTCTATCTCCAGTCCTTCTACACTATTTTCTCTTTCTTCTTCTCCTGGCATTCCAATTTCTTTTAAATTTTCCCACAGTTCTTGAATATTCTGTTCTCTGTTAAAAATCATTTGTGTGTGTTTTATGCTAAGTGAATAAGTCAGTCAGAGAAAGCCAAATACTGTATGATTTCACTCGTATGTGGAATGTTAAGAAACAAAAGATCATAGGGGAAAAAGAGAGAAGCAAACCAAGAAACAGACTCTTATCTACAGAGAACAAACTGATGGTCACCAGAGGGGAGGTGGGTAGGGGGATGGGTGAAACAGGTGATGGAGATAAAGGAGGGCACTTGCTGTCATGAGCACTAAGTGATGCATGGAATTGTTGAATCACTGTATTGTACACCTGAAATTAACATTACACTGAACTAACGAATTTAAATTGAAATTTAAAAAATTACTTTTCTTTTTGTATTTGATTTTGGAAAGTTCTATTGACATATATGATTCACTGATTCATTACTTAGCATTGCCAGTATACTGATGTGATCATCAAAGTTATTCTTTATTTCTGTTACTGTGTTTTTTATTTCTAGCATTTCATTTTGATTTTTTCATAGAATTTCCATCTCCTTGCTTACATTATCCATCTGTTCTTGTATATTGTATACTTTTTCTATTGGTGCCCTTACCATATTAATCATAGTAATTTTCAATTCCTTGTCTATGAATGTGACTCAGATCTGAGTCTTGTTCTGATGTTTACTTTGTCTCTTCAGCTTGTATCTTGGTTTCTTTTTAGCAGGAATTTAGCAATAAACTTTTGTTGAAGGATGGACAAAATACATCAATAATAGGTACTAAAATGCATAACCATTCAGTGTGTGGTTTTATATTAAACTAGTTACAAGTTGGAATGTTTAACATTTGCTGGGGTCATATGTGCTGAGGTTTTCAAATTCTTCTATTTTTTTTTTTTTTGTCTCTACTGTTGTCTTTAGGTTTCCTAAGAATGCCTTAAATAGAGTGTACACTGCAGGTTTTCAGCTGTAAACCACTGTTGATATACTAGGCCCTGTTGATACTCTGGTAAGGAGTTGGAGAGGGAAAACCTTCTTTAAACTTATGGTAAATCTGTCTTTTGGTGGGCCTGAGCTTTTAGGCTGAGATATTCACTGGTGTTAATTTGCTTCTCCCTCCCTTTTGGATGAGATAGGAAGACTATAGAGAGTTGGGGCTGGGTAATTCCCCTTTTCCCTTCTGCCTGAGCTGGCACTGGCAAAGTCTCTTTCATAGAGAGTAATAGGCTTTCTTTTTTTTCCTTTTTTTTTTTTTAAAGATTTTATTTATTTATTCATGAGAGAGAGAGAGAAGCAGAGGGAGACACAGGCTTCCCCACTGAGCAGGGAGCCTGATGCGGGACTCGATCCCAGGAGCCTGGGATCATAACCTGAGCCGAAGGCAGACGCTTAACCATCTGAGCCACCCAGGCGCCCAGTAATAGGCTTTTCTTATGGACATCACACTAGATGTGTTTCAAAATGGCTAATTTCACCCTCTACCTGCTACAGACATAAGATGACTTTTTCTTCTTGGCTTTTCACTCTAAGAACTTTGTGTGTTTCTTAGAGGTAAGTTCATAGAAGTACACCGCCACATTATTAGAGTCCGCAGAACCCTCTCCTTCTCGTGTTAACCCATACTGGGCACCCTGAATTTTACCAACAATGCTGATTAAGTATTTTATTTTATTTAAGCATTTGTAGTTCTCTCAGCCTCTTTTGTCATTCTCTTTATTTGCCTTTCTTTTTGCATTTCTGGATCCTGGTTTGCCTCTATAACTTCAGTTCTCTGATGGGTTCAAGATAAGAATGATTTTCAGTTTGTTTAGTTTTTATTGTTGTTGTAAAAATGGGAGTGATAACTTCCAGGGCCTTTACATGTCAGAATGCAAAGCAGAAGCCTAACAATTTGATTTTGAAATAAAAAAAATTATAATGCCATTATAATTGCACCCCAAAAATCAAATATTTGGCATTAAATTTAAAAAAAGAATGTTCAAAATACTAGAATGAAAACTACATTATAGTAATGGGAAGATCAAAGAATAGACAGATTTAAATATATTCCATTTTCATGGATTGGAAGACGTGCTAATTTTCCCCAGTTTTATTTTTTGGTTCAACACAATCTCAATCAATATCTTAGCAGGTTTTATGCACATGTTTACAAATGTATCCCAATATTTATATGTATGGACAAAGGAACGATGGTAGCCAAAACAAATTTGGAGGACCTTGCTGGATTTTAAGACTTTTCTTATAAAGCCACAATAATCAAGGCAGGGTGGTGTGGTGAAAGAAGAAAGACACAGATTAATACCAGAATAGAGAGGTCAGAAACACCGCATAAATCTATTCAAATGATTTTTGGCAAAAGTTCAAAGACAAACCAATTGAGAAAGTGTAGTCTTTTTCAAAATGGAAGTGCTGGAAGATAAAAATAAACTCAACGCCATTTATAAAAATTAATTCAAAATGGATTATAGAACCAAAGCTAAAATGTAACACTTCTAGGAGAAAACATGAGGAAGACTTGTGATCCTGGATTTGACACTGAGTTTGTAGATATAACATAGCATATACCTTCAAAGAAAAAAATATATATATATTGGAGTCTGTCAACATTAAAATAATTGTTTTGCAAAAGTCACTGTTAAGAGAAATAAAGGACAATTTACAACCTGACAATAACTATTTGCAAACCAAGTACCTGTTAAGGGTTTTGTAATTTAAATGTGTAAAGAACTCTCCAAATTCAATAAGAAGAAAAGAACTTCATCACAAAAGGGAAAATTATTTGAACAAGCACTTCACCAAGACCTGTATATATAACAAATAAGCATGTGAAAAGATGCAAAAAAAATCATAAGGGAAGTACAAATTAAAACCACAATGATATATCACTACACATGTATTAATATAGCAAAACAAAAGAAAACAAACAAACAAAAATCTGACCATACAAAGTATCAGCCTAGATGTGGAGGAACTGTAATTCTCATACACTGCTGGTTCGAATGTCAAATGGTAACTTGCTTTGGAAGACATGTTGGCAAGTATTTTAGAAAGTCAAATAAATATATACCATATGGTTTAGCTATTCTCTTTCTATTACCTGAGATGAAGTATTGGTTTGGTACTTTACAGTTTAAAATGTCATTTAGGTTATATAAAAAGATATAAGAGATACAAACACTCTGAGGGTCAGAAAAAGGAGAAATCTCATACAGAATAATAAGATACAGAAAAATAAAGAAAAATATAATGAAGTACAACTTAAAAGGGTAAATGATTTAGACAGGGGCTAACCAATGTGGAATGTGCAAAAAATAAAGTTCTGATTCCTCTCAGTTTGTTAGGATTCTCTTGATTAAATTGTAATGTTCTGCAAAGTTAGATTATTTTATTCAGTCCATTTCCCCTGGGATCTTACAGCCCCTTGGGAATAGTGAAAGAAACAGTTGTGGTACCCAGGAGAAAAATGCATTTCACATTTTACTGAGGATAATAACAGCTGTGGCAACAGTACACACAGATCACACCTTATCTTCCTTGAAGAATGAACAGACTCCCAGAAGTCCAGCCCCAAATCCAAATCCCATGGACCCGTTAACATCATTGTTTCTGCATAAAACCCCCTAGTCTCTTGGCATACCTAGTCACCAGCCCTTAAAAATCTCTGTCTAGACAATGGATTTTTGCTTTAAAGAATACAGAAGCAGGTCTCTGTTTTCCTGGAGTTTATGACACTTAAGGAAACTGTATTATATTTTAATTTATTTTCTTCCCCAAAGCAGACAAACATTACTAGAAATTAGGGGATCATAAACTGATCTAATTTGTGACATCTCTCTAGAAATATTTTCAGTCATCTACTAATGTCTCCCATCTCTATCTTGAACGTCAGTAGTTCCAGATTTATTCTCACTGGTTTTCCTGGCCTTGAAGTTCACTATGTCTGGATCTCCATCCCTTTCTCCACCATCTATGCTATGGTCTTCCTGGGAAACTGTATGGTGCTGCATGTGATCCGGACTGAGCCAAGCCTACACCAGCCCATGTTCTACTTTCTTGCCATGCTGGCCCTCACTGACTTATGCATGGGGCTATCCACTATTTACACGGTGCTGGGGGTCCTATGCGGGATCATTCATGAGATCAGCCTGGATTCTTGCATTGCCCAGTCCTACTTCATCCATGGTCTGTCCTTCACAGAGTCCTCTGTCCTCCTTGCTATGGCTTTTGACCGCTACATTGCCATTTGCAACCCACTATGCCACTCTTCCATCCTAACCAATGACAAAATCATGAAAATTGGGGTGGCAATCTTATGTAGGAGTTCTTTACTCATACCTCCAGTCATCATTCGCCTAAAGTTCTTAAATTATTGCTGCCCCCACATCCTTTCTCACTCTTTCTGCCTGCACCAAGACTTAATTAGAATGGCCTGTTCAGACATCCGCTTCAACAGTATTTATGGTCTAGCCCTGGTAATCAGCAACCTATTGTTGGATGCAGTGCTCATACTTATCTCCTATATCATGATCTTGCATGCAGTCTTAGCTATTGCATCACGGGATGAGAGAATCAAGTCCTTGCAGACCTGTGTATCTCACATCTGTGCTGTTTCAGTTTTCTATATCCCAATCATTGGCCTGACCATGGTGCACCGCTTTGGAAAACACCTCTCACCATTGGTTCATGTCCTCATGGGCAACATCTATATCCTTTTCCCACCTTTGATGAACCCCATTATTTACAGTATCAAGACCCAACAAATACGAAGGAGAGTCCAGAGATTGTTTTATCTGAAAAGAATGTAAGTCTTGAGATCAAGTGTGAATGTATTTAAAAGTCAACAAGTGGAGTTTAAAAGGGTAAAAGAGTCGGTAAGTAATTATAAATATATTAAATGATTTTTTTTTGTATGTTTTCCATGTTACTCCCTGTTTTTCCCCACAACCATAAGTCAGTGAAACTGATATGGGTTATATTGTGATCAACTTTATAAATCAGAAAATACATATCTAATGGGCTGAGAATCATATTAATCTATAAGGCACATTCATTATTAAAATGTAAATCTTACTATGTCCAGTTGAGAGAAGGTAGTTTGGGATCCACTCATTACAGAAAAGATAAATTTTACTGATTAAAGTCCTTTAAGTAATTATTAAAGTGTCACCAATGATCTTAGTCCATTTCCACTACCTTAGGCAGTATTCTTGTTTATTCAGCCATTCTCCCTGCTAACCACTTTAGCCACATGGTCATGTAATGGTGTAAATATCATAAAGAGATTGGGCTATTTGGATCTTTTAAAAAAGTAGTGAGACAAACAACAAAATCCAAACTTGATACTAAATTACTCACCAGCCAAGTAATCTTTCCCTACTCCCTTCCTATGAGCAGTAATTGAACTAAAGATACTGACAAACAGTAATTGCCAGGGTAGAATGAAACAGACTTTTGTGATTAGTTTGTTTATCCAAATAATACAAATAGCAACTACCATTTGAAAACCATTTGGGGAGTGCCTGGGTGGCTCAGTCATTAAGCATCTGCCTTTGATCGCAGGGTCCTGGGATTGAACCCCACTTCGGCTTCCTGCTCAGCAGGAAGCCTGTTTCTCCCTCTCCCAACCCCCCTACTTGTGTTCCCTCTCTCGCTCTCTCTCTCTCTCTCTGTCAAATAAATAAATAAATAATCTTAAAAAAAAAAAGAAAACCATTTGGAAATGTTTCCTATGAGTCCACATTTCATTTAAATTTCCTGCCCCAGTTAAAAACAACAACAACAACAACAACAAGAGAGAGAAAATATAAAATGTTACTATGGCCAAGTAATATAAATGTTTCTTTTTAAAAAAATAATTTTTTTAGAGAGAGAGCAGGGAAGGGGCAGACAGAGAGGGAGAGAGAGACTCTCAAGCAGGCTCCACATACAGCGAGGGGCCCAACACGAGGCTGGAGATCGTGACCTGAGCTGAAATCAAGAGTCAGATGCTTAACCAAATGAGCCATCCAGGTACTCCTCAATGTGTTTCTAATTTATCTCTCCATCAAGACTCTATGCTAGGTATTATTTTTGTTACATATATGGATAGTTCAAAACACATGAAAGTTAAATGATAAATCAAAGTTTGAGGAGGTAGTAAGTGATGGAATTTGGATATATTCTTTGCTTTAGTTTCAAATCACATGACGTTTCTTTCTTATTTTCCTTCTGTACTTTTTAATGTGAAGTTTAATAAATGGTTATGCAACCATCATAAAAATATCTCATGAATAAAAACAGATCACTAAAGTAAGTCATGGATGGTAACATAGTGTACATATTGAGACTCTATTGGTATGTGAGTTTCCTCTAAATATTATTGCTACAATTATATTTATGTAATCTATGTAATATAATTAAGGCAAGTTTTTTTGAGGTATACTTACAAACAGTAATTTGCTCTGTTTAGATGTGTGTGTGTAGTTTGATGAGCTCTGAAAAACATTTATAGTCATGTAGTCACCATGATAATCAAGATATGGAATATTTCTATCACTCCCAAAAGTGCCCTTTTACCTCTTTGTGGCCAGTCTTCTCCCACAACCCCAGGTTCTAGAAGTCACTAAACCGATCTCTCATTCAGTTTTCCCTTTAAGAGCAGGTCATGTAAATAAAATTATAAACAGTGTAATCTTTATATCTAGATTCCTTCTCTTGCAATAATGCTCTTGAGATACATTCTTGTTTTGCCTATATGCACAGTTTATTTTTATGGTTGAATCTTATTCCACGTTATCACATAGAGTAAACTGTGTGTTCATTTATCAATTGATGGACATTTTAGTGTTTTACAGTTTTGATTTTGAATAAAGCTGCTATAAGCATACATACTATATGATTGTAAAAGTGTTTTCCCCAAACCCATAGAGTTTACCTTTGATGTTTATATCTTTACTTTTAATAATACAACAATCATCACAGTGACTGTAATCATTATCATCATCATCATAAAAATAATATTTAGTTTATATTTACCAGATGCCTATTTTATGCCAGGAACCATGGAAACACTACCATGACAGTGATTCTGCTATTAATCTTCAGAGCAAATCTACAGGGTAAATCATAATCATTCAGTTTTGCAGATGAGCAAATTGAATAAAGGCATTTAAATTACTGACAAATAACAGTGGGGTGGTACAGCTTCACACCACTTTCACCTCTGTTACTATGGTTTCATTTTGCCTTGCCTTATATCTGATAGTTCAGCTTGTTTTTGTTGGTGATCCTGTTCATGATGTGAGTTCAGAATTTTAAGTTGTGTATTGATGTAAATATAGGTTTTCAAATGCATTACCAGTGGAACAAATTATTTAATAGGTTGTTCTTCTCTCAGCCAGCATTATGATATACCAAATCCTATGTAATAGGCTTTGTACTTTATACTCAAAAATCAAATGTGGTAAGTACTGTCTTTGTTTTGATTTCTAGTGTTAACATTGTTCCGAGAGACTCTATCTATGCTAATGGTGGCCTAAAACTCCAACTTCCCACTTACAGGTCAATTAAAGTTTTTGAGTTTAAAAAATATATTTTCTGTGGCATAACTTAACCTATTTCAGTAACTTTTCTGTCAATTGGAAGTTGATGCTCTCTGCTGGATTATTTCTTTCCTCCATAGCTCTCTGCCACTCACTCCCATACAATTCCCTTATCGCTTGTGTTCAAGCGGAAGCCAACATGTCCAGCCAACTCAGAGGAATTGGATGAGAGAACTGGATGGGCCCCTGGTCTGCATCTGTAGTACTTGGCTGAGCCTTGTTGAATGAACTTCATCTTACCTCCTTACTCTGCATGGGTCTCTTCTTTCTGCAACCTCTGCTGAAATTTGATAATTTTCTCCTGGATCCCACTTAGTGAGGCATCCATAAGGCTGGATCTTAATCTACAAGCCCGAAACCCAACCCATTTTCTCTTACTTCCCCAACTCTAACATTTATGTCCATGGCCCTTGGCTACAGACCCATGTTTCCCTAGCCAAAGCAACTCCCTTTTCAACTTCCCTAGTCGGGATTTGCCATGGTCTTTGCGTTCCCCACAGTGCTGTGAGGAACTCCTAGATTCATCTGTTGCCCTTGTGAAACAGAAGGAAACCAGTTCTCTGACTGAACATACCACATGGTCATTTTTATTCTAATGCTGCTCTCCCATGATGGCACGAGAAAACCTGCTAAGAAATCTCTCAGATATTTAAGCAGGAAATAAGGCATTCATCTCCCCCTGTTTTTATCTTCCTGTTCAAAACTCATTGGATTTCTATGTTTTTATGCCCTGACATTTTGAATGAGGGTCAGAGAGTGTGAAGCTGAAACAAGGACCGTGAAGACTGTATCTTCCCTCCCCTTTGCAATCTGTGTTTCTTCTCCATCTCACTGAAAAGGGTTCTCTTACTCCTCTTTTGTGTCTAAAAGGAACTTCCTCTGCATCTAAACCTCCCTCCTTCCTACCCTTATTCTAGCTGGCACCCTCTAACAGAAGCACTTAATGACAGTAGACTTAGTGGAGGAAAAGAAAAATCAATAGTTTTCAAAAGGCAGAATATCTTGGTATTTCAAGGAATATGTATAGAATTTACATATCTTTATGAACTATAGATATATAGATATACTCTGATAGATTTCAACTAAATCTTTCGTCATGGTAATATATCTCAATTTTGGCAACTTCTATTTATTATAAAATAATTTTTATGTATTTTTGGCATAAGTTAAACTTTCTCTATTGTACTACATTTTTATCAATTCCCAACCCCAACATGTCCCTTCAAATGTGCAAGTAAAGGGTTCTTTTAAAAATTTACATAATATTAGTAGAATTCTTTATATTTTTCCAGAATTTTTGTGCAAATATGCATGTATATGATTCCTTATATGAATATGTATGTGTGTACATCCATTTATTTGAGAATACTTGATATGTTCCATTTTATAACCTGTAATTTCTCTTTAAAACATTTTAAGCTTAGGGGTACCTCAGTGGCTCAGTTGGTTAAACATCTGACTTGGGCTCAGGTCATGATCTCAGGGTCCTGGGATCAAGCCCCCCTTTGGGGTCCTTGTTCAGCTGGGAGTCTGCTTGTGCTTCTCCCTCTGCCCCACCCCCTTCGTGGGCTCTCTCTGTCTCTCTCTTAAATAAATAAAAAATATTAAAAAAAAATTTAAGCTTAGGGGTGCCTGGGTGGCTCAGCCAGTTGAGTGTCTGACTCTTTATTTTGGCTCAGGTCATGATCTCAGGTCATGATCCCACATCAGGCTCCTGGCTGGGTGTGGAGCCTGCTTCGATTCTCTCTCTCCCTTTCTCTCTACCTTTCCCCTTCCTTCTCTCTTAACAAAAAGCCCAAAAAACAAAAAATAAACCAAAACAAAAACCATTTTATCTTATTTCCATATTACCATTTTGTTGTAATTTTTTCTGTAATAATAACTATACCATATTTTAAGTGTTTTGTAATACATTCATCCTGTGCATTTATGTTTTTAGTTTTCATCTTCATCAGCATTGGTATGAGCAAATAAACACACATTTGTAAATTTGCATGAGTACTTGTACAAGTGAACATGTAAAATTCCTTTATTATTTATTATTTTATTAAATATTTATGTCAGCTGACATCTCATTGTTGCTTTAATTCCCTGATGAATATCTTTTACTATTACCAGTAGCATTAATAATTATTACTCCTATCATGAAAAAAATGCAGTTCATAGCATTCACATGATGACCAGGATTGTTACTGCTACTTTAATATTCATTTGAGGAACAGATATGGATTTTTGATCCATTCTAATGCTTTAACTAACATATATGCTGATAATTCTTAAATTTCTATCTCTGACAAAATCTTTCTCCTGCCTTCATACTGAGAAATTAAAATGGTTTGATGCCCCAAGATTACCTAAATCATTATGTCCCAGAATGTCTGACGTTATGTGGAGAAAGGAGCCTCCTTTCTCTATCCTGCAGGTCCAGTGTTTGTGGGATGCAGACTGAATGTACTACTGGTAATAACAGCAATAGGAAACAACCTTTGATTTTCACTGTGTTATGGACTGTTTTACAAGCTTTGTGTAAATCATTTTATTGAATACTTTCAACAACCTTTTACAATATGTAATGTTCTATGCTCACTAAAAGATAAATGTATAGAAATCCAGAAAGGGTAAATATTCTTTACCAAGGCGAGATATATGAAATTCAAAACTTGAACTTAGAGCTCAAATGTTCAGCTACTAGATCACAATGCTAAACATGTATTATTTTCTCTGAACTACAAAGATAATATGGAAAAATGAACAGAAAACCTGTTGAGTTGATTTGGGATTCTGTTTCATCCATTCTTTTTTAGGGTGTGGCTTTTCCTATTATGTTTTCCCTATTTTTGTGTTTTTCCTGTTTTTATTTTTCCTATTTTTCTGTGTCAATATGAAATTGAAGATAGTTATTGAGTTATTATGCTTTAAGTCTGTTGTAACTACACTCAAAATTTACAGAGTCTAAGGTGGTCTAGATCTGATACTACCCTGAACAAAATCAGCAATAAAATAAATGAAAAAGTAAATAAGTTTTTAACATGACTGTTATTGTCCTCTCCTAATGCTGTCATAATGTATGTCTGATATAATTTGAAGTACTCTACAATTAGTGGAGTTACATAGAAAAATGAAAAATTAAGCTGTATAGTTAACATCAGCATAATTTCTTGCTCATAGAAAAGGTCTGGATAAATTTCTCCTGAATTTGCTTGGTCATAACTCCATAAATGACTGGATTCAGAGTGGATGGTACCACCACATAAAGATTGGCAAGGAGGATATGTACATGGAATGGTATATTGTGGCCCCCAGATCGGTGAGCAAAGAATGAAAAAAAGGCTGGAGTATAGAACAATAGGATAACACAGACATGTGAGCCACAAGTACCCAGAGCCTTGAGTCAGGCATCTTGGGAAGGAATTCTAAACACAGTACAGAGTATAAGGGCATAGGAGATGATGATAAGCACCATATCCAGGCATGTAGAAAATAGCGCCACAATTACCCCATAGTAGATGTTGACTTTGATGCTATCACAAGCGAGCCCGGCAATGCCCATATGTTCACAATATGAGTGATCAATAATATTCCTCCCACAGTAAGTAAGCCAATAAACCAGAAAAACCAAGGGGAAGCAGATGAAGAAACTCCTAATAACAGATGCAATGCCCATTTGTCCAATGACTGAGGGGGTTAGAATGGTAGTATATCTTAGTGGATAACAGATAGCTACATAGCAGTCAAATGCCATGGCCAGCAATATGGCAGACTCTGCCACAAAGATGAAGTGTAGGAAAAACATCTGGGACACACAGCAACCAAAAGAAATAATCCCATCTTGGAACCAGAAGATTGATAGCATCTTTGGCGTGGTGACTGTGGAGAGAAAGATATCTGCCAAGACCAACATGGACAAGAAAATGTACATGGGTTCATGAAGACTGTGTTCAGTAAAGATCAGGGATAACGAGAGGGTGTTGCCTACAACGGCAACCATGTACATGGAACAGATGGGAATGGAAATCCATATATGTGCATGTTCTAGTCCTGGGATCCCAATCATGGTGTACCAGATATCTCTAAGGTTGGTGTGGTTTGAAGAGATTGTCATATTTTACTCTGTCCTCTGATATTGGACACTAGAATGGAAAGACAGAGAGAGAAGAGAGAAATCAGAGTTATTTTATCAGGTTTGAGTATGAATCTTGGCATTGGAATAAAGTTATTGCTTTAAGAAAGGTTCAGGAATGATTCAGGGATGGTCATTCAAGGATGATTCAGATAGACTTCATTAACATGAAAGTTACCATGACTGTATAGAGCTGATGCTACTGGTAGTGCTAATGGTTATAACTATAACAACAAAAAACATTTTATGGGTTTATAGTTTGGTCTAGGCACTATGGTTGATACATTATACTTACTGACTTAGCATCATACATGAAAATCTCTTAAATGCTCTTGCACATCATGGTTTTCCTTCTCGCTTGACTGGTCATTTCCAATGATTAATGTCACTTTCTTTCTGGTGATTAATCACACACTCCAGAAATACAGTTTTCAGAATACTGGTTTGGCCTTTGGGAAGTTCAACCACTAGGTAAGTAACAGCCATTACTTCTGTAATTCAATATAAAGTCTTTCATCACCAAGTGAAAATAACTTGGTGAGAAAGAGATATCTAGATAGTCCTTGCTTTGCATAGTGCTTTATTAACTTAACATTGTGCATATTGGAATAATGTTCTCTCTTTCCATAGTCTTAGTATGCATATGTTTCAGTTAAAACAACACTGTGCAAATCAGGAGCTCCTATAACATCATTCTAACTCAGCAGAAAGTGTCCTATCTTCTACACACACTACATCCTCCCTTCATTCTCTCTTGTCTCCACTGCTTTTTTTCTCTCATTTAAAATATTTGTCCTTTCCTTCCCTTCTTTTTTTTCCTTTTCTGGTCAGACTTGAATACTTAACTGGAGAAAAGAAAAAGGCAGCTCATAGGTAAGGAAATAACAACACAAAATGAGTTGCAAACACATGTAAGAGTTAAATAAGTTAATGAATATTTCTTTAAGTTCATTCTGTGATGAATACTATGTGAATAGAAACTATACGTATCCTTTATTTCAAGGATCTCCTACCCTTGGGAGGATCATGGGACATAGACAAAAGTAACCACCCTTCAAAACAGATCAGGATAAGAATGATGGAAGACATGAAGTCGCATGTATATAACACAGAAGAAACATTATCTTTAGCTAGGGGGTGATGCAAAGATTCACTGAAATGTTGTCAGTAGATCTGTTTATCAGAAAACCTTTAGACTTCCAAGAGACTACCATTAGAAAAAGAACCAAGACAAGTAAAAACCTAAAATGAGGAATTTTTTTAAAGATTTTATTTATTTATTTGACAGAGAGAGACACAGAGAGAGAGGGAACACAAGCAGGGGGAGTGGGAGAGGAGAGGCAGGCTTCCCGCGGAGCAGGGAGCCCGATGTGGGGCTCGATGCCAGGACCCTGGGATCATTACCTGAGCCGAAGGCAGACGCTTAACGACTGAGCCACCCAGGTGCCCCTAAAATGAGGAATGTTTTAAGTCATTGTAAAAGTCAAGTCATGTAGCGTATCAAAGGCTTAGACACATGAGAAATATGACTGGACAAGTAGATTGTGCCTTGAAGATTCATAATTTTAAAAGTCAAGCTAACAACTTTGGGTTTAGTTCTCTATACTAAGAATTGATTTCTTATTCAACAATATTTACTGAATACCTAATATTTTACCACAGTTCTAAGGAGAACATAATGGGATCAAAATGTAAGATTTACCCTTTCAGAGAAGTCTTTGCTGATGAGCAATATGCTTCTTTTTTATTCTCTACTTCCCAATAGCACACCAATATAAGTCCTAGTTGCATGTTTTGTAGTATTTTTCACCATTATGTCTGAAGTTCCATGATAACTATGAGTATATCTCCAAAATCTAATATAATATATTTTTGTTGAGTAAATATGGTTTAAAAGGCAAAAAGATGGATTGAAGAGGTTAAGGATAACTATCTGAGTTACTGTAGGAAGCTTTTGCAACAAACCAGGCAGAACTAGGGATATGGTTTTAATAGTGAAAAAAGGGGATAGAGAAGAAACATGTTTTAAAGAAAACAAATAAAGTGGAGAATTCCAGGTGATAGGTTATATGAGGCAAAAATGAAAGGCAATATAACATTTTGAGACATACTGTCTGGAAAAATGTGATGCCACTAACAAGCATAAGGAATAAAGTAGGAGATACAGGATTCAGATAAAGTTAAAGCAATTGTTTTGAAACTATATAATGTGCCTATGGAACCACCAAGGAAATAAATCTGGCAGGCTATCTCAAACCTGCATAGTGCACTGGAAGAGAACTGGACTAGGCATGAGGCTCTATCTGAGACTCAGCTTTGCCACGAACCAACTGGGACCTTGGTAGAGGCATTTCACCCTGCCAAATTCTCTGTCCATATAGGTTGGAACAACTAGCTCATAGCTACTTCATTTAGGTACAAAAGACTAAAATCTAATCATGCAATTGGAGCTCAAAAATACGTACATACATATCAGGCTGTATGTCTCAGTTTAGTATAACTGTAAGTCATTCTATTAGATTAAAAAAAAAGAAAGACTTAAGACGAGAAGAGTTCTGGTATTAAATTTCCTCCCTAGCTGTATCTCCAACATGTAGTCTATTTGATCACAGTGACAGCCTTCAATTACCTGGGTTTTTAATCCAAAGAACATGTTGCAGTCCCCTCATTATTCATATTAACTAATGTTTGAGTATTCACCATGAGTTATATCCTGTGTTAACCACTTTCTATAATTTAATGTCCACAAAATGCCACTTAACTATAATAAGAACCCAACAGAATGGCTACAAGAATGGTTTCCACTTCACACTTTAGGAAACTATGGCATAAGTAGTTTGAACAATTTGTCCAAGCTAGTATCTAGTCAAGCAGAGTTTCAAACTCAAATTCTCTTGCTTAAAAACCCCATGCTTTTATACACTGTTCCATTTGCCACTAGTGAGCAATCCCTTCTTCAAACTTTCCTTTCCTTCATTTGCCCTGATCCCATTATATTCTTGTCTACCTACTACAATTTTCATAATTCTGAGTCTTTTTTCTAGTTATTTTTCTTATTTCCAATGCGTTGGTGGTGGTGATGATGATGATAATGATGATTCATTGCCACTCCCCAATTGTTGTGTTGAGAGTAGGATGTGAAATAAAAATGTTAGATATTCACTAGTGTTTAGTGAAAAATATTAGACTTTCATTAGTTGCTAGTACAATTTCAAGGAATTGGTGAGGATAAATTCTGATTACTGATTGCAAGCTGTTGGGTGTGTGACAGCTGAAAACAGCAGTGGTGAACAACTCTTGAGAAGACTGGCACTGAAGGAAAGGAAAACAGTAACTGGAAGGATCAAAAGGTACTGGGAAGTGTTCTTTTGAACAAGAGATGAACATGTTCATTTATGTCAGAGAAGTTTGGTAGTGAAGAAGAATTTGAAGCAAGAAAGTGAACAAATTTTGGAATTAAGGCCCTCTGATGACAAAAGATAATTCAGTCAGGTTTTTATATGGGTGTTCTGCTTCCTCCATTGAAGACAAAATGGTCAGAAAAATATTAAGGGATATAGGGAAGATTTTCACAAGACTCACATTTGATCCAGATCTTTATAATAAAGTAAAAGGCAATGATTATTAGAGTTATTGCCAAAGCTCACGTGGGGAAAAAAGGAGAAATCTGGAAGAGATACTATTGAGAAAAAGGTATGTAGAGCAGAAAATAAGAATGAATAAGCAATTGCCCAACAGTAGTGAAGGCTATTAAGGTAAGAAGAAAGAAAAATTTTATAGTAGAGCTAAGGGTATCCTAGCAGAAAGAGAGGCTACACATGGCCATAAGGGCAACTGACTTTTCACCAGGGAAGTTCAACTTTCCAGGATCAAGAATAGTCAAACAGAGAGAAGGGACCTAATCACAGGAAGAACATCCTTGTCCAGCATTTGAAGGAAATGATGGATGGAAGGACAGATTGTTCATGAAGACTGATGAGATGCCAAGGATCCCCAAAAGAAAGATCAGGTTTGGTCAGTGAGGGAATTGTTGTGTACTTCAGCTGACACTAGTCAGGTAAGAGATTCTGTCCGTGGTCTTTCCAACCTCTTTCCTCTCGGAATCCAGGTCGGCAGTGATCTTCCCCATTTATCTCTTCTTCTCTTTTGCACGCTCTACTCACTTTCTTTTCAGGAGTACTGAGGATACCACGTTTTAAATGCACAAGTTGTGATGAGCACTAGGTGTTATACATAACTAATGAATCATTGAACACTGCATCAAAAACTAATGAGGTACTATATGTTGGCTAACTGAACACATTAAATGAATGTGCAGTAATATATTAAAGTAAATCCCATAAAGGCACAGAAATGAGCTGATTTTGAAAACCAGCTTAGATATCAACTCAACCACAGTTCCTGATAAGCAGAGATGACATGGCCCTTATTTTATAATGTAGTCTATTTGATCACAGTGACATGCTCAGGCTCCCTTTCTCACTGTCAGTCATTTAATTCTGTTCTAGGAATCATCCAGAACCCCAATATATTCTATTATAATTCACATCATTTCCCTTTCTCTTTAACACTGCTTACCTCACTCAAAGCAACATTCTCCTGTAGCTATAGGAACATACGCACAAACTATGGCAGGAGAGGACACAAACAATGGGCTAACTGATCTGAGAAACCTGTAACCCTCTTATCAGAAATAGCCAGAACTTTATCAGACACATGCAGTCCAATAGAGCTCATGGGTTTATTTACCAAGAAGAAAGTTTCACTTAAATGCTCCCCCTTTTTTCCCCTCCTTTTCCCCAACAATTTATATCTTTTTCATACCCTTGACTTCTGAGTAATGTCATATTTTATCATTTCCATTTTATTTACCACCTTAATTCTTCCCTGCCCCAAATATATAGATAAGCCTCTCCCCCCAGATAAAAAACAGTAAGTAAAAACTTTCATAAGCTGGCCTCCATACCCACAATAGCCAGCCTTGTATCTCAACTCCTTTTCTGCTTTGGATGGAAGGAGGCAAACCCTTTCTGCACTAAATTGTTCCAAAAGAGTTTTAGCCAGCAAGTTCAAAGTAAATAAAGAAAACCCAACAGACAGAAGCCTTTGGAATAGAACCTAAAAACAAAAACAAAAACAAAAACAAACAAACAAAAAACCCTCAGAGATCTGTCTTCACTTATAAGGAATCTTATCTGTGACTGACTGTAATCTTATCTGTGACTGACTGTAGTTGGGGCAACAAAGCCCCAGACCCTTTTCTTCTGCTGAGCCCATTTTGGAATTAACCCAACTTTCACATTCTGAACTAATTCTTCCTTGCAGAGATTGGCTGTGTCAAGAGCCATAAACCACCCTTCAATGAACTCTTCAATAGCTTGAAAGAACTTCGTCTGGCCAGGTAGCCAGATATTCATATTAATAACAAATATCATTTCACAGACATTGGACATACCTCCACCACTATCATGGATCTGTTTAAGCCATGACCCTGGGAAGGTGCTGTACATGGGCATGTGTAACAAGAAAAAAAAAAAAGAAACCTCACAGATCTTTTTCTCTGTACCAGAAGTATGCCTAATCTAAAACCTGAGATTCATAGGACACCTTCAGAACACAGCAGTCACTTACTGTCCTATACGAAATACCAGGGGCTTATTACCTCCTTTGTTCAGCAATTGCAGAATCACCAAGGCCCTAAAAGATAGGCTGGATATTCTTGGTTGAGGTCTCAACATTGGCTCTGAGGCTGGTTCTATAGTTTTCTCTATCCCAGGAGACCTAACACCTAGGAGAAATGGGGAATCTAATTAAGTGTCTTTGGTCTTCTGAGCCCTTGATCCTTTTAGTAAGATCAAGAAAGAACCAATGATGGGATAAGAAGGTAGGCTTTTAGGAAGAGGGAATTAATGGCAGCCTTATCAACAACAGCGATCCACACTGGGACTGCTCTGATAGACACAAACAAATCATAGAAATATGGGATGTTGTTGAGGCTTCCACTTATTCAATGTATGAGTTTTTGTGAGAGTGTGATCGTCAGAGCAGGAGGGTCTATTTTTTAGTGTCAAGGGAATATGATCCTTAGAATCTACTACTACCTCTTGAAAAATAGCATAGCATCCATGGTGGGGGTGGGGTTGGGGATAGAGATATTTATCATGAAATATTTTGTCCTGTACTAAATCTGTGTCAAACACAAATATATAAAGTAAATTAAAACCCTAGACCCTTGATCATTGTCTAGTAGCAGAAGGGAGATATGCATGTGGGGAAAAAATGCCCTTTAAGACCAACTACATATATTGCCATAAAACTAATCAAGCTTAAAACGTATTTCTGATGTAACAATTCTTTTAAAACCACAAAGATTCCTGTGATTATTTTACTGTTGGCTGGATGAGGATATTGAAGTCCAAAAAGTTGTCACTTGGTTTACCTGCACATATAGTAAGAAATCAAGCTGAAAATTAAATGCAGGTTCCCTTTTGCCAAATCTCATGCTCTTCTTGGGCAACCCCGTGTTTTTAGTAAAAATTTAGAGTGATCAAGTAAAAGAAGAAATGCTTCTCCATCAGAATTAAAACCATTCACTAGAAGCTAGGAAGTGTTCAGTGTAATTTATTTCTTGTATGTGAAATATTATGTAAATAGTATAGGACTGTATGGATTATACTTACACTATAGGGCAAGGATCCAACACTGCATTATGCACCCACCTAATCCAGAATTGTAAGAGTACAAAGAAGGACCCCATGTTTAAGGATTTTTTTAAAGAAGATTTTATTTATTTATTTATTTGAGAGAGAGAGCACAAACAGGGGGAGAGGCAGAGGGTCAAGCAGACTCCTCGCTGAGTGGGAAGCCTGATGCAGGACTCAATCCCAAGACAGAAAGACCCCATGTTTAAAGGAGTAGGATAAATCAGTGTGAAAATTGATCTATCTGTACACCTATATAGATATATGACACTATATAGCATCAGTCAGGTGTAATCAGACAAGGATTGTCTCTGCCTGTACCATAACTCTACCCCTACCCTTTCTGATGCCCACATGCAGTTTGTCCAGGAATCCAGTACGCTCCAGCAACACAGTGGATGATTCAGGGTCATGGTAGATGATGTAACAAACATTTACTAGTGGTTTTAGGGAACTGAAAAGGCAGTAAGACCTACTGTCCATCAATACAAAGAGATTCCTTAAGAGCCATGGTATTTCATGTGTAATTGTGTTGCTATTTTTCCTCTTTCTCTCATGGTGAAAGCTATGAAATTATCAAGGAAGAGTTCATGTGGTAATAAAGAACAAAAAGAGACAGTTCTTGGATCTGAACGGAAAAAGATAGAGCTTAAACATTATAAAGAATCTTCACATTCCTTGATTTGGAGAATAAATAATGTATAAGTACTTTTTCTCTACCCATTACTCTAAATGTTCACTGATAAATAACTATACCTCATGTGGGCCCATGGATTTTGTATTGCATTTTTAAGATCAAATTGTTTTTACTGACAGGGCCCCACACCAAGAAATATACTTTCCTATGGTCTTTCCTGTATATTAAGAGTGGCTCTGATGGAAACCGTTGCTATGAGGCACATACTAGCCTCTAGTGAGAACCCTAAATTCCCTGGACAGTATACTTCTTCTGTATAGTAAGTCCAGATACACTGGTGTAATATGCTTAGTTCATACCCTGCAGAAATGAGACAACGCTGTTGAGAAGCCAGATTAAGGTCTGATTAGGGATAGAGAAAGCTCTGAATTTCTAATGTCTTCCATTCTTGACAAATACAGGTTTCCTCCTATCTAAAAGTGAAAGCATTGCTATGAAAACTTTTGGAAGCCAAGATGGTGTAAAGTGAAAAAGCAATTACTATTAATTTATATGAAAAAAAAGTTAGCATTCCCAGATCCAAAACGTAACATCTCTTAAGCTTTTCTGATTCCTTAGGACACATCTTGCTAACAGATGCACAAAATAAATGGAGATAAAGCACAGAAGCTCACAGACACAGTTTAAAGCCATGAGGGCTTGATGCTGAAATGCTGAGCGTGGTTCCTGGGGAAGGAGTGTGGGTGGTGGCTGCTCAGGGCCTGAGGGCTGCCTCTGTAAGGGCTTGGGTCCCTGCAACACAAACACTGAACACTAGTTTCGCTTTTCGCCTTTTCTTGTAATAGCGAAAACCCTCTTCAGATTATTTTTGTTTAGCAAAAACGGGTACTAATACAGGTCTTTCGTAAATGCAAAGTATTGTTTAAACTTTTTAAGTATTCATTGCTCTTCACAAGTGTGTCTTAATCCCCAGAAATACTGTGCCATGGTCTTCATAAAACTGCTGTATTAGAAAATCAGATACCTTGTATTATTTTTCTTATTCTATTCGCCCACCTAATCTCACCCTTTTTAAAAACTTCTTTCATTGACTAAGTATTATTGGTCTTTCAACAATATTGTTCCCAATAGACAGGAATCTTTTCCTTAAAATGATTTCTGGGGCATTTTTCTCTTTGCGGTTTCTTACGTGGAGGGACTTCTCTTTGTTCTAAGATCAGTTCCTTTACTCCCTTCACTATACTTCGTCCTTGAGGGATCTGCTTGCTCTGTAATGCAATTTCAACCCTTTATAAGCTATTATTTCTGTGGTAATGGTGGATAAATTTAATTCCAGCAATGATATCTCTTAGAGGATTAAGTCTTATATGTCTCTGAGTAAATGTGCCCTGGTCACCTCAGCTCAGCATGCTACTCTGTCTACTCTGAATCTGCTCTTCCTTTACGGACTCCTTTACTTTACACACATGTACGTGTACAGATCTGTGTACACCTCCACATGCACACATCTTCACTCAAGATAATTCTTACTACTTTTTTCTTTGTCTGATATATTATTCTCATTCTGAATGTGTTTGACATCTGATGACTCTTATAACTATATTCCAACCAAAATCTTTCCTAAGCTAAATACAGTTACCAAATAATGTGTCTCCCTTTATCTTCTTATATATACTTCACACTTCATATTAATTCCATTTTGATATTCAATTTTTGGTATGTGGAATAGAGTTATAACAACTGTTGTAATGCCCTTGTCTGCTGTTTCCAAAATCTATGTCAGTTCTGGATCAGTTTCTATTCATTGCTTCCAACCTAACCTTACATCTAAGATCTTCTACTCATGGCAATAAATAACTGCGGTGTTTGGCAAATACCTCTATCAAAGGCTTCTAACATCTTCTGAGAACCCATGCATTCTCTGTGCCAAGGAAGGCGAGTCTCAGAGAAGAACTGTGCTGCTCAGCTCACTGGCCGATCCATGCTGAGGTTCAGGCTGCATGGTGAGAGCTTGCCCTGCACATAAAAAGAACTGTTGAATGTATGTTCTTTAAGAGAACAACAATGAAGGACACCTGGCTGGTTCAGTCGAGGAGCATGTGATTCTTGATCTTGGGGTCATGAGTTTGAGCCCCACGTGGGGTATAGAGATTACTTAAATAAATAAAACTTAAAAAAATTAAAAAGAACAAAGATGAGGAGCCAGCTTTAAGAGTTGCTTCATCGAAGTTTTCCGTAGATTCAAAATGAAAGTCATGGAAGCTCAGTGCCTTTAGAAAGGAAACCAAAAGGGATAGTTGGGAAAAGATGAGAGTACAGATGCCTAATTGAGGAACCAAGAAGTGTGTTATGGAGTTCAAGGTTAACAAATGGGGATTCATAGTACATAAGTGAGAGATCAAGGTTTAGTTTTGGGCTCTGGGGGAAGACTGGAGAAGTGATACATCTTAAAAGGATTTTTTAGGAGGTTAGAGGTGAGGCATATATAATTGGTAGTTAAATGTCTTTTGGCTCTCCAGGAATAGCCTGCAAGATATCTTTCTAGCTAGAATTGACAATCTACCACAGTTAAATGGAACTCTAGCACAAGGATAACTGGAAATTGAGCAGGTTGATAAATACCAGATGAATATTCTCCATCTGATTGTCATCTCTCTTGCTACTCTTCAGTTCTAAATGAGCCTCAGTGAGGAGGATGACCCCCAAAACTTTTTGTACATCAGAATTTAAAGGGAGCCTGGATTTCTGGTGAGTTTTAAGTCTTCACTAAGGTTTAGCAAATTTATGCTACAGTAAGAATTCCTAAACAAGTAATTTATTTGTTTAAACAAAATCTACTGTGAGCCTGCTATATCCAAAGAATTTTGGGCTCTCCTTACTCTGATATGTGAAGGGTGTAATCCTAACCTTAAAGGTGTTTAAAATCAGATTGCATAAGGAAAACTCAGGTGGAAGACAATATGAAATCATATGGTATAAATGCCAGCTATTGGGGAAAAAAGTACATTCTGTAGGGATTTAATGGCTTGAGGAATTCTTGTAATATGAAATAGTCATGGGCAAATTTTATAGGGGTGCCTGGTTAAGCATCTGTCTTCGACTCAGGTCATGATCCCAAGGTCCTGGGATAGAGCCCCATGTCAGGCTCCCTTCTCAGTGGGGAGTCGGCTTCTCCCTCTCCCTCTGTCCCTCCCCCTGCCTGTGCTCTCTCTCTGTCTCTCAAATAAATAAATAAGTAAATAAGCTATTTTAAAAGAGAAGAAGATTTTATAGAATGTTGAATATAGACTGGCTTTTAATTAACGAATTCAATTACCATCAGTGGAGATAAAGCATGATCACATTTGAAATCCTATCAGAAAGTGTACAGAAATTTTGATGTTGGAATGAGTAAGTCGTATGTGGTAGAATTAAGCAACCAATCTGACTAGAGTAGAGGGTGACTAGAAAAAAAACAAAATTAGTTGAAATAAATAAGGAGGGCACGTTCTGCATGGAGCACTGGGTGTTATACTCAAACAATGAATCATGGAACACTACATCAAAAACTAATGATGTAATGTATGGTGATTAACATAACATAATAATAAAAAAGACATTCTCACTGAACAGGGCTAAACATATGGGCACAAGACGTATTAAAACTGAAACAGCTAACAATAGGACTAAGTATATACTTGAGTTTTACATTGGTGGTGCAGTCGTGTTGATGGTGGCTTGGATACTTGAGCTGGTAGTGCTAGAGTCTAAGTGCCAAAATCAGAAGGGAAAAATGAGTATAAAGGAGAGGAGAGTGAATTAATTCCAAGATATTCTGGAGGAGAAAGCAAAGGGAGGAAAGGTGGTTAATACGTGTGTATATGAACCTGTAGTGAATGTATTTGTGTATGTTTAAATGAGGTGTATTGTGTGTTGTGGTAGGTCAAAACTTTATGTCTATGAGTCCCAGGACTTAGTTTGGTGCAGTGCAATGTGTTGAGTTTCTGTGAGTATGTGGTATGTTCAGATGCCCCATCTATTATGAACTGTGAGTACTCCCCTCCTCCTCTTCCACCTCCTTCTCCTTCTTCAACTTGACTCATGTCAAAGAAGACTCAGATATTTCATATGTACAGATGAAAAAATATATATAAAGCTTAGTATTCTAATCCCCAAAGAAGTCTGTCTCCTTATTAGGGGCCATCCTTATGAGGGGCTGATCACTCCCTCAGCTAAAAAGACATGCTTTGTGGAATGCTTTTTCCTAGACATTCTATGAAGGAATGTGATAGGGTGTAGTAGACATTCGTGGCCAAGAATATGACAATAGGGGACTGAACAGACATAGGTCTATACAACAACGCATGGAAATGTATGCATTGTGCTTCATCTGGGATCTGCTTTTCAAAGATATGTTTGCGTCTCTAAAAAGATAACCTTGTTTACCTTGTTTACATTGGCATGCTTTTTAAACAGCACAGTACTAATTTTGGCTGGGCGCAAAGAAAGAATAAATAGTCTCTTCTCCCAATCCTCCCTGTCTCTAGCTTTTTTCCTGAAAAGGAATCCTTCATTAATCTCTATTTAATTTTTCTTCTGGTGTTTTAATTTTTGGTCATACTTTTCAATAATATGATTTTACAAAAGGCATTGTGTTTTGATTTCATACTCTTTTTTCAGATAGAGTTTCCTTCATTAATCTCTATTTAATTTTTCTTCTGGTGTTTTAATTTTTGGTCATACTTTTCAATAATATGATTTTACAAAAGGCATTGTGTTTTGATTTCATACTCTTTTTTCAGATAGAGTTTAGGTCAGTTATATTACCTCTCCTCTTCCCAAATCTCACTGAGCCGAATGCAGTTGCATCACTATTTTGTTTCTTGCAATCTTAAACTAAAAACTTAAATCTAAGTGTATTCAACCAATCATTTATAATCTCCTTCTACCCTTCTTTGTAAAGACATAAGTGCTAAGACCATTTCCTCCAATTATGTTATTTTTGTTTGTCTGAGTATAACTGACTCACAGTGTTACATTAGTTTCAGGTGTACAACAGTGATTTGACAAGTCTATATGTTATGCTGTGCTAGCCACAAGTGTGGCTAACAACTGTCACCATACGATGCTATTATGATACCACTGACTATATTCCCTGTGCTGTGCCTTTTATTCCCATGACTTACTCATTCCATAACTGGAAGTCTATATCTCCCACTCCCCTTCACCCGTTTTCCCATCCCCCCACCCCCCTCTGCCATTAGTTTGTCCTCTCTATTTATAGGTCTGATTCTGCTTTTTGTTTGCTTATTTTTTTGTGTGTAAATTCCACATCAGTTATGCTGTTTTAAAGATATTTCCTGAAGTGTTGGTATCTATTGCCTAATAAATTATATCCATGTTTTCAAGTAGACATATTTCAAATTTTATTCAGGAATTATTTGTTAAAAAAAGAAATTATTTATTAATGTTTGCACTATTCTAGCACTAGCTAAGATCTAATGACAGTATCCACGTTAATGATTTTATCACTCACATTTTGAAAAATCAACGTATAATTTAAAAAATCAACATAGAAATTAATTGTAAAAATGAATGATGTCACATGAAGGTTTTTTTTTAATAGTTTGGAGTTTATGTGTGTTATTGAAATAGTCTATGTTTTATTTCTACAGGTAAAACTAACAGGAAAAATGACTAGGTTTCCAGATGCTTGAATATTTATAGGTAGGATATTGATGTGGAGAAAGTGCAGGAGTTTTTTTGGAGTTTCAGCTTAGGTAATTGAAAATAAAAGTAGATGCAAGCATAATTAGATCCATTAAAAATAGAAAGACTTCTGAGAATAAAATTTTTCTAAGCATTGAGATAAAAAAGAAAACTGTACTTAATCTTCATTGTCACTCGATCAATGATTGGAGTGCTCTAAGCCAAAGGAACGCTAGTAGCTCTTCCCTTTTAATAGCAGTTATCCATTGTCCTGACTCCAGGTAGTTATTCAGATAAATGGGGAAACATTTTAAGGATCAATTCTTTGATATCTAAAGATGCCTAGGATTAGTGCTGTCCCAAGTTGTTAGATGTGCTATGTCCTCCTATCTTAAAATCTATGTTTTTCTCCCAAAAGAAACACTTAGAAATGATCTGGGCTGGATCCCAAGAATATTCTTATGGAATTTATAAATAGTAGCTGGTTCCAGCCATCCACTCTCCTTCTAACAGTCATTCCTGGACTGGAGGCTGTACAAATATGGATCTCTATCCCACTGTGTGTCATGTATTTAACTGCCCTCCTGGGGAACTGCATTATCCTCTTTGTTATGAAAACCACCTCTAGCCTTCATGAGCCTCAATACATCTTCCTATCTATGCTGGCAACCACAGATGTGGGTCTGTATTTATCAACTCTACCTACCGTACTCAGGGTCTTCCTCCTGAATCACAGAGAAATTGAGTTCCATTCTTGTCTAACACAGATGTTCTTCATTCATACCTTCTCCTCCATGGAGTCAGTCATCCTGTTGGCCAAGGCCTTTGACCTATTTGTAGCTATTCGCTGTGCTACACTGTGGTCTTAGCCTCCCCTCGGATTATTGGGAGGGGATGGCAGCCACGGTTAAGGGCATGGTGTTGATGGTACCCTTGCCAATCCTGCTCAAGTGATTGTTGTTCTGCAAGGATGTTATTCTATCACATTGTTACTGCTACCATCCTGATGTTATGAAGCTGGCCTGTGGCCCTGTCAGAGTCAACATCATCTATGGGTTGTCCCTTGTCCTCTGTTACTTTGGAGTTGACTCTGTGTCCATTGTCATTTCACACATCCTTATTTTGAAAACAGTGCTAGGTATTACCTCATAAGTAGCTCAGCTCAAGACACTTAATACTTGTGTGTCCCATATGTTCACTGTCTGCCTCTTTTATGTGCCACTCATTGTGTTGGCTCTAATTCACAGATTTAGTACATTCACATCTCCTCTTCCCCATGTCACCATCGCCAATCTCTTTCTCTTCTTAACTCCTGTCCTTACTCCCTTGGTGTTTAGCCTAAAAACCAAACAGATAAGGTCTATAGTACACAAGGTATTCAAAGGCAGAGGAAATTTGCTGAAGTAGTCAAGTGTGGCTTAGTGAAAATGACACCCTGACTGTCTTTTCCCCTTTCATCTGTCTGTTTTTTTCTGGGAAATATATCATCATTCCAAGGATGATTTTGTGAGAGTGGAGGTATTTTCTTCTTGTTGACAAGAAGATGGTAGTATTTGGATTATTGTCTTTTTTTTTTATTTTATTTATTTGACACAGAGAGAGACAGCCAGAGAGGGAACACAAGCAGGGGGAGTGGGAGAGGGAGAAGCAGGCTTCCCGCAGAGCAGGGAGCCCGATACCGGGCTCGACCCCATGACCCTGGGAACATGACCCAAGCCGAAGGTAGACGCCCAACGACTGAGCCACCCAGGCGCCCCTGGATTATTGTCTTGAGCCAATTTATCATTTACTATTGTTCTGATCTAATTTGTCATCCATTAATGTGTTGCCTGAAAGATCTTACTGAAATAATTTTTATGTCTCTCTGCTATTTAAGTGTTTAAGTTTAAATAATTAAGTGATTTACAATTAAGTGTAAGATAAAGGCCAAGTTATTAACATGTTTTAGAAAGTTTTCCATTTTCTTATCCTTATCTTTCTCTCCAACCTCAACTCTGATTACATAATGCTCTTTCTCTTCAAACTGGGTGATTCAATATATTTTTATACATGTATACCAGCCTTCATAAGACTCTAAACATTTGCCAATCACTTGGCTTGAAATTTCAACACCAACATGGAACAAAAATTTTTCTGTTATGAGTATTTCCAACATTTCAATAAAATTGGCACTCCCTTTTCCCCCTCAATATAACCCATTAATAATTTTATTATAATACAGCACAATTTTACTTCATGTCTATATTCTTCAATTAAGAATTCCTGTGGGAAAGCATTGTGTTGCTTTATTTTATTTTATTTATTTATTTTCTTAAAGATTTTATTCATTTATTTGAGAGAGAGAATGAGAGATAGAGAGCACGAGAGGGAAGAGGGTCAGAGGGAGAAGCAGACTCCCCACCGAGCAGGGAGCCCGATGTGGGACTCAACCCTGGGACTCCAGGATCATGACCTGAGCCGAAGGCAGTCACCTAACCAACTGAGCCACCCAGGAACCCTGTGTTGCTTTATTTTAAATCTCCGGTATATACGTATTCAGTGACATAGTAAATCCCAATTGTTTTTTTTTAATAAATGAAAGAATGTTCGTGGGCATAGGTAATTGCTCTTGTCAATCATGACTCTTACCTGCTAACATAACTATTGTTTAATTACCCTCTCCCTCTAAATAATCAGGGGCCATGTCTGTTGTCTTTGCCATTGCATCTTCAGTACTTTGTGAAATATCTGTACAATCAAATACAATAAATGCATATTGATGAATAAATTAATAAATATGTCAGTTAGAGATGTCTTTGGTAATATGTAATACCTGTAAAAGTATGATATTTACATATTAGTGTATGCAAATGTATGATATTTACACATTAAAATGTAACTATAAAACAAGTGAGGGAAATCTTTAAAATACTGCATTATGGAAAGGAGAAAAGAAATTGAATTATTGGATATCTTCCTCAAGCTCAAAGCTTTTAATTACATTACCAAAACTAGCCTCATTTAAACCAAAGGTGGTGAGTTTTATTAGATCTATTTCAAAGAAAAGGATATAGTTAAAAGATAGTAATAATTTGTTAGTATCTCCCTAATAAAAAATGATTAGACTCAGGATTAAATGTCACCACATATTATATATAAGAATATGTAAATTCTACTGAATCCAACTTTTTTCTACCCCACATAACATTTAAAGATATGCAGACACATGGGTGTCATTGAACCCCATTTATTTAACTGTAGTATTTTAACATAATTGTATCTGTATTCATGTTCACTTACATTAGACACACTATGAGTTCTCTGGTTCCAGAAACATTTGTCTTGTTCACAAATACACTATTTTTCTTACAAGCTTGTCTGTGTAAAGAATACAGTGCCCAAGAAAGCTGCTCTCTGTAAAACTAGGATTTAAATTCACATCTGTGCTCCTTCAAACATCATGCTCTCAGATCCACCACATATTCTATGCCTGAAAAACCTGAGCTCTAAGAAAAAAATTGCTAAAATGAATAGGTTTCCCACACTGTGAAATGAGAGTGTATGTGGAGGTCAATGTGTGTATATTGTTATTTTGCTTTCACTTTTAAAGAAACACTGGAATATTCAATTTGGAAAAGCTGAGGTTATCCATAATTTAATCCCTTTTTTATTACGTACCCTAGATTTGAAAGAGGTCAGATTCATACTCAAAGAACTAAGTCAACTTCAGGTTTCCTTCTTCTCATGCATTCTTGAGTTGCTCTTTTTTCCAGAATTTAGAGGTACTCTCCTCCTGTCCATGCAATGTGATTTCTCTGACCCATTACACTGATAGAATATTTACTTATTTGAAACCAGTGGATCTAGATAAGGTGATATTTCTGACTTTGGTACTGAAGGATTAATTTGTCCTGTTGTCTGATGAAACTTACAGCAGTGTAAGAGACTAAGTAAGAATAGCTTGAAGAGTGGGGCTCCCAGTTCCTCTCCCAGAACACCACATCTATATTTCCTTAGCACAGCTAGGCCAGGTCTTCTCCATTTGACAGTCAGGGAATACACTTTGGAAGTATATTTGGGAATACAAACGGGAATATCTGTCTTCATTTAACGGCCAGGAAATATGGAGAACAGTTGCACTATTTGAAGAGGGAGTGCTTATTGCCCAGTGGCTGCTCAGGTAGGGAGTCTGAAGACAGGCTCAGAGGAGACATAATAACAACTACTCTGAAGAGACAGATAATGGACCCATGAAAATAAACAACTGTGTATTTATGTAAAAAAAAAACCAAAAAACAACAAAAGGAGGATAATCTGGATTGAACTAAGAGTCTCAAAAAGGGGGATGTCTTAATTGTTTTTTCTTTCCTTCATTCACTGGACTATCAGCTCCATAGTGGTGGATATTTTTATTTCTTTAATTCATAAATGGATCCCTAGTGTCTGCATATGAGCCTGTGGAAATAAATACGTATTGCTTGAATTTAGCAAATTACTACCAAAATGTGTATTTAGACTTCATGCCTTCCTTTTTTCCTTTGTTTTCCTTATTTCCACAACTTTTAAATCTACTTTTATTGAGATATGACAAATATAAAAATCTGTACATATTTAATACATACCTCCAGATGACTTTGGAGTATATACTCATGACACCATCAACATAAATAATATCATAAACTTAATCATCACCTCTAAAATATCCCTCCCTCTCTCCCTCTTTTTTGTGATATTTAACATATCTACCCTCTTAACAAATTTTTGAGTATGTAACACAGCATTGTTAACTATATGCACTAGGTATTCTGTAGATCTCTGGGACATATTTGTCTTGGATAACTGAAACTATATACTTTTTGACCAATAAATGCAGTGGAATTCCTTGACTCCCTATCCCCGAGCCCTTGGCAAGCTACCATTCTACTCTCTGCTTCTGTGAGTTTATTTTAGATTTCTGATATAAGCGGGGGCATGTAATATTTGTTCTTCTGTGTCATTTTTTTAGAGACTAATCAATACGTTTCACATTTGCCAGGATTTAAGAGTGTAAAGATAATCCAGGCAATTACATATGATTTGGATAGAGTCTATTGGAGAGAAACAGAAAAGTAAATTAATATACAGTGTATATCATGATAGGGGTAAGGTCAGAGTCCTGTGAATTATATAAAAAAGACAACTAACCTAGGAATTACGGGTCAAGAAATGTTTACTGGAGAGGCCACGATAGAAAATGTGTACAAATGACAACAAATAGCATTCAGTCAGAGCAAGGTACATTGCAAAGTTCACAGTGTGTACTAACACACGGGTGTAAGACAGAACATTTTGCTTGGAGGAAATGCAAGTAACAGAGTGTAAGAGAGGGAGATACTCTGGAGTAAGGGTGACAGAGGGCAGTATGGCAGGGTAATATTAATTGATATATTAATTGCTATTAATTAATTAAGATTACTTAATCTTCTATTAGCTGCTTTCATATTTCTCCAGGGCACTGAAATGTTCTCTTTGGGATAGGTTGATGCCCTCCTCACTTCAAACTATCTTCGCAATAGCCAAGGTCATGCTGGTGATCTGTAGGAAATAACTTCACATACATCTTTTTGAAATTATTCAGGAATTCTGAGAGTTCTCATTTTTAAGCCCCTTGCCTCAAAATGGATAGTATGTCATGTAGTTACTTTTCTCCTGTTATCTTTCCTAAGTCTCTCTCTTTCTCTCACTCTCTCTCTCAAACACATACACACACACACACACACACACACACACACACACACACACACACCATGACACCATGTTCCCAAAAGGGAATTCTTTAGATTCAGTATGGCCACTTCATTCCACAACCTCACTGTCACTGTTTATTTTCTATTGTTGTATTTGGAAAAAGAAATGTATGCAAAATGGAAGATGGGTGGACATTGTAAATGTTTATATCAATATTCTTCATCCCCTTATTTTAGGAGTGTTAGGGAGTGAAGAGTAAATCAAATGTAAAACACCTTTTTTTTCCCCAAAATTGGACTGGGTGACTTCAGACACCTTGACCGAAGCTGTGCATTAGTTTCATCTACACACTGTCCTTAAACTGAGAATTTTCCTTTGTAAGATGTAGATGTTTTCTTTTTTCTTTTTTTTGCCATTTTTTTTATTATTATGTTGTGTTAATCACCATACATTACATCATTAGTTTTTGATGTAGTGTTCCATGATTCATTGTTTGTGCATAACACCCAGTGCTCAATTCAGTACGTGCCCTCTTTAATACCCATCACCAGGCTAACGCATCCCCCCACCCCCTCCCCTCTAGAACCCTCAGTTTGTTTCTCAGAGTCCATTGTCTCTCATGGTTCGTCTCCCCCTCCAATTCCCCCCCCCATTCTTCCCTCCCTGCTATCTTCTTCTTCTTTTTTTTTTAACATATAATGTATTATTTGTTTCAGAGGTACAGGTCTGTGATTCAACAGTCTTACACAATTCACAGCGCTCACCATAGCACATAAACTCCCCAATGTCTATCACCCAGCCACCCCATCCCTCCCACCCCCCACCACTCCAGCAACCTTCAGTTTGTTTCCTGAGATTAAGAATTCCTCATATCAGTGAGGTCATATGATACATGTCTTTCTCTGATTGACTTTTTCTTCAGTTGCATTTCTTGTTATCAAATAGAGCTCTTTTCTATGAACTCTGTCTACTGATTCCTGCCTTAGTTTTTCTCTATTTAATTTTTCCATAGTTTACTCTAATGAGATAGCTCTCAATTCCATCCATACGACTCAGGGTGAAAATGATGATTTCTTGTTGCTGTTTGTGTGCATGCTTGTGTATCAGTACTCTGTGCACGTATTTCTGTTTTCGAATCCAGCTCCCTGTTGTATCACTGCTAAATGCATATACAATAAAGTAGTTTGAATAAGGAAGATTGCACATTCTTAAAGTCCTCATTAAACGCTACCATTTTTCATCTTGCACATCTCACTGGTGACAAAATCTCTCTTTATTGCTGCTATTGCAATGGTGCAGGGTTTTTAAATTACATTTACTGAGTAACTAAACTATATCCCAAAGCAAACCCAAAAAGTATTGATAAGAATACAAAAATATGCAGTAACCAAATTTACAATGTCTAGCATTTAATTAAGTAAATATCAGACATACCAAGAAAGGAAATGCAGCTTTATACTAAGGAGGAAACAAATCCATCAAAACTGACCGACCTGGATGACTGACAAGATGTCATAGTAGAACTAAGCTTAGGGGTCATTGGGCTAATAAAAAAACTGGATTCAGTGAAATGTTTGATGTTACAGAAGGTATAATATAGGAGATTATTATCTAGTTATTAAAAGATAAGCAAACATTTCTCAGTGAAGGATGAAAAGTATATATCAGGTATAGGGATCAGCAAGTCAAAAACATTTTTGAACTAACATACAATACTCTGGGTACTTAAAAATTGTTTAGTAAGACTGGGCTGTGAGGAATGCCTGGGTGGCTCAATTGGCTGTCTGCCTTATGCTTAGCTCATGATCTCAGGGTCCTGGGATTGAGCCCCACTTTGGGGGTCCCTGCTCAACAGGGAGCCTGCTTCCCCACCATCCCATCCTGCCCCTCCCCTTTCTTGTACTCACTCTCTCTCTCTGTCTCTCAGATAAATAAATTTTTAAAATCTTAAAAAAAAAAAGACTGGGCTGTGAACAAAAGGTAGACAGGACATGGAGAACTTAGCATAACATATACATTAGATTAAATTTATCATATCAAAGCTGTATTGCATTGCAAAAACTCTGTTTCCAGCTCAGAATTCTTTTTTTATAGTCTTATCTATGTCATGTGGGGAAGGGGTGTTCCTTACAGAAAGCAGTTTTCCCAAATACAAAGAGGGGGGAGGGAAGCCTGAGTGGCTCAGTGGGTTAAGCCTCTGACTGGGTTTCGACTCAGGTCATGATCTCAGAGTTCTGAGATCAAGCCCCACGAGGACTCCATGCTCAAAGGGGAATCTGCTTGGGATTCTCTGCCTCTCCCTCTCCCTCTGCCCCTTCCCCTGCTCTCTCACTCTCTCTCTCTCAAAAATAAATAAACTAAATCTTTAAAAAAATAAAAAGGGTGGGAGATAGCTTAATCTTTGTTGTTTTCCAGGAACACAGGGCTCAGGTAAAGTTTAACACTGTCAAATATATTATACTCTTTATATGTCTGATGCATTATTACTCACAAATACCCATTTTATAGATAAGCAAACAAAGGCACAGTGAGTTTAAATCATTCGTTAAAGGATGCCAAAGGTGAGTGGCCAAGTCAAACAGAGCTTTGACTCCAGGCATTCTGGCTGCAGAACCTACGCTCTTAGTCATTGTATTCAGTGACTCTTAAAACTAAGTACAAACACTTGGAATTACATTTTCAATTTCACTAGAAACATGTTGTATGAACCAGGACAATTGATGCTCCCGTCAGTGTCTCATAGCTATAAAATAAGAAATGGAGAACAATGGTCTCTATAATCTCTTTTCATTCCAACATCTATGAGGAAGGGACTCACTAAAAATGGAATTGACATATTTTTATTTATTTGCTTGTTTGGGGAGGTGCTCTTTCAACAGTCTTGCAGTCCTTTACTTTATTCAAAACAAAACTAACATGCTTTAAATTTTCCACCAGAATTGATCTGGTTGGGCTAAATTCTGTTTATTTGGGTTGTCCCAAATGTGTGACAGCGTTTTCACATTCTGAGTATGATTCAGATTGACATTGTGAAAGAAGGTGCTTGAAAAACAAATTTTTGACTAAAAATAAATTCTAATTCCTTGTCCTTAGATTCTTCTAATCACACACACACACACACACACACACACACACACACACACACACACTCTGAGACACAACATTAAATTGTCAACTGAGAAAAGACGCAGAACTGAAATGAAATGAACCATTTATTTGGGGCCTTAGAATTGCAATTCAGGGAGCACTGATTTGGGCGACCCAAATCAGTGCCCCCTTCGGCAACAAAAGTCAAGGAAACTAATCTTTGCTAAGGTAATCACAAAGCAAAATCCATTACTGTAGCAAGTTGTAGCACATGTTCCTTGGAATATTTTGGTTTGGCCCAGTTCAGAAGTTCACGGTTCCACTGGGTGAGAATGTGTGTAAGACCCACCTCCTCAATGAGCTCCTGGCTCAATTTTAAACTCCCTGACGTAAGTCACCGTATTGTGTTTCACCTCTCATAAAATCTTACTATGGCTCTAACTACTTCCACTCCTTGTTCACAAGAGGGTTTTTTTTGCTACAAAGGACTCTGTCCCAGGGCAATACAGGGACATTTTGCTGAGCTGGGCATTTTTGTTGTTCACTTCTTGCTTCCTGACCTTATTTCCTCAGGGTCTCTGTAACCTCCTAAAACATTATAGTCCTGGTCAATCCTCAAGGGAGGTGGAAGAGACACCTGGCAGAATAAATGGGTCCCAGAGATGCTACTGTCTTTCCTAGGTGCCTCGGCCCCAAATGTGACCAAGGACTTTATGTATGGAGAACTAAAACAGTAAGTTACTACAGCTCGAGATGGATGTAGGTTGGTTAAAGCTAGAAATAAAAACACAGTGGCTGGATTTAACGCAACTGAACCATTAAGATTGCCAACTCTCTTTTATCAGTCTTAGCCTTTACCTTTCATTCCTTCCCATAACCTGAAGTAAAGACTCCTCATTACCCATTTTCTCTTTCTCAAACACTTTTTTTTTTCTGATAGTTAAGTCCTTACCATGGCAAGGACTTGAGTTAAATCATTTTACTAAATTATCTAGATGTTAAATGTCATATTTTATAATAGCACTATTTTTCCTCTCTCATGAAAGTGTAACAGAATCTAACCTACTTTATTTTGTTGGAATATTTGAAGAGAACATACGGAATGAGAGTTACCAGATTTTTTTTCTTGTTACTCCTTATGCCTGATCTGTGGAATCTTTTAACAACCAGTAAAGCATCTCCCCACCCCAACCCAGGAGTAATACAGAGAGGCCATTGTTCCATAGCCCTAAACTGACTTGCAAAAAGTAAGATTTCATACCTGAGCATCTCCTTCCTTGTCAGGCTGGCTCAGAGTGAGCATATGATGCACAACGTCATTTCTGAAAATGCAGGCATACTTTTTAAATTTTTATTTATTTATTTGAGACGGGGGGGGCAGGAAGGGGAAAAGGAGAGGGAGAGAGAATCTCGTGTAGACTCCCCGCGGAGCACAGTGCTCAGTGGGGGGCTCAATCTCAGAACCCTGGCATCATGACCTGAGCCAAAATCAAGAGTTGGTCCCTTAATTGCCTGAGCCACCCGGGCACCCCAGAAAGCACAGGTATACTTTAGAAGAAGACAGTTCTTTGTATGTGTATTGTGCAGAGTGACAAAAAATGGTTTGTAACTTTAATAATGCAGTTCTGCAGTTGAAAGGATTTCCCAGACTTTGATCTTTGAAACGAAGATGTCGTCTTTTTCCAAATCCCCTTGTCTTCCCGAGAACTATCCACTTTACTCCTTTCTTAGAGTTCCCTACTTCCAACAGTGCACACTCTGTTGTCCTTTTACTTTGAAGTTTTTCCACCAATGGCAGTGTGATAAATTCCAGTTGATCCACTTTACAGAATAGAATACTGAGGAACAGAAGGGTTGAGCAACTGGCCCAAGATCACAAATCCAATAAATTGGAGGGAAGATGGTAGCAGGATTCAGATTTGAGTCTCTCTGACTTTAGAGCTTAAGCACTTACATCCTGTTTTATTTTATTTTATTTTTTAAAGATTTACGTATTTTAGAGAGAAAGAGAGTGAGCACCAGTGTGAGCAGGGGGAGGGGCAGATGGAGAGGAGAGAATCTCAAGCAGACTCCATGCTGAGCACAGAGCCTGACTGGGGCTCCATCCCACGACCCTGAGATCATGACCTGAGCTGAAACCCAGCGTCAACCACTCAGCCAACTGTGCCACCCAGACGCCCCTCTTAAACCCCATTTTAAATTGTCTTTCTTATCTTTGTTACCTTGTGAAAATCTTATACTGCTCTTGCTGTAACTTATATTTTTGTATTATGTGATATTTTCTTTTTTTTAAGATTTCATTCATTTATTTGTCAGAGAGAGAGCACAAGCAGGGGAAGTGGCAGGCAGAGGGAGAAGCAGACTCCCCGCTGAGCAGGGAGTCCATTGTGGGAGTCGATCCCAGGACCCTGGGATCATAACCTGAGCTGAAGGCAGACGCTTAACTGACTGAGCCAAACAGGTGTCCCTATTATATGATATTTTCTAAATATAAACTTACAGTTTCTATTTTTCCATGACCAGTTTCTCATTAACTCCTAGATGCCTCCTCTCATTCTTGCTTTCTGGTGTTCTACTCTCCTAAAACCACCTCTCTAATCACCAAGAACAATATAAGGGGGTTCTCAGTTCTCCAGCTTCAGTTACAGAACATTTACTTCCTTTGACTACCTATTTGTTGAATGCCTCATTTTTTGATTCCAAAGACAGTACTCTATTCAGTTCTCTTTCTTTCTTAATCTACTGTTGTGTATCCTGTGCCTCTCTGCTTGTTTCCTTCCTCCAAGTTCCTGGGTATGGATATTTACTAAGCATAATTAGCCCTAAGCCCCTTGACCATCCTTCTCATTACGGACATCATCTATTCCAAATTAAAGCTATAAACTATCTGAAATACCCTTTTACATCATTCTCTAAGCCAAGAACTTAGACTCAAAATCTTAGCGTAAAATGAGAGGTGTGGGACTTCTTGACCCATGTCTAGTTCATTAAATTCTGTTTGGTTGGTTGTTTTCCTCCCTTTTAAAAATACCCTTGCCTCCATTTCAAATAATCTGTTTAGGTTCTTACCACTTGACATCTTAATGACTGTAAGAGTTGCCAAAGAGTTTGTCCTGAACCCACACAGCCTTACATACTAAAGTGTCTTGCATTTTGATACTGGGTAGAAGCCTCATTATACTTCAACCTCTTTATCCCTGACCTTATAGTTTTCAACAAGACTTCATTCTACTTGTTCTGTCTGATTTAACTTTCCCTCCCTTTTCAACTCTTCATTCTATCCAGGAGGATATTCTTAGTACTCTTCCCTAATAAGCCTTATTCCGATTTCCATACCTTTGTTCTTTGACTCAATCAGCCTTCAACTCTCTGATTTTGCCTCTTCCAGTTGAAGTTTTTCATCACCTAATTACATTTCTTTCTTTCCTTGAATCTTTCTATGTCCCTACTTTCAAGTCCCTATTTACTACTCTTTCACTGTATGCCTACTATTTGCATATTTATTTATATAATTTAAGAAAGGAGTGTTGTTGAAAGAGCACAGTAGAAGAATGGAAAAATTAGGTTTTACTTTGGGCTGACTCAAAGTCATGTGACTTTGGGAACTTTTTTATCCTCCAAGCGTTAATGGCTTAGTGTACTTTTGGTTTTTGTTTTGCTTTGCTTTATTTATTTGTTCATTTTTGTTTATTTTGGATTTGGTTTTGATATAATAAGCTGGCTTCCTCCTTGCTGGGGTGAAATTATAATCAAATGAATAATGTTTCAGGAAAAAATACTTAGTAAAGTTCTCTGAATTGTGAAAAGTCATTATATAATGTCTTTCCTTGTTCATAGTTTTGAACTGACCCGCTTTCCACCAAATATACCATACTCCATCAGGAACTTTAGAACAGGGATCATAAGTTGCATATCATCTGTATCACCTGCAGATCCGGGTACAATTTGTAGTACATATTACGTGTTCATTTGGGCACAGATCTGATGTTTCTGGGGAAAAGTGCTATAGGTAGAGGGAAAAGCTGATAATGTCATGGAGTCTTGATTATGCATTTTCATGGAACAGCAGAGGCCAGTGTGTTTGAAGCAGAGTGAGGGAGAAAGCAGTCAGTGATGAGGTCAGAGAAGTAATAAGGTGTGAACATGGGAGGTAGGAGCCAGACTGTGTCCAAATAATCTCAATGCTGTCATGGTTAGAATATTCAGTAGTTTAATCTAAGAGTAATTCAGCATATTCTCTTGATTTAAAATACTAGAATGTTCTATTGAATTTTCACTGCTAATTTACCCACAATAATGCCAATTATAAGATCTTTAGTTTTTCATTTCTTGAAGTGGCTGGTGCAACAAATCTCCATAGACCTTTAACTAACTTATATTCCAAAATGTATAATTTTGTGCCTTGCCAACAGAAGGTTTAACCCAGAATTTGACAACAAAGAAGTAGGTAATCTTTTAAAACAAATAGCCTCAAAGAAATAAAGATATTAATAGGGGAAAATAGTAAATTTATTGTTTTTATGAAAGTATATCAATGCCTAGAAACAATAAAGAGTACATTATAAATGTGGATACAAAATAAGTAGGTCAAAACATCACTTGAAATAGAAAAGTTTGTATGTTATTTTTAAAAGTATATCAGTGAAAAAAACATAAATTTGTTAACTTTTAATGCCATTATATGTATTGTAAGAATGTAAAACTTTTAAAATATTCTTATTTAAATTCTTAAATAACTACAGAATGACTAAATATGTTCAGGATCCTTTGGGCATAAAAATTAATTATTTAGAGTCACCTACCAAGTCGCATACAGTTGACCTTTGAACAAAACAGATTTAAACTACATGGGTCCTCTTATATGCAGATATTTTTTGCAGTACAGTACTGTGAATGTATTTTCTCTGCGTTATGATTTTAATAACTTTCCTTTCTCTCTAGATTTCTTTATTGTTAGAATACAGTATGTAACGCATATAAACACACAAAAAGTGTTCATCAACTCTTTTAATTATCGGTAAGGCTTCCATTCCACAGTAGGCTCTTAGTAGTTAAGTTTTGGGGGAGTCAAAAGTTATACATGGATTTTTGACTATGTGGGGGGTCAATGCCCTCAACCCCTGTGTTGTTCAAAGATCAACTAGAATTTATTGTGCTGTATTTCTGTTGTTTCAAATGTATGGCAGTTTTGCTTATAAAGATGTTAATTCATTAGCTCACTGAGTAATATTGTAAGACAATAGTCTGGAAAAAAATATCATGTGTTCAATAATATCTCAGCTTTCTATTGTTCTGCCTGGCATCGTACAAAGAGTCCAGATCATAACAGTTGCTTCTTTAGTTCTCCTTTATAAATTTCCTTTTATTTTTTTACTCTTTCTATTAATTACACGAATTTTCTATTATTGTTTCTTTTGTTTAAATGTTTTATTTCTATTTTTCTAAGCAGAGAGCATGATGTAGTAAAATATATATTGATATAGGAAATGGGTTGAAAATGGTTCTCAACCACTATCAATTGATTCTTACATAAGTCACTTCTACTTCTTGTGCCTCTGTCACTTCTTAAAATGACAGGGAACTCTGTTCTGTGGATCTTCTAAGGTCCTGGAGATAAATGCTTGTTTGGGAGTTATAAATAGCCAGTAGCCAGAGCCATTAAGACTATAGATTTATGGGGCGCCTGGGTGGCTCAGTCAGTTAAGCGTCTGCCTTCAGCTCAGGTCATGATCTCAGGGTCCTGGGATAGAACCCCACATCGGGCTCCCTGCTCAGCGGGAAGCCTGCTTCTCCCTCTCCCTCTCCCTCTGCTGCTCCCCCTGCTTGTGCTCTCTCGTGCTCTCTCTCTCTCTGTCAAATAAATAAATCTTTAAAAAAAAAAGACTATAGATTTATGTTAGGTAATCCTATGCAACAACTTCACGAATAGCAACTGTTGGTTTTATACTGACACGCTTTTTCCCAAAGTGCTGTGAAAGCATGCTCATGGCTGTGCTTACACTGGAAATGTGTTAAGGAAGCGTGGTGTTCTGGGTGCCAAGTTTTTGTGGTTTATTTAAGCCTACTTACTGTGTCCTCTGTTGCTTATGGCCTGCCCTATGCAAGTGTAATCCATTTATTTAGTTCTTATTTATTTATCTATAGATATATTTTTATATCACTATTATTGCATTGCATATATATTTTCTTATTTGTTCTTATTTATCACACTCACCAAACATTGGCTTATAGGTGGGTAGAAATCATATCTTAATAAACTTTGTATCCCCAAATATAGTAATGTATATTTATTGTATTATTTGAGAATATTTAATTTGGGTACAAAAAAAAAAACGAGAAGACAAATGGAATAGATGAAACTCATGTGATGCAGTAAACATAGATAGGGAATAAACTCATAAGTAGCTTATAGGCATCATTCATCAATTATGGTAAATACAGATAAGTTGTAGGAGATGTTAAAGAACATATTAAGGAGGGCACATGTTGTGATGAGCATGGATGTTATATGCAACTAATGAATCATTGACTACATTAAAAAACTAATGATGTTGGCTAACCGAACATAATAAAAAAATTTTTTTTAAATTATACAAAAACAATGAATCATAGATCACTACATCAAAAACTAATGATGTATTGTATGGTGACTAACATAACATAATAAAATAAAATTTAAAAAAGAACATATTAAAGATCAATTATACGGAATATGTGATAGAGTAAACAAAAATGTTATTTATAGATAAGAAAGAAAAAGTCGTAAGACATGATATGCCATGTCTAGAATGGTGGCTGGGTAGTACCTAAATCATCACCTTTTAATGACATCCCTTGTGGTTTCATTCTGGTCACACTTGTTCTTAGAACAAGAAATATAGGTAAAATCCATAGATGTTTAGCATTCTTATTGATGCGTTAGAGCTGTGGCCAAGCATACATGATGTTGTGTGCCTGATAAAGTGTGGGTTGGCCCCAGGTACCTTTCATCTATGGGGTCCCATGCTCAAACCTCAACTCTGGTCTTCCTAATGCCGTCAGCAGAGAGACAGAACAGAGGAGTATTGCATAATCCAGCATTCGGATACTGTGGAGCCTTCCTCTCCACTTGCAGACTAATCAACCCCCTCTCTGTTCTTCTGCTTCTCACTGTGTATTTTAAATTGACTAAGATAACCACATGACTTGCGACTCTTAATTTGTTCTGTGAGCATTTCTGTTCAAAACTTGCTTAGTTTGTCTGGTAGTGTATTTGGAGACTATCATTGCATCAACAAAATTGCCCACAAGATAGCAGTTATAAATCACCTAAAAATTACTGATATAGGCTTTTTGAATTAAACTGAATTCTACACTATTCAATTTGCTCTGCATGCAACAGATAGTTTGTTTCTGCCTCTAGACTCTCTCTTGAACAATTGAACGAACTTGAATTAATTTACCACTTGATTTTCCTACACCTGCTCTCCTTTTTAGGTTTAGCCTCATGTCTACATTCAATGGCACCTACAACCAGCCACCCTTCTTCATTTTTTTCAGGAATCCCAGGGCTAGAGGAGTCTCACATCTGGATCTCCATCCCACTGGGCATCATGTATGTAATTGCCATCCTGGGGAACAGCATCGTTATTCACATAATACACAAGAATCTCAGCCTTCACGAGCCTCAATATATGTTCTTGTCCCTGTTGGCAACCACTGACATAGGTCCCGTTAATACCTAACAGATTATAGTTTACTCAGTGCTTTTGGGAATTGAGATAGATTTCAAGCTTCTCTAATCTCTCTTCTCTTGATCTTCTCTGCCTTGCAGGCAGAAGAAGTTCCTGAAGAACCCAGTCCTCGCTAGCTTACTTTCCTCTGAATTCATATTAACCATTTAAACCAAGACTCAAACTCAATGACTACCTTCTGCAACATGGTTTGCTGCTGTTTCCTGGTTTCCATTGGTATGACTGTTACTTTTATGTCTTCTATGTGATTCTGATGCCTCCTAAATATGTCAAACAGACATTGAAAATATTTTCTGATTGATTACTTGAGCTATCATTTAGAAATTCATTCACAACTTTCTTAAAGTAGCTTGAAATTCTTGCTAATTTTACCACATGTTTATTTGTTGCCATGGACAATTAAGTGTCTCTCTTTAACTTGCCTCCTATGCTTATCTCTGTGCAAGACAATTCTTCATTTGCTTATGACTCTAATTTCAAGAGTTGACCTGAGAAAAGAATAAACTAATTCATTTTTCCTCTTGGAAAGTTAGAAAAAGGAGATGTGTCCTTCCTTTAGCAGTCAGAATATAACTCTATCTATTCTCAGTATGAAATGGGAAATAAAACAAAATCTAAATAAAGTATGAATTCTGAATGAGTAAGCAAGATGAGTAACAACAATTTCTCAGATTCCTACATATTATTCTTTTCAGACAGCTCCTCTATCTTTCATTAAAAGTCAGAATGTTCAGATATTAGACAGTATCCGACTACAAGTAGACAGAAAATAAACATATAGTCATAAATTTATCATCAATTTTGAATTTTCATGCTTCAACTTAAACAACATTGGCAGTCAAGACTCAGGCAACATCCTGTTTTCTCTATAAAATTAGTCCCTCATTGACCTTTTACAATCCAGAGTTAGAATCCTCAATTTAGCACATGGGGCAATATGATTTTCAACTGACTCATACGCCAGACACATTGAGCTCGGGTTCCTGTTGCCATTTCTCCTTACCACTACCAAACAATCATCATTCGTGACCGCAGTTACGATCATTTATTCAAGCATTCTGCCTCTCTCTCCCTCCTTAGTTAGATTAGGTATTTCTTGAGGGGAAGACTAAAGTATTTTTTATCTTTGAATTCATGGTGCTTAGCACACTACTTGGCACATATTAGATCCTGAATAACATTTTTTCATTGGTCATCCCTTTTCATATAGAGAAAAAAAACATCATTCCCCAGCAATAACACGTTGCACCCAAAATTGCTTGTGCAGGGCAGCCTGGATTGGCCGGGATTTGAGACTATAGACGAGAGGGTTGAGCAGTGGTGTCATGAGGAGGTAGGCATTACTCATGGTGGTGTATAGAATTGGAGAAGTGTCCTGGGTATGCAGCATTGCCAAGCTGATGAGGGGCAGGTAAAACACAAGCACTGTGCATAGATGACAGGCACAGGTGTGCAGCAATCTCCAGTCTTGAGTCTCCAGCTTCATAATAGTGCCCAAGATCTTCATGCATGAACCTAAGATGAAGACCACATCCACTGCAAACGTGCAGAGTACAAAAACCAATCCATAGGCACTGCTGAAAGAGATCCCCACAAGCCAGGTTCAGCACATCTGGGTAGTAGCAATAAGATTGCGAGAGGATATTGGCCCCACAGAAAGGAAAGGTCCTAAGGAAAAAAGGCAGAGGAGCCAGCAGAGTGGCACCTCGTACGAGGGCAGCTCCACTAAGGCAGGCAACGGTAGAGTGGGTAACGATCCTGTTGTAATTTAATGGAGCACAGATAGCTACCAAACGGTCAAAAGCCATGGCCACCAGGACACCTGATTCTACTGAGGAGAGGGCGTGGATGAAGAATATTTGGGTTAGGCAGGCATCCAGGCCGACATGGCGAGCATCAAACCAGAAGACAGCCAAGACACTAGGCATTGTAGACAACAAAAGGCCTAGGTCAGTAAGGGAAGCACGGCCAAAAAATAGAACTGAGGTTCATGAAGCTTCTGCTCTGCTGTAACTAGGATAAGCAGAAGAGCATTACCCACAAGGGCTATGAGGTACAGGGCACAGAAGGGGATGGAGATCCATATATGTGCAGCCTCCAGACCAGGAATACCAATGAAGGAGAAAGTAGGCCAATTAGAGGCAGTGCTATTAAAAGCCAACATGGTAGGATGTATGTAGGGCAGTAGTCCAAGATGCTTGCAAACCTATAAAGGAGAAACCATGTGTCAGGAAATTTGAAAGCCAAATTTAAAGTAAATAGATTATTAATGCACAGATTTATCAAATTAAGATATGGGAACCCAAAATTGAGTTTATATTTTTAGTTTCATAATTATTTCTTTTGCTATGTGGATGGCAATTAAGCAAACATGAAAAGATGCTCATTGTCATTGTTTATTAAGTAAATGTAAATGAGAAATTCAATAAGATACTATTAGTAGAATGGCTAGAATTAAACTGAAAATGCTATATGTTGGTGAGGAATGTGAACAACAGGAACTCTCATATATGGAACATAAATGGTGTGGCCTCTTTGGAACACATTTTGGCAGTTTCTTATGAAATTACACACATGCACTTCTCATACGGTTACCGTCATCCAGTAACTTCACTTCTAAGAGTTTTCCCAAGAGAAATAAAAACTCATATTCACACAAAGACTTGTACATATTTATTCATAGCAGCTTTATTCATAATAGCAAAAAATAAAAAGAAAGAAACCACATATATAACCACTACTGATTGGACAAAAAAACTGTGGCCAATCCATATAATTTAAATTGAAAAGGAAGAAATTACTAATAGATGCAATGGCATGAACGGATCACTTACGCCATGTGAAAGAAACAAGCATAAAAGATCAAATGTTGTACGACCTCATTTATATGAAATTCTAGAAAAGACAACATCATAGTAATAGTTGATCAGAAGTTTCAGAGATGAACCAGGAGTGTGAAGAGATTGGCTGCAAACAGGCAGAACTATCTTTCTGGGAGATAAAAATGTCCCATACCATGACTGATTACATGACTTTATATGCTTTTAAAAAATTCATCAAATTCTACTATTAAAATTGACAATTTTATTGTAGGTAAGTTCCACCTCAATAAAGTTAACCAAAAATATGATTTTTGTGTAAGGATAACTTTTTAATTATTCTAAATCTGTAGTTCATCAAAAAGTAGCTCTTCAGGATATCGTCTCCAAATCCTTCCTTTCAACTCATTCATAAAGGAAATGTCACTGTCGTTTGTGAAATAACTTGACCACATCACCAAAAATTTGTTATATCTGAGATGAGTGCCAGGCTCTGTTTTTTACACGTTCACCTATCTAACTCTGATTTAAATGGTCCACATCCCATACTGAAAAAAATAAATAAAAAGCTCTATGTCCTCTTTAACATTTTTGTCAACAGTGTCTTCAAAGAGCTGTAGCACCCTACATTCATCCTATCCTTTAGAAATCTAAAGTTGCCTTTGGACAAAAAGCATAGCTTCTCTATTTCAAACTGGTTTACTTATCTGCTCCTCTTCTCTTCTGAATCATATAAAATTTCTGGGCAAATTGAGTACTCTGAAGGTTTCAGTTAATTCCCAAATTTTCATACTCAACACAGATACTTTTTCTCAATATACATTCAGCTGACCCATAGATATCTCTACTCATATGTTTCAGAGGAAATTCAAGTATATACCCTAAGGGCTAATATAACCCCTACTGATGCTTACAACTTTTTCTTGTGCTTTCTTCAGAAATACCCCTCTCTATTACATGCCTTGTGAATTTCTCTTCAGTCTTAAAAATTAATCTTAAATTTATCTCATCTAGAAAGTATTCCTTAATCCCCTCAAAAAGAATTAAACAAACTTTCTTCTTTGGTACCTCTTAATGCTTCTATCATTACACCCACAAAGTTTTGAATTTGTAATTATTTTTCTGCCCTGTGGACTAGTCTGCAAGTACTTGAGATTACAACCTTCTTTACTTCTCAAAATGAGATTTTTTTTTCCTGAAAAATCTTATGTATTATGATAAACAGTTTATATAAGTAAATGATTGACTTCTTTAAGAATGATTGAGGTAAGTTGCTTGATTTCACTAAATCTCAGGGTTTTTTTCAGTAAATTTGTAATAATCTTACTATATTAAATGGTGCTGTGAGGATTAATTGTATGAGGTAGAACAAAACCATACCACACACTCACTGACTAAAACTTACCAATAAGCATTTGTTTCTTGGCTTTCATAATACCTAACACAATACAAATGTATGTGTAAGCGAATTGTAGACATTAGAAAAATCCCATAACTTCACTAGAACACAAAGTGATCAATATGAAATTTTAAAATATTTCTGCAAAATAATAAAATCTCACATTATTTTATAGTCTAAGATTTCCTATTAAAACCATGTATCCTGGGTGCCTGGGTGGCTCAGTCGTTAAGCGTCTGCCTTCGGCTCAGGTCATGATCCCAGCGTCCTGGGATCGAGTCCCACATCGGGCTCCCTGCTCAGCGGGAAGCCTGCTTCTCCCTCTCCCCCTCCCCCTGCTTGTGTTCCTGCTCTTGCTATCTCTCTCTGTCAAATAAATAAATAAAATCTTTAAAAAATAAATAAATAAAAATAAAAATAAAACCATGTATCCATTTTATTAAACATTTTGGTATATGAGAGAAGTGATATATATATATATATAAATGACATTATATATACATATGTGTCAGTCTATCTATAGCTATCAAATCTCTTCCATGTGTTATTTATATTTTTGAAAGAATTGTAAAAAAGCAGTAAGGTCATAGTTGATCAAACTAATATTCCAGGTCAATAAAAGAAGCTTGAATATATGTTGGATAAAGAAAAGAGGCAGCAGAAAGAGAGATAGAGAGGCAGAAGAAGACAGGGGTCCAGAGGGAAAGAAGGGAGGAAAAGAGAAAGAGGAAAGAAGAAAGGAAAGAAAGAAAATTTTAGAAAAAATTAATTAAAGAATAGCAGATACCTGGCGCATTTTCATATACTAGTGGGGAAGTCAATACATATTTCCTGGGTCCCAGTACTTGAATTTCTATACGAAAACAAACTAAATAATCAACATAAATATTATATATAAAAGAATGTGCATCTAAATAATATATGAATATTGAGTGCATTATATATGTCTGTATATGTGTATGTATTTTTCCCTCAAAGTCCAACCAGAAGCTATGTTCATACACAAATTTTTAAAAAGGTTTCACTTTGATTTTTAAAGGCTCTATCTTAAACATGTATAAATGAGAAGTGCCCCTAGTAGCAGTAGGTTAAAAACACATAACACACCTAGTTATAAAAATATCCTGCTCTTACACATAAGCACCTACATAAAGATTTCAGAAACTCAGAAAAGTAAGCCAATTTAAATGATAACCATGTATGCACCACCTACATTTAACAGAATTAACATTTTGCCATATTTTTTCCGATAGCATTTTTGTAAAGGAAGAAAATGTTACAATTCAAAAAAAACCCCACACATTCATTCACATATGTGTATCTGTTATGCATGCATCTTAGTTATTAGCATAAAAAATTCTTGCTTTACCATAACTCCAGCTTCAAACAACAAATTGAATATAATTCATTTGATTCCAGGTCATTAGCCCTGCTTTTATTATTATTATATATTATTTTTATATGTAAATATATATAACATAAACCATTATTTAAATATATATAAATACAATATTTTTATAATATAAAAATTATAAATGACATATTATATTATATATAAATATAATAATTTTTTTTTGGTCAAGGAAAAGAACTAGCTCTAAATCCATTCTTATATCAGCTGTTGAAAGTTTATTTTACCTATTTCCCTTTTGAAGTTACATTATATTATATTATGTTCTGTTCTGTTATACTACCTTATATCAATTATGTACTTTTTAATGAGAATCTTGTTTATGTCAGGTACCATTCTAAATTGGAGATTCAAGTAAAACAGCACTATGAAAGAAACTAAATTATTATGGTTTAAAAATTGGCTTTGCCATTTCACCCTTATGTAATCTAGAGGGTCATTTAATCTTTGTAAGAATTAATATTCTTTATTGTCAAGATATGGGTAATCATTTTCGAAAGATTAAACAGAAAACAGAAAAAGAGCTTATTATAATGCTGACAGAATTGAAAACAAAACTTACAAAAGTTACTGTGGACTAATGTGTTGAGGTCTGATTCAGAGGTATAAACCGAATTCACATCCATATCTAAATCACTCCATAAATTTTTAACTTGGGAATATTGGGGAAGGCTTCAATGATGAGTTGGAATTTAAGGAGAATTCCAAAGAAACATCAGTTTGGGAAAAGCAAATATGCTTCCTGTGTAAAGGAACAACATTCCTTGTGTAATTCTGCAAAATTACTGTGACTTTACAGAGAACTTAGACTAAGATATTATGGAATCTGGTATTACTAATACAAGGTTGAAACTGCAGATCAACAAGTCCCTAAATACTAGCAGAACAGTTCTTCACCCAGGTCAAATTTATATATATTTTTTTTATCTAAACACACAAGTTTGGTTTTGAATGGTCATTTTCCCAAAATATAAATCCTCATTTGAATATTTTGAAACTTGTAAAGAAGATGACAATTATCACCAGTAAGCATAAACTTAACATTTAGATTGGCTTAATAAGGTGGGGAGGGAAGCTTCAAAATTTGCAAAAGCATTTGATGTTCTCCATGGCTCAGCACCTAAAGACAGAGCATGCCAACTTAGTCAAATCTGATGCATGTTTGCAAAATATATTCGTGAGACATCAGTTTCAGGATTCCAGGGAAAGCTATCAAATCCAGAAACACAGTCCATGATATCTGGGAATCTACTACTAGCTGTGTAATCACAATATGCCCATATAGCATTAACAAATACTCTTTAAATTGATCATGATTACAACAATTGTTACTTAGAAGAAAACACAGAGGAAGTCAAACCAATCATTTAACTTTAAAATGTACTATTTATCAAACACAGAATTCTCCAGTTTAATCTTCAGATCTCACATACCCTAACTCAACAACACTAAGCATTCCTGTTGGTCTCTTTATCCTGGAAAACTGGTTATTGTTATACCTGTTTACTTGAAAGGACATTTACAATGGTAGTTGATATTACTTATCTCTGAAAGACTTCACTTACTACACAGTGAATGACCTTTTCACTTTCAGATGTGTCTGTTGGTAGGATCGTCCCTCCGGAGAAGACACAGAACACAGCTCAGTGTGCAGAAACAGTTTTACTTCAAGGGCTTGGTGGTTTAATGGTGGTTTACAGACCAACAAGAGGAGGTCTCCCAGGTGCCTGGAAAGCTCTACTGAGATTTAAAAAGCCCCGTGGGTTCCCAACTCACAGCCAAGAAACTTAAATTTATTTTCACCCCAAGGAATCTGAGAAAGAAGGGACCATCATAGAGCATCTTTTTGTATTGGAGAAACCAAAAGCTTTCTTTCTTTCTTTCTTTTTTTGGAACACAGTGGGTCTGAGCAATTTCTTTCTTATTCTATGAAAAGCAAGCTGGAGTGAGGACATGTAAATCAGATCTATGGTTAGATAACATTAACTGTTTAGGAAATGTTAAGGTTCTTAGCAAATAAAATAACAACTACTTAAAAATATTTAGTACAAATAAGTACCTGCATGCTGTCAAAGCTTAAAATATGCATAATTGTTTCATTTAATTTGTTGCAAAGACAATTATTTTCCCCAAAGGTAACAAAGCAAAACCATGCTTAAATTTCTCTTTCTGCAAGAAAATAAAATATATAGGGGCACCTGGGTGGCTCAGTCCATTAAGCGTCTGCCTTTGGCTCAGTTCATGATCCCAGGATCCTGGGATCAAGCCCTGCATCGGGCTCCCTGCTCCGCGGGGAGCCTGTTTATCCCTCTCCCTCTGCTGCTCCCACTGCTTGTGTGCTTTCTCTCTCTCTCTCTCTCTCTCTGTCAAATAAATAAAATCTTTAAAAAAAAAAGAAAATATATTAAAGTAATTCAGTACATGACATCAGACTGTATCTATACCTTGTGTTTTTCTCCCAAGGATTTATCAAAGGCATATTTCCATGACAGTACAAAAAATGTCCCTCTGAGTTTTAAAAGATAGTTAATATTGCACAATAAGAATATAATATAATGTTGGGCACCTGGGTGGCTCAGATGGTTAAGCATCTGCCTTCAGCTCAGGTCATGATCCCAGGGTCCTGGGATCGAGTCCCACATCAGGCTCCCTGCTCAGCGGGGAGCCTGCTTCTCCCTCTGCTTCTCTCTCTCTCTCTCTCTGTCTCTCATGAATAAATAATAAATAAAATCTTAAAAAAAAAGAATATAATATAATGTTTTAACTACCTTCCTGATTTTTCAGATTGTTTCACAAATATGAATAATTATACCATCTTAGTACATATCATTTTGTGCACTCGTGTGTATTTTTATAGGAGACATGCTCAAGAGAAATTGCTGGACCAAAGTATATTTACTTTGCATATTTAATTCCTGTTTAACTTCTTTTCAAAAATGGTAAATAAACATACATGCACGGAAGTATAAAGATTTGTCAAAAGATTTGAAAGACAAAACTTTTTCTATTAAGGCAAATTTGCACCAATAGAAGTCTTTCTAATCATATCAAATATGAGAGAATTGCATAAAAACAGGTCTTCCTTATTCATGGTAAAATATAATTTCAGTATTTTGAAACTCAGTGTAAAGAAATTGGAGACCAAGCCCAATATGAGATTTACCTCATGTTGCATCTGAGAGATCTCCAAGGAGAATCATGAATTATGGGTCTTGAGCCATGGTGGGGATGCAAGTATAACTTAGAGCCATAATTTATTAATTAAACTAAGAGAGAACACTATTTGATATAGTCCTAATAGTATTTTATTTTATTTTTAAAAAACATTTTATTTATTTATTTGAGAGAGAGAGCAAAAGCCGGGAGGATGGCAGAGAGAGAGGGAGAAGCAGAGAGCCCAACACTGGGCTTGATCTCAGGATTTTGGGATCATGACCTGAGAGCCAAGGGCAGACGCTTAACCAACTGAGCCACCCAGGCATCCCCTAATAGTATTTTAGAAAAAGGTGATCAGGTTGGGATCTTTATAAGGTTTTGGGATCTGGATCCAAGATCTGAGAAATCTTTTTGAAGATGGGAACTGAATGGCAATGTATAAAGTTTATAGCTAATACTTTAGGGTGGAGATAATGTGGTATGGGAAGTGAAAGCAGTCTTGATAAATAAACTGTCATTTGATAAGTGACCTAAGCTGTTTTTCTATGTGAGCAATCTATTTCCCTAAAATAATTTCCGTTTGCCCAGAGGAGTATATAGATCGTTTGAATAAATTTATTTTTAGGAATTTAATAAAACCAAGGATGAAGTTATTTGTTTTATCTACGTGGATCCAAGTGTTCTAGTTCTGTTTTCCATTTCACTGATGGGAACAGTAGGAAATTTTACATTTAGTAAAGCTGGAGTTAGATGGTGTTTGTTATCTAGTTTTCTGAGATTCTACATATTTTAGTTCTCAAAGGCTTCTGAGAGGTTAAATGTATTGATGAATTCCATAATGCCATTTCATATAGTTATTGTTCACAGCTATATCTCAAGAATACAGATACAGTCATTAATACATTAATACACAAAGTTGGGGCACCTGGGTGGCTCAGTTGGTTAAACTTCAGACTCTTGATTTTGGCTCAGGTCATGATTTCAGGGTCATGAGATCGAGCCCCGTGTCGGGCTCTGTGCTGAGTGTGGAGCCTGTTTTAAGATTCTCTCTCTCCTTCTGCCCCTTCCCCTCTAAAAATAATAATAAAAAATACACAAAGTTGTTCAATACATATTTTTAATAAATAGTATATTGCTGGATTTATTAATGGAGATGTAACATGTATTTAATGTCCTCTCTGTGCTGGGTCTGGATATATCTGATAAATCAACCGAGGACTCAAAAATAAGAAATATTCCTTTTCCTGGAGGTAATGGTCTCATCTCTGACATATTGTACATTATAGTTGAATATTAAACAAGCTTATCACTCCTTCAAAGAAATTGCTAATTATACTTTCTTAGATCTTTGCTATAATCTTAAAGCTTAGAGCCAAGCATATCAAGAAAAATAATTAATATTTATTGAATATTTGTATGAAAAATTACCACACCCCTATGGAATTAAATCAATAAAATAGACATTTTATAACATTTCGTTTGTTACTGTTATTAAAAATGAACTATTTGCTTACACAAATATATAGTAACTATGCAAAATATCCCTAGATCTTATTAATTAAAACTCAAAATATTTAACCCTATAATAAAGAAGATAACCCATGAACGTGATTTAACAAAAATTAAACAATCTAAGATTTTAGTATTTTTAAATCTATAGAACTAAATTATTTCTGTTTTTCTTCATGTTCAATTGAGAAAAAAATGACATCTACATTCAACAATGAGTTAACATGAAATAGTGCTTCATAACTTATGGAGTGAAGGTATACTTAAAATTCTTCAATCAATCACAAAACATCTTCATAAATATAACTAATATTATGTTTAAGAAAAATGAAATGGAAAATACATGCAAAATCCAGTAATAACCTTGTTATTGTATACTAATAATAATTAGTATTATTAAATTAAAGAAGCACAGATATATTATGTCAATTAATGCAAAAGTTTCTAAATGCTTATTTTCCATTTCTGCACTCATTTCATTGCAGAAAAAAATAGGATATTAAAATGTGTCCATGGAAAAATGTGTCCATGAACTACAGTTTAAGTAGCGTTAGTCTCGTATGGATCAAGGTAGACTAAGGCAAGTAAGTTAGCCTGGCATGGTGTGCCACTGTAATTACAATAACAGGTATGAATATGCATGGATTTTGGAATTTTAAAAGAAATTTATTTGAAGTACATTATGTATTTTGGATTTTTTATTTTAAAAAATCATCATATGAATTAAAGGACTTAGATAAACTAAATATCACGTGTACATTTTTTCCTTCATTTTTCCTTTAAAAAGCCACAGTATCTGGAGAATTTGATTCAAAAAATAGATCTTGTTTTTTAATCTAGAGGCTCAGATGCTCTGTATTGAGAAACAGCATTTAAACTCATAATAGATACAAATCAGGGTCAATCAGTTTAAAATAAAAGGTATTGTGAGTTGTCAAATGCTCAAGTCAAATTTTAACTGTGTGTGTGAGACAATAAATTTCATTCTAGGAAAGGCATGCAGCACTGGCATCATGTTGCCCACCAATAGCACCAAAGCCATATTCTCCACCTTCCTGGTGACAGGCATACCTGGGCTGGAGACTGTGCACATCTGGATCTCCATACCCTTCTGCACCACGTTCTTCATTACCTTGGTGGGCAATGTGACCATCATGACAGTTACCTGCAGGGAACAGACCCTCCATATGCCCATGTACCTCTTCCTGGCCATGCCAGCTGACTCTGATCTGGGTCTCTCCCTCTTCTCTTTCCCCACAAGGCTGGGGATCTTCTGGCTGGATGCTTGAGAGCTCACCTTCTCTGCTTGCTTCACCCAAATGTTTTTTATTCACACTTTCCAGGATTTTGAGTCAGCTATCATACTGGCAATGGCCTTTGACAGCCATTTCTCATCCATTGCACTATTCTTCCATTCTCACCAACAGTGTAATTTCCAGGATAGTTTTGGCCATTGTCGTGTGAAACTTGACTGTACAAATACCTCTCCCTAACCTCTTGAGAAGGCTGTGCTTCTGTCATTCCAATATACTATCTCATTCCTCCTGCCTGCATCCTGGCATTATAAGGCTCTCTTGCTCCAGCACCAGGATCAATAGCATGTTTGGACTGTTTGTGGTATTATCCACTATGGGACTTGATTTTCTTCTCATTCTCTTTTCCTATGTCCTGATACTGAAAACAGTACTGAGCATTGCATCCTATGGTGGCCGCCTCAAGGCTCTCAACACCTATATTTCCCACATTTGTGCTGTGATTCTCGTCTTCACCCCTATGATCTGCTTGTCTGCACCATACCGCTTTGGCCCAAAACTTCCCTCACATATCTATGTGATCATGGCTAACATGCATTTCCTCATTCCGCCTGTGATGAACCCCATTGTGTATGTGGTGAAAGCCAAACAGATACAAGATAAAATTCTGAAACTCTTCATCAAAAAAGGACCAGAATCCCAAGTCACATTTAAAACATGAATGAGCCCTATCCTTACAGAGAAAGAATGCTTCATGAAGAGCTTGCTGATACTCCAAATGCCCACAAAGATTCTGTTTGGCTGACTCTTCTGAATTACATGGAATATTGTGTTGGCTATCCTGTAAAACTATTTCTATTCTCTGATTTGAACAAATGTACGTTGAACAAAAAAAAAATTCAGGAAATTGAAAATCTGAAATAATGGACTGTTCTCATTATTTCTTCGTCCAAATGGTTCACATGTTTTAGTCGAGAAGTTTGTAGTCTGATAGTTCATCATGGACAGAGCGAATAAAGTACTTCTTGTTATCATCTGTATATGTATCGCCCTTGATGTGGTGATAATTTTTTAGTGAATACCAACTCTGTCCTTGACTTTCTGAGAAACTGGAGATATATTATTAAATTAAACACAGTTCTTGCCTTCATAGTGCTTTGTTTTCTTGATGATATTATTGTTGAAGTAAGGAGTAACAGGAAAGAAACAAACAAGTGGATATCTAATATTGCTATTGAAAAAAACACTATAAAACCATGAAATTTACAATACCAACAATCTCTACCTAAATTGGATGTACCAACATTTCTCTTGCCAGACTCTAAAAATCACCATCATTTGGAAAAAGTACAATGTTTAATTCTAGTATGTCAATCTGTCGTATCATATTCTGTCTTTCAAGCATGTTCACTCCCTGACTTCACACCATCTGGACTTTGGGGTTGAGGTCTTTAGTCCCAAATCCCTCAAACGCTCACCCTCGCTAATTCCATGACAGCCATTGTTTTATCATCGTCTTTCATATTCACCATGGATCACACATACTCCAATACTCCAGGAAAAGCTCCATCAGCATTCATTCTTTCTTGTTTTTTATACGTTGCAATTGTAAACTTAACTTTGGAATCAACTTAAATAGCTTATATTTTTTACTCTTACACTTGTGCTTTTGAGTTCTCCCTGAGAATAACATGAGATTTTTCATATTGTAATGACTACAAATTAATGATCTTCAATTCATTTGGTTTTTCTGTGTCTGGATATATATTTTTTAAACCCTGCCGATCAGAGGTTGAGAGTGATTCTGGTGGCCACCCTGAGGCCTTCCAAATGCCTTGAAGAACAGCAGGAGCCTAGCAGTGTGTATTCTAGTCCTGCATTTCCTAGAAAGACCCTGCAAGTTTCTTTCTCTTGAAAAGGAGAGGGGGGGCTGAAATAGATCATCTTGGCCTATTCGGTAAATTTCAGGGGACAGTTTAAAATATGTGTTACACTTCAAGTATTTATCCTCAAAACTTTAGCTCCTTAACATTAAAGAGAGATTTACTTCCTATTTGCACTTTTCTGCTTGGTTTACATCTTTTACTCAGGGCTTAACATCTTATTATGTTTGGTTTTTACCTTAGTTGTCTTACATTGTCTGAAATGTAGAAAGAGTATTAAAACAGATAAATTTCCTTGATAGAGATCATTTAGGCCATAGTGCAATCAAACAATACAAATCCTGATGGAAACTTCTCAGATACAAACATGACTACAGTTAAACAGATGTACCATGTAATAGAACTTGTTATCATGGTTCTAAACTATGCATAATCATTTTTCAATATTTCAGTCATTAGGGGAGTATGATTAATAGACATGTAATGTAATAAGCAAAATACATAGTAAGAATAGATGTACAAATAATACTTAATAAAGAGAATATTTACAAAATTAAAAATAGTAACCATTCCTGTAACCTGGGATTTTAAGCCTATACCGGGTTTGTGGTGAAAAAGTTGCCACCAATGCTAACATGTTGAGAACCCCCGAACACCCAGTGTTTTGGACTAGTGTTATAGAAAGTTCTTATCTCTTCAGCCATGTCAAGACTCTGAAGGGCTTGGCCTCACTTATATTTACCCAATTGTAAAGCAAACCTGCTTTATGCATCCTTGAAGAGAGGAAAATTCAATGGGCTTCTTCTGCCCCTGCTGGTGTCCAGGGGGGACCATCAGAGGGACTACCTAGCAACGAGTGAGATCATTTAATTTATTGTCCAAAGCAGGCTGTGTGTGGGTGTCCTGTAAATAATGAATGATACCCATAATCTAGCAAAAACCTGGACTGTTATAGACATCTTATGTAATGTAATAGGCAAAATACATAGTAAAATAGATACACAGATAGTATATAATAAAGAGAACATTTACACAATTAATAATAGTAACTTTTCCTGTAACCTGGGATTTTAAGCCTATACTGGGCCACCCAGGCATCCCTCAACTGCATTTTTAACCTCACTTTTATATCTTTTTTTCCTCCTGAATATTGGCCCACCAAATATCTCGACATTTCACTTGTGAACGAATATGTTACCTTACATGGCAAAAGGAACGTTGCAGATATGTTTAACTTAAGGATCTTTAAAATGGGAAGATTATCCTGAATTTTCTGCGTGGGTCTGATGTAGTAACCAGGTTCCCATAAGAGGGAGGCAGGAAGTCAGAGAAGAGAGAAGACAGTATATTGATGGTTTTAAAGATAGAGGACTGAGTCCATGAGCCAAGGAATGCAGATACTGCCTAGTAACTAGAAACTAGAAAAGGCAAGACAACGGATTGTTTTTCAAAGCCCCCAGAAAGAATCTGACCTGCAGATACATTGATTTTAGCCCTGCAAAATCATTTTATAGGTTTAATCTCCAGAACTATAAAACAACAATACTGTATTGTTTTATACCATTGCGTTTGTGGTAATTTGTTATAGCAGCAATAGGAAATTAATACACTTGCCTTACCAAGCATGAATTTACTATGCTTCCTTAATTTAGAATCCTTAGAAATAATTTTATCTAATAACTCCTTTTCCACTAGCTGCTTTGCAACAGTTTAAAAAATTATTTAAGACTCTTTCTTCATAAAATAAACTCTTACCTAACATATGGCCAATCCCTAGGTACTTAATCTATTTTCCCCCTTTGGCTCATAAATAAGCTACTGGAAAAAATATGCATTAATTGTCTTAATTTTCTCCCTCTTGTCAATTTAAAAATATACATATTATAGTGGAATATAAAGCTGCATGGAAATTAATGTGTAATTTAGCAAATTTTTATAAAATGAACATCCATGTAAATACCACCTAAGTAAAGAAATAATAAATTATCAACAGCCAAATTTTCTCTGCAGCCTTTCCTGAACATAACCTCAACACTGTCACTGCATTAAACCAGTATGCTAACTTTCATACAATGTATTTCATTGCTTTTTTTTTATTGTGACTATTTAAGTATGCATTTTGCCTATAATTTAACTGAAGTAAAAATCATTTCCTCTCCAACTCCATTATAATCCAATTTTGCCTCTACTATTCCTTTGAAATTGCTTGGCCAAAAGGTCACCAATGAATCTTTAAACAAAATCAAATAACCTATTTCAAATTCCATCTCATCACTGGACCTTTTGTCAATATTTGGCACTGTTGACCACTTACTTGTTTTTCAATATCTGTACTTTTTGGCTCCTCTAACCCTTCTCAATTCTGGTTATTCTCTGATCTCTTTGAATAATATGACTCGTTGCATTTTCTGGCTTCACTTCTTTTGCTAACCCCCTGAATATGAACGTTACCATATCAATCTCAAATCAGCCTCTCCCCTGAATTCCAGATAGGTTCACCCATCACTCCTGGATAATTCCCTTTCTATGCTACATGGAAACCTTAAACTCAACAAGGCCAAAGTAGAACTTGCTTAACCTTCTCCACCCTTAACTTCAACTTCTTCCACTTTTGTGTTCTCCATTTATGTAGATGACATCTCCATTCACTTCCTCACTTCAGTCAAAGATATGAACTTAATGCTACATGTGGACCTCACTTTCCCTCACTCGTAATTTCTAATCCCTTATCAATATTGTAGATTTTTACTTTCCTCATATTTCTTTACTACCTTTACATTTCCACTCCTCCTGCCTCAATTTAGACCTTAATAATTAAGTAGACCATTTAACCATTCTGCTGGTTGGCTTCCCTGCCTTCATTCTCAAATGACTCCAAATAGAACTGAAAATAGTTTTCAAAATATAAAGAAGATTATGTTGCAACACTTGTTTAAGCTTTTCCATTACTCCTCTTCACTTTCAGTTTAGTCATTGCTCACAACTACCACTATTATTCTTTGATAATTTTCTAGCTCAAAATGTTTGTTTTTGATTATATGTTCCATTCCCTGAAATAAATGAACTTCTTTGTAACCACCTGCTCTTTCTCTAGCAAATTATTACAATTGTTCCAGCTATATTCTCTTCCTTAAATATTATTCTTATTAGTTAAAGATCCATAATACAGTCCATCTAGTTTTGAATTATTTCTAGTCTTTGTATTTTGCCATCTAGGATTAGAATTATGTTTAGGTCACATTAAAAGCTACTCATATTTCACACATGTGAATTTCCAACGCATGTTCAGTGGGGTCAAGATCATGGCATACTCCTGAAAATGCACATATGATCCCTACAAGAGAAGAGTTAATGCAACAGGTCTGCTTCACACAATTCTTGCTTAGCTCTGTAGCCATGTTGACGGATGGCCCTTGACCAAGCTCTAAGAATAATTCCCTGGAATGTTCACGTATTTACTCAGTAATAGTGTTATTATGTATGCCCAAGCAGTAGTTCAATATGAACCAGGTTGGTAACGTATGTTAGGTAAACATAGAATTTATTATGTGTACCTGTTTCCTGATTTGGAGTCTACATACACCAGTCATGTGACAGATGTGTACCCATGTAGCTAGCTTGCTTTAAGAACTCTGGACTCTATAACTCAAGCAGGCTTCCCTGGAGAGAGACATCTTTCATGTGTCCCTGAAGTTTGTGGCTAGAGTGCCCCTTGCAGAAAGAGGAAACATTTGGAAACCTGTATGTGGCCTCTCTTGCCTTCACTATGTACACCAATTTCCTGCTGTTCCTGCACAGTGTTCTTTGCTATATTAAATTTCAGCCATGAGTATAAATTTGTGTTGAGTTGTATAAATGCCTCAGTGAACAACTGAATTAGTGAGTGGTTGTGGTACCCCTAATTTATTCCTCTACCTGATACCCAATTTGGTCTCTACCTCAATTTCTTAGGCCATTCCTGGCCAGCTCCATGCCTACTCTGACCACAGTCTGCATCTTGTATCACTCTCTTTCCACCCTCAAAACAAAATCCAAGACCTTTTCAGATGTCCTCACCAGGAGGATCCTTTTTAATCTCCTTCACCCATTCCTCAGTAAATTTGAAAATTTCACTTTGAGGAGGCTGGGAGGGTGGAAAGGGAGAGCAAAAGAGAAAAGTTAGTTGTGTGTTATTGTAACAAAGACCAATCAGTGCAAAATAAATTTGTCTTGGAAGAAATCTATTAATATTTTCGTTCATGAAAATAGTGCTGTAGATATTTCACTCTCACCACCACCCAAGATATGTACAATTTAAGGACAAAAAAACCCTCTGCTGAACTGGGAGGTGGCGTAAGAGGGTTGTAATAAGGATTGTATGTCCTGGAGATCTGACTATGATACAAGATGCTTCTGGGGCCAAAATACTAGGGTCTATGTGATGACTTAAGTTCTAAGGGACTAAAAAGTCTTAGACTGGAAACAGAAGAAAGGAAGCTTGAAGTAGGACTGGCTGTGTATTCTAAGCTAATATTGTACATCATCTGGAGACCTGGCAAACAACACAAAGATTAGCAATAGACTTCTTTGTCTGGCACATGCACATTTGATGCTTCTCTGAGACCCTCTCCACAGGGATGAGGTGTGAGTCTCACCAGGATTGGTTGTGAGCCTCCAGAACCTGCTTTATAAATCTGCTCACTTGGCACTATACTCAAGGCACTGAGCCTCACGAGGCTCCAGCTGCATGACAATCTTGTGTCCCTGCCCTGGGGTCTGGTGAGTGATAGAAGCACCTTGAACGAGGTTAGCTGAAATCCTGTTGTATGCTTACTTGGGATTCAAGTATGGAAGTCAAGAGAAGTCATGGGCTATCTTAGATACAGTTGCAAAATTTGTATTAGGATCTTTGAGACACGAGGGACATTTCCCGGAGGTATACAGCACCTCTAATCCTCTTATATGATATATTTTATAGTTTTCAGGAAAAATCCCTGTCCCCTTTTTCCTTACCCAACAATCACTCAATTATTTCCCTTAGAGTTTAAGATCAACTGTCTGGTCAAACATCATTTATGAAGACATATATTGATTGGGTAACCCATACATAACTGATGTAAGAAAGACCAGAGGGAAGAAGAAAGGAAAGGAGGAAGGACGGAAAGAATGAAGGGAAGAAAGAAGGGAGGGAGGGAAACTGGAAATCTGAACTATGATTTATAATTTTCACACAACATTGTAATAGAGGCAACCCCAAATATTTACTAATAAATCTCCCAGGATGAAGAATTATGTGAAGTTCTTGTCTTAAATGAGATAGTTTAAAGGGCTGATAATATTGAATCTAAGCTACAGGATTTTTAAAAAGCATAAAAGCTCTGCATTCACACTCTTTTTTAAAAGTTTTTATTAAAATTCCAGTTAGTTAACATACAGTGTAATATTCGTTTCAGGTGGGCAATACGGTGATCCAACACTTCTACACAGCACCTGGTGCTCATGACAACAAGTGCCCTCCTTTATCCCCATCACCTATTTAATCCACCCCCTCCACCCACCTCCCCTCTAGTGACCATCAGTTTGTTCTTTCTAGTTAAGAGTCTGTTTCTTGCTTTGCCTTTCTGAAAAACTGACATGATTTAGTTCATGTAGTGTTTCTCAGGGCAGTGCAAACAGCTCCAGGACTCCATTTTTGTGGTGTTAGTGCTTGAAGCAGCATTTACAAGTTTAAAGATCTGTATAGCCGAAGAGCCCCCGGCATTGCTCTGCCAAAGAGCATAGCAGTGTTTCTTAGAAAGTTGTGTATTTTTAAAAAAGGTTTCTGGAATTCAAACTTCCACTATCTTCTACAGATATTAGGCGCTATTCAACAAAATGTCATCTCCACTCAGTTTATAATGATGAGACACTTAGGGAAGAAACTGTGGAGGGTATTGTGTTATATGCAACTAAGGAATCACTGAACATTACATCAAAAAGTAGTGATGGCTATGTTGGCTAATTGAATTTAAATTTTAAAAAGAGAGAGAAAGAAGCAGAACATTGGCTTGCACTGTAAGCCCTGGCCTTTATCCAGAGGTATCCTGCCTTTTACTCCTTGTTAATGCTTGTCATTTTAGCAATTCTTTATGATCAAATCCAGACAGTTTCTAACGTGCACCCCTTCTCCATGGGTAGATGAATGCCTACATTATATAGCTACTCCTTACTAAATATTAAACATACAAAAAACCTTTAGGACTATGGGAGTAAAGGAAATAGCCAGGTGGCTCATTTTATCAGATGAGAATGCAGGCTGGAATGCTTGAACACAGGTACAATCTGGACTGTGAATTACTACGTAAGGGCTTAGAACGCTCTCCAATTTGCACAAAAAGCAGTGCAGAAAGGTACATTTCCTTAATTATGTAAATATCACAATAGAATAGCTTACTTTCTGAGACAGGGAGTTTCACATTCATTTTTAGTGGTGCTGCAGACTCAATTTAGTGGGAATTGGACAAGATCACCTAAAAAAATCTTAAAATTTTCTTTTTTTTTTCTGACAAAGCCCAAATAAAGAAGTTAGCATTTTGCTACTCACTTTGTGACCATAAACATTCTGTCAAATGTTCATGTAGGAGGGATAATTCCCCCATCTGCTCACACTCAGCAGTGGAAGACATGAGGAAAAATAGGCAGAGAAGTGTATGCTTCTAACCTCTGCTGGATTAAACACTTAGCACCATGACTGTGCCTGCTAGAACACTTCTCTCTCTTCTCATTCTGATTACCAAGCTATCTCAAATGAAATGATGCTCTTTGGATCATTATTCTCTATTAGAATTCGACTTTATATACACCAATATCTCTCTGCAAAGTCCAGTAATGTGCCTGATACATAATAGGCATTGAATTATGTTGAAAAAAATAGTTCATACTATTCACAAAATGCAGTGTCTGTTACTGTCTTCATTCCCTGTTTTCCTGTCTCAGGCAATTCCCCAAATCCCGAGTGTCCCTGATTCTTCCCACCCAGCCTTATGTTTTGTGAGGGTCCACTGTCCTTGGAAGATGGAAGTTTGCATTCCTGAGGTGACTGGGTCCCTACACAGCTCAATATACCTATCCCTGGACAGAATTAGACGCATAGATTGAATCCATCCCAATTGCCTTAGAGTCTGATTGTAGCAGCCTTTCATTTCTGACATCCCTAGAAGGTAGAGACAAGGTAAAATATTCCAAGGAGCCCTGGAGACTTCTCCTGTCTGTGAATTAATCACCACCTTATCACATATCATATCATGTCTTCCAAATATAAAATTTTCTTCTTTCCCACTCTGGTCATGTTTTAGCTATGGATTTACTATTTTATTCATACCAGTATGTTAAATATTCTCCCAGGAATATTAATGCTGAATCTCAGATGTTTTATTTTGATTAATAATGGTAATTTCTCTGCATTTATGAGAATTTTAGTGTATTACTAGGGGGCGGTGCTTTTCCTTTCTTTTGGGAAAATACACTGTGGTTAACAGCTTGTAAGTAAAACTTGCTGAGGCAAGTTGATGGATACAAAGTCTATGCTTTGTAACCAAAGTTCAGAGGGGGTTTTTATTAGAACAAAAAAGATGATGTCTGGTACTCACCCACCCTCACCTGTCCATAGGTATAAGCGCACAAAATCCTAGTCCTCCTCTTTCTATTGCAGATCCTTTCTCAAATCTGACGGGGCTGCCTCTGCTTTTTGCCTTCCTCGTAGGTGGTTATCACTCTTTTTCTTCCTCCACAACCTGTCCTATAATTGCCAATATTGATTTACTGTTGAATTACCATGTTGCTTTGATTCCAACATGTTGTTCACTCTTCACAGAATTTCTTCTCTGGGTTTTCCTTAGGTGGATGGTTAGCATGTTGAAAGGGGCCTGTAGGTATCCTTCATGACTTTAGAGGGCAGTGTTATAAGTCGTGTTCAAAAGGTAAAACACGTTGAAATCTCTGCTGTTGGGAGAATTTTCCTAAGATGTTAGCAAAGAAAATCATCATTCAATGTGAACTTCACGTATGCGCCCACGTTTCTTTTGAATTCTATGTAATCAGATTTCACACTGTATTCCTTTCTTTAATAATTGTCTTTGAAGGTACCCACAATCATTCTTTAGAAAAGTGCGTTGTGGGGGTTCAGTCAGTTAAGTGTCTGCCTCTTCGTTTCAGCTGGGGTCATGATCTCAGGATCCTGGGAGTGAGCCTGTGGCCGGCTCTGCGCTCAACTTGGAGTCTTCTTCTCCCTCTCCCTCTGCTCCTCCCCCTGCTTGCTCTCGCTCTCGCTCTCGCTCTGAAATAAATAAGTAAAATCTTTAATTTAAAAAAATGAGTTGGGGAGAGCAGAATGTAGATTCCCAGTCGGGATCTTTTATCTGTCCCAGGGTCCTCCATGAGTGCCCTCACGGATGTGTTCTGTGTTGACCAGGGGATGACTAGAACTTCAAAGCCATAAGTTACATATTGTCTGTATTCTATTACTTAAATTGAGTACACAGTAGGAGCTCAGCAAATGTGTGATGCCACTGAGAATATATGTATTTCCAACTGCAAATATTGTCTACTCTCCACCTTCTCCCGCTCACACATCTGTCCCAGCTATCCACATTTTTTTCAGAGATTGAGAAGGGATTTAATCCTTCAGATATACACATCAAACCCAAACCTTCCTGGTGTCTTCTTGTCACAGTACTACTTTTTTCTAAATTTAATTTAATTTTATTATGTTACGTTAGTCACCCTACAGTACATCCTTAGTTTTTGATGCAGTTTGTTTGCATATAACACCCAGTGCTCCACGCAGAACGTGCCCTCCTCAATACCCATCAGGTACTACTTTTAAATCCCTTTCAGAGCAAAAGATAATATCTGGTAACATCAGAGTTCAGAGTCAGTATTAACTTTATTATACTTGATTTTCTAACTCCCAAGCAGCCATTAAATACAGTTATCCTAATCTAGTTTTCTTTAGAACCCATTTTCTGGTATTCAAACTACCCTAGCTTATGCATCTGTGTCCTGTGCTCTCCCCACAGAGTTTCCCTTTTCATTTTTCAAACCTTGAAACATCTTCAAATGAGGAAGGAATTTTCTCTGTGTGAAAGGTACAAACAGCCCCCTGAAAACTAGGGCAAACCTCCAAGAAGAGAGACAGCATTTGTGCTCTAGTGGAACTCTTAAAGGTATGGGATTCAGTGCTATAAGAAGAAGAGGAGAGTGATACTACTCAGCAGACGTGGGGGCTGTGGGATGAGAAGCTAGGAAAATGCTGTGAAAGAATAATTTTTTGCCTTCTTTGTAATTTTTCCAGGGCAAGCTCTTCTCAAAGTTATGGCAGTTCTTAAAAACAGTAATGCCAGTGGCTTCATCTTCACACTGATGGATCTCCCAAGAACTGGAGGCCACTCATTGCCAGACAGCTGTTCTTATCTGCTCTGTCTATGTTCTCCCTTTGCTGGGCAACATTACCATAATATACATTGTCAAGTCTGTGCCCAGCCTCCACACACCCAGGCACCTCTTCCTGTCTATGCTTTCAGTGGCTGACCTGGGCCTCTCAGCTTCTACACTGCCTTCAATGGCTGCTGTCTTTCTCCTAGGCCAGAGAAAGGTGGGAGCTACAACCTGCTTTAGGCAACTCTTCTTCATCCATACTTTCTCAGTTATTGAATCAGCTGTGCACTTGGCCATGGCCTTTGACCACTGTGTGGCTATTCGAGAGCCCTTACGCTATGCCACCATTCTCACAATCAAACACACTGGGGCCATTGGGCTGGCCATTGTGACCCGTAGTGCTGCTCTCCATCTGCCCCTGCCTGTGCTCCTTGGAAGACTGCAATTTCAGCCTGCAAATGTTCTGTCTCATTCATACTGCGTTCATCCTGATGTCTTAAGGCTAGCCAGTTCTAGCACTCTTGTGAACAGTGGCTTTGGGCTCTTTGTCATGCTCTCCACACTGGGGTTGGATGCTGTACTCATTCACCTCTCCTATGTGCTAATCTTGAGGATAGTATTGAGCATTGCTTCCAACACTGAGTGGCTCAAAGCGTTTAACACTTGCATTTCCCACATCTGTGCTGTATTACTATTTTATACCCCACAGGTCAGCCTGTCGATGACCCATCAGCTCAGGTGTCCATGCTTCTCTCCTATGTGTACTTTCTTGTGCCCCCAATGCTCAACCCAATTGTCTACAGTGTTAAAACCGAAGAGATTCGGGTACGCATTCTGAAGATGCTCCACCCAAGAAAACTCTGAGTCACAGAGATGAAATACTGGTTGTGACAGTCAACCTGCTGACTGAAGACATCTCAGAGAGGGGGCAGAGTATATGGCTTCCATCTGAGGTATCCATCAATTAGTTTTTCAAAAACACTGATTGAAATGTATTGAAATGTGTTTAAACATATGTCATTTAAAACAATGCCTGTTTAATGAGAAAAAACATGTTGCTCATTCGCAAAAATCAGTATCAGCCTGTAAAAGACTCAGATTATTATAGAGGAAACTGACAAGAATTTGAGAGAGTATCATTAACATGTAAAAGCAAGCAGATTAGAAGAGTGGAATTCAAGGGCATCTAAGACACCCTCCAACTGAAAACTAGAGTTGTGTTTATAAAATTAAGCTCAAGAGGACCTCATTTGGTATACTTTCTAAAAATTTGGCTAATATGTAAAATCAAAATGTTTTTCTTGTGATTTGCATAATAACTATAGATGTGAGTTACACTGGAAAATATAAACCAAATGAAATACTTCAAAACTTTTAAATACATTTAAAGAAATAAAGATCTTAATTGGTATAATAAAATGTGTCCCAGTGTGACTATTGGGCAGTTCAGTACTTTTTTTAAACTCCATGGTACATGAAGGTGGACACAGCCTCCAATCTTCACCAGCCCTGTGAATGAAGTTAAATTTATTTTTATCATTTCATCCCTTGTATACATAACTGTAGTTTCAAAATTATTAATCCATGCTCCTGTTGGGAACAAATTGACCACCTCAAGTGCAATGTTTGTGTGCTGTTGTGTATCATTAAACTTACAATACCCAGTCAAAATATCATTTTCTGAAGTTATTGAGATCAGCTCCTTTTCCCTTCATGTCCTTCAGTGAGATAGTGTCATATATTTGTAATACAGGTACAATATTTTTTCACAGTCAATCATCTATTATGGGATTTCCCCAACATTTTTTTTCTTTTTTAAATTTACATGAAACAAAGTTCACACTTTGTGGTTTACAGTTCTCAGTTTTGACAAATGGTATAGTCATGTTCAAATAAGCAAGTGAGAGAAAGCTAGAATGTACCCCCATGGGGCTGGATTATGTATACAAACAGATATAACACACATACACACACATATATGACTGCTTATGTCTATGTTTGTCTTTACATGTGCAAACATATTTGTCATAACTGTTTCAAAGCTCTTTTCCTCTTATTCCAGAATCTCTGTTCATCTTGAATCTCTTTTCATTGGCTGTTTTACTTTATTCTGATTATCTTTCTGCTTTTTCTCTTTTTTTATGTGCCCATGGGCACTGCAAATGCTATGTTATTGGAAATCTGGGTCATATTATCTTATATAAAGAGAATCTGATTTGACATGGCAGGCAGTTAATTTATTGGAGGATCATGTTAATGTTTTTGCATCTTAGTTTTAAGCCTTATTAGGGTCAATGCTTATTAGACCTCTTTCCTTGGTTACAGTACTCTTGCCTCCTATTCACCCTGTTGGTGAGAAAGAGATTTCTACTCTAGGGTTATAGAAATGGGTGAAAGCATGGCACTTGACACTGGAAAGATAAAATTGATAGCAGTTCATTAGTCATAAATACTCACAGACTGGGGAAAGAGGAAACAGTGTGCCAGGCAAGGGGCACACAGGGTTGGCACTTGGGGACAGAGTGAGCAAACAAGGGGCCATGGGAGGCAGGCTCTGTAGTAAAGGCAAGGTGGGCTCACCTCTCTCATTCCCACGGGAGGATTTGAGTAGCTTGTTTGAGTAATGTCCTTGGCTTACAGGGAAGTGAAAGCCATTAGTTGGAGTGCAGCTGGTTTGATTTTTAGGGAACCCTTGTCCACTGGATGTGGTGCATATCTGGGAAGAGCAGGGCAGCTCATGGTTAGGCTTTTTTTTTTTTATTGTTTTATTGTTATGTTAATCAACATACATTACATCATTAGTTTTTGATGTAGTGTTCCATGATTCATTGTTTGTGCATAACACCCAGTGCTCCATGCAGAACGTGCCCTCTTTAATACCCATCACCAGGCTAACCCATCCCACCACCCCCCTCCCCTCTAGAACCCTCAGTTTGTTTTTCAGAGTCCATTGTCTCTCATGGTTCGTCTCCCCCTCCGACATACTCCCTTCCTTCTTCCCCTCCTGCTATCTTCTTTTTTCTTTTTTTTTTAACATATGTTGCATTATTTGATTCAGAAGTACAGATCTGTGATTCAACAGTCTTGCACAATTCACAGCGCTCACCATAGCACATACTCTATGCAATGTCTATCACCCAGCCACCTAATCCCTCCCACCCCCCACGACTCCAGCAACCCTCAGTTTGTTTCCTGAGATTAAGAATTCCTCATATCAGTGAGGTCATATGATACATGTCTTTCTCTGATTGACTTATTTCACTCAGCATAACACCCTCCAGTTCCATCCATGTCGTTGCAAATAGCTAGATCTCATTCACTTTGATGGCTGCATAATATTCCATTGTGTATATATACCACTTCTTCTTTAGCCATTCATCTGTCGATGGACATCTTGGCTCTTTCCACAGTTTGGCTATGGTGGACATTGCTGCTATAAACATTGGGGTACACGTACCCCTTCGGGTCCCTACATTTGCATCTTTGTGGTAAATACCCAGTAGTGCAATTGCTGGATCGTATGGGAGCTCTAATTTCAACTGTTTGAGGAACCTCCATACTGTTTTCCAGAGGGATTGCACCAGCTTCCATTCCCACCAGCGGTGTAGGAGGGTTCCCCTTTCTCCGCATCCCCGCCAACATCTGTCATTTCCTGACTTGTTAATTTTAGCCATTCTGACTGCTGTGAGGTGGTATTCCATTGAGGTTTTGATTTGGATTTCCCTGATGCCGAGCGATGTTGAGCACTTTTTCATGTGTCTGTTGGCCATTTGGATGTCTTCTTTGGAAAAATGTCTGTTCATGTCTTCTGCCCATTTCTTGATTGGATTATTTGTTCTTTGGGTGTTGAGTTTGGAAAGTTCTTTATAGATTTTGGATACTAACCCTTTATCTGAAATGTCATTGGCAAATATTTTCTCCCATTCTGTCGGTTGTCTTTTGGTTTTGTGGACTGTTTCTTATGCTGTGCAAAAGATTTATATCTTGATGAAATCCCAATAGTTCATTTTTGCCCTTGCTTCCCTTGACCTGGGCGATGTTTCTAGGAAGAAGTTGCTGCGGCTGAGGTCGAAGAGGTTGCTGCCTGTGTTCTCCTTTAGGATTTGGATGAACTCCTGTCTCACGTTTAGGTCTTTCAACCATTTGGAGTCTATTTTTGTGTGTGGTGTAAGGAAATGGTCCAGTTTCATTCTTCTGCATGTGGCTGTCCAATTTTCCCAACACCATTTGTTGAAGAGACTGTCTTTTTTCCATTGGACATTCTTTCCTGCTTTGTCAAAGACTACTTGACCATAGAGTTGAGGGTCCATTTCTGGGCTCTCTATTCTGTTCCATTGATCTATGTGTCTGTTTTTGTACCAGTGCCATACTGTCTTGATGATGACAGCTTTGTAATACAGCTGGAAGTCCGGAATTGTGATGCCGCCAGCTTTGCTTTTCTTTTTCAACATTCCTCTGGCTATGCGGGGTCTCTTCTGGTTCCATACAAATTTTAGGATTATTTGTTCCATTTCTTTGAAAAAACTGGATGGTATTTTGATGGGGATTGCATTGAATGTGTAGATTGCTCTAGGTAGCATTGACATCTTTACAATGTTTGTTCTTCCAATCCATGAGCATGGAACGTTTTTCCAATCCTTTGTGTCTTCTTCAATTTCTTTCATGAGTATTTTATAGTTTTCTGAGTACAGATCCTTTGCCTCTTTGGTTAAATTTATTCCTAGGTATCCTATGGTTTTGGGTGCAATTGTAAATGGGATCGACTCCTTGATTTGTCTCTCGTCTGTCTTGTTGTTGGTGTATAGGAATGCCACTGATTTCTGTGCATTGATTATATAGCCTGCTACTTGACTGAATTCCTGTATGAGTTCTAGCAGTTTTGGGGTGGAGTCTTTTGGGTTTTCCACATACAGTATCATATCATCTGCAAAGAGTGAGAGTTTGACTTCCTCTTCCCCGATTTGGATGCCTTTGATTTTTTTGTTCTCTGATTGCTGTGGCTAGGACTTCTAATACTATGTTGAATAGCAGTGGTGAGAGTGGACATCCCTGCCGCGTTCCCGACCTTAGGGGAAAAGCTCTCAGCCTTTCCCCATTGAGAATGATATTCACTGTAGGTTTTTCATAGATGGCTTTTATGATATTGAGGTATGTACTCTCTATCCCCATACTCTGAAGAGTTTTGATCAAGAAAGGATGCTGTACTTTGTCAAAGGCTTTTTTCTGCATCTATTGAGAGGATCATATGACTCTTGTTCTTTCTTTTGTTAATGTATTGTATCACGTTGATTGATCTGCGGATGTTGAACCAACCTTGCAGCCCAGGGATAAATCCCACTTGGTCATGGTGAATAATCCTTTTAATGTACTGTTGGATCCTATTGGCTAGTATTTTGGTGAGATTTTTTGCATCCATGTTCATCAAGGATATTCGTCTGTAATTCTCCTTTTTGATGGGGTGTTTGTCTGGTTTTGGGATCAAGGTAATGGTGGCCTCATAAAAGGAGTTTGGAAGTTTTCCTTCCATTTCTATTTTTTGGAACAGTTTCAGGAGAATAGGTATTATTTCTTCTTTAAATGTCTGATAGAATTGCCCTGGGAAGCCATCTGGCCCTGGGCTTTTGTTTGTTGGGAGATTTTTGATGACTGCTTCAATTTCCTTAGTGGTTATAGGTCTGTTCAGGTTTTCTATTTCTTCCGGGTTCAATTTTGGTAGTTGATTTATCAATCTTGTTAATTCTTTCAAAGAACCAGCTCCTAGTTTCATTGATCTGTTCTACTGTTCTTTTGGTTTCTAGTTCATTGATTTCTGCTCTGATCTTGATTATTTCTCTTCTCTTTCTAGGTTTAGGCTTTATTTGCTGTTCTTTCTCCAGCTCCTTTAGGTGTAGGGTTAGGTTGTGTATTTGAGACCTTTCTGGTTTCTCGAGAAAGGCTTGTATTGCTATATACTTTCCTCTCAGGACTGCCTTTGCTGTATCCCAAAGATTTTGAACAGTTGTGTTTTCATTTTCATTGGTTTCCATGAATTTTTTTAATTCTTCTTTAATTTCCTGGTTGACCCATTCATTCTTTAGTAGGATGCTCTTTAGCCTCCATGTATTGGAGTTCTTTCCAACTTTCCTCTTGTGATTGAGTTCTACTTTCAAAGCATTGTGGTCTGAAAATATGCAGGGAATAATCCCAATCTTTTGGTACTGGTTGAGACCTGATTTGTGACCTAGGATGTGATCAATTCTGGAGAACGTTCCATGGGCACTAGAGAAGAATGTGTATTCCGTTGCTTTGGGATGGAATGTTCTGAATATGTCTGTGAAGTCCATTTAGTCCAGTGTGTCATATAAAGTCTTTATTTCCTTGTTGATCTTTTGCTTAGATGATCTGTCCATTTCAGTCAGGGGGTTATTAAAGTCCCCCACTATTATTGTATTGTTGTCAATGTGTTTCTTTCTTTTGTTTTTAATTGCCTTATATAATTGGCTGCTCCCATGTTCGGGGCATAGATATTTACAATTGTTAGATCTTCTTGTTGGCTAGACCCTTTAAGTAGGATATAATGTCCTTCCTCATCTCTTATTACAGTCTTTTTTTAAAATCTAATTTGTCTGATATAAGGATTGCCACCCCAGCTTTCTTTTGGTGTCCATTAGCATGGTAAATTGTTTCCACCCCCTCACTTTCAATGTGGGGGTGTCTTTGGGTCTAAAATGAGTCTCTTGCAGACAGCATAGTGATGGGTCTTGTTTTTTAATCCAATCTGATAGCCTGTGTCTTTTGATTGGGGCATTTAGCCCATTCACATTCAGGGTAACTATTGAAAGGTATGAATTTAGTGCCATTGTATTGCCTGTAAGGTGACTGTTACTGTATATTGTCTGTGGTCCTTTCTGATCTATGCTGCTTTTAGGCTCTCTCTTTGCTTAAAGGACCCCTTTCAATATGTCTTGTAGGGCTGGTTTTGTGTTTGCCAATTCCTTTAGTTTTGTTTGTCCTGGAAGCTTTTTATCTCTCCTTCGATTTTCAATGACAGCCGAGCTGGATATAGTATTCTTGGCTGCATATTTTTCTCATTTAGTGCTCTGAAGATCTCATGCCAGTCCTTTCTGGCCTGCCAGGTTTCTGTGGATAGGTCTGTTGCCAATCTAGTATTTCTACCTTTGTAGGTTACATATCTCTTCTTCCGAGCTGCTTTCAGGATTTTCTCTTTGTCTCTGAGATTCGTAAGTTTTACTATTAGATGTCGGGGTCTTGACCTATTTTTATTGAATTTGAGAGGGGTTCTCTGTGCCTCCTGGATTTTGATGCCTCTTTCCTTCTTCACATTAGGGAAGTTCTCTGCTATAATTTGCTCCAGTATACCTTCTGCCCCTCTCTCTCTTTCTTCTTCTTCTGGGACCCCATTTATTCTAATGTTGTTTCATCTTATTGTATCGCTTATCTCTCAAATTCTGCCCTCGTGATCCTGTAGTTGTTTCTCTCTCTTTTTCTCAGCCTCTTTATTTTCCATCATTTGGTCTTCTATATCGCTGATTCTCTCCTCTGCCTCATTTATCCTAGCAGTTAGTGCCCCCATTTTTGATTGCACCTCATTAATAGTCTTTTTGATTTCGACTTGGTTAGATTTTTGTTCTTTTATTTCTCCAGAAAGGTTTCTCTAATAACTTCCACGCTTTTTTCAAGCCCAGCTACTATCTTTAAAGTCATGATTCTGAACTCTAGGTCCGACATCATACTAATGTCCATATTGAGTAGGTCCCTGGCAGACGATACTACCTCTTGTTCTTTTTGCTGAGGTGATTTTTTTTCGTCTTGTCATTTTGTCCAGAGGAGAATAGATGAATGAGAGAACAAAAGGCTAACAGGTTAACAAAGTCCCCAGCAAATATACTCTATACAAATCAGAAAAGACTTGAACCCAGGGGAAAAGAAAGGGAAAGAAAGAAAAAAGATAGAAAAAAAAAACAAAAAGAAAAAGATAAAAACAAAAACAGAAGAATACAAAAAAAACCAGAATATGAACAAATATGATCAGGCTAGTGCATAGATCAGTGCCACACACTAGATTTTGGGCGTATTTTGGTCTGTTAGAAAAAAGTGCCTCCTAAAATTTTAAAGGAAGAAAGACTTATATCTGTACAAAATAAGAGTTGATATAATGAAGAGATGGAAGATGACTGTAAGGATGAAAATTATAAAAGATTTTATAAAAGGAATTGATAAGATGAGAAGTTTGGAAAACGAAAGAAGAAGATTTTAAAAAAAAGAAAAAAAGGGAGAGAATGTGATCAGGCAGGAGACTAAAACAAAGCCATACACTAGTGATTTAGGGTATATTTTGATCTGTTAGAAGAAACTGTATCTCAAAATTTTAAAGAGAGAACAACTTATATATATATGCCAAAAATAAGGGTAACTGCTATGAAGGGATAAAATATGACTCTAAAATGAAAAATAAAAAATGTTCTTTTTTTTAAAAAGGGATGGATAAGATGTTGGTTGAAAAAGGGAAAAAAAATTAAAAGAAATAGGTTAAAAAAATTAATTTTGAAAGACTAATGAATCATGGTAAAAAAGCCATGAATTCTATGTGCAGTATTCCCCTAGCGCTGGAGTTCTCCCATTCTCCTTGATCAGTATACTTGGTCTTCGCTTGCTGGCTGTTCATGCTGATCTTCTGGGGGAGGAGCCTGTTGCCGTGGTTCCCAAATGTCTTTGCCAGAGGCGGAATTGCCCCGCCCTTGTCAGTCCAGGCTAAGCAAGCTGCTCTGGTTTGCTCTCAGGAGCTTTTGTTCCCTGCAAGCTCTTGGTACAGCTTTGGAGGACCAGGGCAGTAATGGTGGCCTCCCAATCTCCACCCGGAGGAGCTGAGAACTCGGGGCCCCGCTCCTCAGTGTGCCCCCAGAGAAAAGCAGTCACTTCCGTCTCCCCGGTCTCCGGCCACACTCCGTGCTCACCCAGCCTGTGACCGAGCGTTTCTATCTCAGACACCCAACCCCGTGTGGAGTCTCCAAACCCAGCAGTTCCCTGCGTTGCACTCCCGCGCCACTCCTCCCGGGGGAGGAAGGGGAGTCTCCCCGGCTCTGCCGCTTGTTGGGTCCCTGCTGGAGGAGCAGTGGCCCGACTGGGCCGCGGATCACAGTTTATGGCAACCCCAAGCTGAGAGCCCCCACCTCGACTCCATCTCTGCAGCCGGCTTCCCTGCTCCAATACCTGGGAGCTCTGCCGCACTCAGGCACCTCCAGTCTTTCTGTGACCCCAAGGGTCCTGAGACCACACTGTCCCGCGAGGGTTCCACCCCCCGCTTAGCCACTGGAGCAATGTCCCTCAGCGGAGCCGACTTCTAAAAGTTCTGATTTTGTGCTCCACGGCTCTATCATTTGCCAGAAGTGGCCGACGGAGGCCCCCTCCCCCGCCATCTCTCCTCCCGAATATCGCCTTGGATTCACTTCTCCACTCGTCCTACCTTCCAGTAAGTGGTCACGTCTCTGTTCAGAGAGTTGTTGCTACTCTCTTCTTCAGTCTCCTGTTGAGTTCGTAGGTGTTCAGAATGGTTTGATCCCTATTCAGCTGAATTCCTGAGACCAGATGAAATCCAGATCTCCTACTCCTCCGCCATCTTGTTCTGCCCCGAAAGGAGAGGTTTTAAGAGGTCATTCATATCCACAGATTTCATTTCCTCTTCTTTTTGTTGTTGTTGTTTTTGTTTTATTTTTCATTATGTTCAGTTAGCCAACATATAGTACATCGTACGTTTTTATTGTTCAAGCCTAATTGTATAATGAGACCCAGGCTGGTGGAACACTGCTTTCTTTGGATGTCTTGGTTCACTGTACTCTTTCTAAAAATGCAAATTTTCTCTGACTCACCAGATTTACAAAATGAGCAATGGAGATGTTAGATGCAAGGAAGTAGGTAGGGAACGCCATGCTATCATTATAGGAAGAATTCATGGGATCTTATTTATGAAATGTATGACCCTCACCTAATTGTTTCTGTAGCCAGCAATACAGACTCGGGCGACCTATTTGTTTTCTTTAATATAGTAAAGAAGCATGTGGCATTCTCCTGAGAAATATTCTTTTTTTAAAAAATTTTATTTATTTGTCAGAGAGAGAGAGAGCACAAGCAGGGGGAGTGGCAGAGAGAGGGAGAAGCAGCCTCTCTGCTGAACAAGGAGCTCAATGGGGGATGGGATCCCAGGACCCTGAGATCATGACCTGAGCTGAAGGCAGGCCCTTAACCCACTGAGCCACCCAGGCATCCCTGAGAAATATACTTAATAACCAATATTTCTAAGAAGATTATATGTACCAGGCTGGGTTATAAATCCTCAATATGAATCATCTCATTCACTTCTCATAGAACCCTTATGGTATAGATATTATTACTGTTACTATCCATAATGTAGAGTTACAAAACCTAAGCTCAAAGAGGTTAAATTATTTCCCAAGACCATACAGCTACCAAACCCAAGCAGAACGCATGTTTTTCTTTGTTTGTACTGAGATGGTTCATTCAGGAAATCAGCACTAGTATGACAAAATTCATGGACTGTGCACTTTCTTGCCTCCACTGAATTCAACTCTGTTTTGTTGCTTAATAGCTATTTCTAAAGAAAGTCATTTTCCTTCTAAAAACTTGATATTTCATTAGAAAAGTAAGAGTGGTTTTCTTTTTCCACATTCCCCTGGAAATTCAGGGTCTTTTCTGGTTCCATACAAATTTTAGGACTGTTTGTTCCAGCTCTGTGAAAAATGTCAATGGTGTTTTGATAGGGATTGCATTGAAAGTGTAAATTGCTCTGGGCAGCATAGACATTTTAATGATGTTTATTCTTCCGATCCATGAGCATGGAATGTTTTTCCATCTCTTTGTGTCTTCCTCAAATTCTTTCATAAGTGTTCCGTAGTTTCTAGAGTATAAATCATTTACGTCTTTGGTTAGGTTTATTCCTAGGTATCTTATGGTTTTTGGAGCTGTTGGGTAAATGGAATCGATTCCTTAATTTCTCTTTCTTCAGTTACATTGTTACCGTATAGAAATGCCACTGATTTCTGTCCGTTTTTTTGTATCCTGCCACATTGCTGAATTGTTGTGTGAGTTCTCCTAATTTGGGGGTGGAGTGTTTTGGGTTTTCCACATAAAGTAGCATGTCATCTGCAAAAAGAGAGAGTTTGACTTCTTTACCAATTTGAATGCCTTTTATTTCTTTTTGTTGTCTGATTGCTGAGGCTAAGACTTCTAATACTGTTTTGAACAATAAAAGTGAGAGTGGGCATCCTTGTCGTGTTCCTGACCTTAGGGGAAAAGTTCTCAGTTTTTCCCCACTGAGAATTTTATCACTGTGGGCTTTTCATAGATGCCTCTTATGATGTTGAGGTATGTTCCTTCTATCCCTGTATTTTGAAGAGTTTTAATTGAAAAAGAAAACCAAAGCTAGGGGCATCATAATGCCTGACTTCAAGCTATATTACAAAGCCATAGTCATCAAGACAGTATGGTATTGGCACACAAACAGACACACAGATCAATAGAACAGAATAGAGACCACAGAAATGAACCCTCAACTATATAGTCAACTAATCTTCAACAAAACAGGAAAGAACATCCAATGGAAAAAGGGCAGTCTCTTCAACAAATGGTGCCGGGAAAACTGGACAACCACATGCAGCAGAATGAAACTAGACCACTCTCTTACACCATACACAAAGATAAACTCAAAATGGATGAAAGACCTCAATGTGAAACTGGAATCCATCAAAATCCTAGAGGAGAACATAGACATTGTATATATGGACCACATCTTTATCTATTTCTCCATTGAAGGGCATCTCAGCTCCTTACAAAGTTGGCCACAACAACTTCTTTCAAGACACGTCTCTAAAGGCAAGGGAAACAAAAGCAAAAATGAACTTTTGGGACTTCATCCAGATAAGAAGCTTTTGCACAGCAAAGGAAATAGTCAACAAAACTAAGAGGCAATCCACAGAATGGGAGAAGATGTTTGCAAATGACATTTCAGGTAAAGGGTTGATACCAAGATCTATAAAGAACTTCTCAAACTCAACACCCCAAAAACAAATAATCCAGTCAAGAAATGGGCAGAAGACATGAACAAATACTTCTCCAAAGAAGACATACAAATGGCTAACAGACATGGCTAACATGAAAACATGTTCAACATCACTAGCTATCAGGGAAATACAAATCAAAACCACAATGAGATACCACCTTACACCAGTTAGAATGGCAAAAATTAACAAGATAGGAAACAACAAGTCTTCGTGAGGATGTGGAGAAAGGGGAACCCTCTTACACTGTTGGTGGGAATGCAAGCTGGTACAGCCACTCTGGAAGACAGTATGAAGGTTCCTCAAGACATTAAAAATAGAGCTACCTTACAACCTAGCAATTGCACTACTAGGTATTTACCCCAAAGATACAGATGTAGTGAAAAGAAGGGGCACATGCACCCCAATGTTCATAGCAGCGATGTCCACAATAGCCAAACTGTGGAAGGAGCTGAGATGCCCTTCAACAGAGAAATGGATAAAGAAGATGTGGTCCATATATACAATGAAATATTACTCAGCCACCAGAAAGGATGACTACCCACCATTTGCATTGACATGGATGGAACTGGAGGGTATTATGCTAAGTGAAATAGGTCAAGCAGAGAAAGACAATTATCATATGGTTTCACTTATATGTGGAACATAAGGAATAACACAGAGGACATTAGGAGAAAGAAGGGAAAAATGAAGGGGGGGAACCGGAGGGAGAGACGAACCATGAGAGACTATGGACTCCAGAAAACAAACTGAGGGTTTCAGAGGAAAGAAGAGTGGGGGGATGGGTTATCCTGGTGATGGGTATTAAGGAGGGCATGTATTGCAATGAGCACTGGGTGTTATATACAAACAATGAATCATGGAACACTACATCAAAAACTAATAAAGTACTGTATGGTCACTAACATAATAAAAAAAAAAGAAAGAAGTAAACATTGCAAAAAAATGTGCAGAACAGATGAACAAACATTTCTCCAAAGAAGACATCCAGATGGCCAACAGACACATGAAAAGATGCCCAATGTCACTCATCATCAGGGAAAAGCACATCACAACTACAATGAGCTATCACCTCACAGCCGTCAGAATGACTAAAATCAAAACCACAAGAAACATCAAGTGTTGGCAAGGTTGTGGAGAAAGAGGAAACCGCTTGCACTTTGGTGGGAATACAAACTGGTAGAGCCACTGTGGAAAACAGTGTAGAAGTTCCTCAAAAAATTAAAAATAGAACTACCTTAAGATCCAGGAATTGCACTAGTGGGTATTTACTCTCCAAATACAAAAATGCTAATTCAAAGAGATGCATGCACCCTTATGTTTATTGCAGCATGATTTACAATAGCTGAACTATGGAAGCAGCCCAAGTGTCCATCAATAGATGAATGCATAAAGAAGATTCTCATTCAGCCATAAAAAAGAATGAAACACCATTTGCTATGACATGGATGGAACTAGAGAGTATAATGCTAAGGGAAATGACTCAGTCAGAGAAACACAAATACCCTATGAGCTCACTCATATGTGGAATTTAAGAAAGAAAACAAGTGATCAAAGGGGAAAAAAAGAAAGAGAGAGACAAACCAAGAAACAGACTCTTAATTATGGAGAACCAGTGGGGAAGTGGGTGGGAGGAGGGATGAAATAGCTTATGAGGATTAAAGTGTACACTTATAATGATGAAAAGAAAAGAAAAGAAAAGAAAGAAAAAGAGAAGAGAAGAGAAAAGAAAAGAAAAAAGAAAAGAAAAGAAAAGAAGAAAAGAAGCTAATCCAAAAGGGCACAATTATGGTATGTTTCCAACTGCAGGACATTGTGGAAAAAAAAAAAACTATGGAGACAGAAGAAGATCAGGGGTTGTGAGGTGGGCTTAGAGGGAGGGAAGGATAAATAGGTGGAACACAAGAGATTTGTAGGGCAGTGAAACTATTGTGTATGATATATTAATGGTGCACACATGTCAAAATCCATACAATGGACAACCTAAAGGGAGAGGTCTGATGTAAACTATTGACTTTAGCTAATAAAAACTTGTCGATGCTGGTTTATGAACTGTGACAAATGTATCACAGCAATGTGAGGTGTTGATAATAGGGGAAACTGGGTGGGTGAGGAGAAGGGATCATATGTGGACTCTGTATTTTTTGATTAATTTTTTTTGTAAACCTCAAACTGCTCTATAAAGCAATATATGTTAATTTATGAAGCTTCATTTTAGAAATAGGAGTTCTTTAAATATACTGTCATGCTTTTTCCTTCAAAAAACCTCAAAATATCTCACTGAAGGACACGCTCTCATGCATGGACATGTATTAAAATAGCCTCAATAGTTGGGCTTTGTCATAAAAGACATCCATGTTCTGGTAGAGTCACTCAGGAAACCTTATTTTTTTAGTATTCTTTAAGGGCTACACACTGAACTGGCAAAAACTGCAGAAAAATGCAGAAATGTTGCTCAGAGACTTGGTTTGAGATGGAAAATTATCAAATGCAATTCAAAATTGGAAAATATAATTTCACAAGTATGAAAGATAGGTTTAGTCAGCTAATACTGACTGTGGGTCTCAGGTGCAAAAACAATCACTCAGCATGTGAAATACTCAAAAGACTTCTTGGCCCAGAGGTTATTCCTTGAGTTGCTGTTGTAAATATTATTATAATACAGTGTGAGGGAGAATAGAGTAAATATGTGTTAATTCATACGATAATATGCCCTACTTATTGTGAAGGGTTGGGATAATCTGAAAAAGTGTTCAATTAACACTTTTAATTGAAGGGGTAATAGACATCTTGCAATGCAGTCTAGTTTTCCATCTAAATGATGGTGTGAGCCCCACATGAATAATGTACCCTTGGCAAATTCTAGATTTTGGTGACTCTTTTCAGTTGAAACAGCATTTATTGTCCATCACTTTGAAACTTCTCAAGATTTGCAATCAAAAGTGTTCATAAACTTTTTTGGTATTACTTGGTGCCCTTGCCAAAAATTACAAACTTTACTAACTGAGGTAATGTTTTATTGACCTGGGAAAAGAATAATTTTATATTGGAGGCACTTTTTTTTTGGAGGCACATTTTAAAGAAAGCTATTTTTATTTTATAACTTTTGATATGTTAAAAGTAAGAACTACTGCTACTTTAAAAAGTTGCTAAAATCTGATCTTATTCTTTGGTTGGTAAAAATGAAATTTGAAATCACTGTAGATGGGTCTTTCAATGATAGCTATTGAATAAATCATTGGCCTTGATATCTTCAGTGACTGTCTTGTTCTGAAAGAGAACACTCTGTACTCTGGATTTTTATTGTCTTCCTTGATTCCATGTCATAATCCTGGAGAGTTAGTGTTTGTTAGGATCTGAATGATATTAGGACTTTGGCATAGCAGTTTAAATCTCATGTTGACTCAACCATTGTCTTCAAGAGTTCAAATGAGAGGCAGATGAGTAAAACTGTTTCTTTACTGTAGCAAAAGTAGGCTAAGGAAACATCTCTCATAACATCAGGATGGGAAACAAGAATTGGAGGCTTCATGCTGGCTCCTTATTTATCAGTTTATCATCCAACTTATGTACTCCCCTTAAGTTTGTTTGTCAAAGAATGGAATATTAACCCTCTCCAGACTTCTATGCAGTGTTACAGAGGAAAAAAAGAAAGAGAAAACAACTTCTATTGTATTTAATAAATTATTATTAAGTTAGGCAGGCAAAAACTATATACATAGCATAGTTAAAAGTTCAAAAGACATATACATAAATGATGTGGTTATAACAATTAGGTTTACAAAAACAAAGATTTCAACCCTTATTATTCTGATTCACAATTTTTTTTTCAGAGAGAACAGGATACTCCATGAAAGGGAAGTGGTTTGCCTATAATCATTCAGGGTTTTGGTTTTGTTTGTGTTTTTGTGGCTTTTTGGTGTGTGTGGATGGTTGGTTGTTGTCCTTGGGTTTTGTTTTGTTTTGTTTTGTAAGCTCTAAGCCCAAACATGGGGCTTGAACTCAAGACCTGGAGCTCAAGAGTCACATTTTCTACCAACTGAGCCAGCCAGGCCCCCTCATTCAGATACTTAATAACTTTTCTCAGACCATTTTATTCCCCTTCTACTTCATCATGCCAAAATTAATGGTTAGGTTGTCACTAGGATGAAGGAATAAATATTTGTTTTCTACTAGTATGTACTCTACCTATTTTCTCTCCGTGTCTCATGTAACAGACTTGGGGCACCTGTCTATAAGAATATCCAACTCTAGAGTGCCTGGGTGGCTCAGTTGGTTAAGCGACTGCCTTCGGCTCAGGTCATGATCCTGGAGTCCCGGGATCGAGTCCCACATCGGGCTCCCTGCTCAGCAGGGAGTCTGCTTCTCCCTCTGACCCTCTTCCCTCTCGGGCTCTCTATCTCTCATTCTCTCTCTCTCAAATAAATAAATAAAATCTTTAAAAAAAAAAGAATATCCAACTCTACATCCACTCACCTCACTGCCTTTCTGCTGACTGGACTCCCAAGGTTAGAAGACTTCCAAATCTGGATCTCCATCCCCTTCAGCTTCATGTACCTTTTGGCTGTGATAGGCAATGACCTGATGATGGCAGTAGTGGTCTGGGACAGGAAGCTCTATGAACCCATGTATCTCTTCTTGGCCATGCTGGCACTCAATGATGTTCTCCTTTGCAACGTCACAGTGCCCAAAATGCTTCTTATTTTCTGGAAGGGACCTTCCCTAGCAACGTTTCCTGCATGTCTCACACAGATGTTTTTTGTTCATGCTCTCTTCCTCTCTGAGTCTGCTGTTCTCTTGGCCATGGCTTTTGATCGCTACGTGGCTGTCTGTGCACCACTCCATTATGCCACCCTACTTAGGGGCTCTCTCATCAGCAAGGTGGGCCTGGCTCTGGTGGCTCGGAGTGTGGCTGTGGTCATCCCTGGCATCTTCCTCATTCTCTGGCTGCATTTCTGTCGGAGCAACGTCATCCACCATACCTACTGTGAGAACATGAGCATTGCCAAATGGGCCTGTAATAGCTATGCCCTTAATAGCATTTATGGGCTCACGCTGCTCTCCTCACCACAGGGCTGGACTTTGTCTTCATCTCCCTGTCATACTGGCTAATCCTGAGGACAGTCTTCCAACTACCTTCCAGGGAAGCCTGGACAAAGGACTTTGGAACATGTGGAGCTCATATATGTGTCATCTTGATATTTTATACTCTGGCCTTCTTTTCCTTCTTTACCCATCACTTTGGAAATCATGTACCCAGGCATGTCCTTATCCTCCTGGCAAACCTCTACTTACTAGTGCCACCTACCATGAACCGCATTGTTTATGGGGCAAAGACAAAGGAGATAAGGATGCGTGTCCTAGGGCTCTGTAACCAACCAAAATGACCCAAGGGTTATGAAGCAACAAGGAATAGGTTTAGTCCAAGTTCGAAGATCAGGCCTAAATGTCAGTGTGAATCAACCCAGACAGATCTATCCCCGGAACATCTAACCTCCGGATAGAACTTAAAATATTCACATTTCCAAATGCTGCCTTCCTAGCACAGGGTAAACAGGAAGCTAACAGGCAAATGCTCCAGGAGTACCTCAACATATTAAGGTAATAACCAGTGGAATGTCACTGTAACAGCATAGGGGACTTTTGTACTACACAATGCCTCTCTTATGTTGATTTGCTATGGACAATCTTAGTTCAGATTCCAGCTTTATCATTGCATCCACAGAATGCAAAATATACAAATAATTTAATAAATATTTGTTAGAGATAAATGCATTAACATGATATGCTAAATGCTAATAATTTTACATAACAAATGCCCTAAATATGTCCTTATGTATTATATAGGACATACACTTTAAATACTTCTTTCCTTTCCTCTAAAATACCTTTCCCTTAGCTTGCAAAAAATGTCTGTTTCATATCTCCTTTACTACCTTATTGTAATAAAGACTCTTTTGGTTACACACAATAGAAAGTTACTCTGGTTAGGTTAAGTAAACAAAAAAGTGGGATCTGAGGAATGGAATGACATCCAAGGAATTTGAGTATCTATGACTCAGGAAGGACAAAAGTCAGGCCAATTGCCCCATCTTGGATCAGGTTAAAACTGCATGAATCTGTTACATCCTTTAACATTCTGATTAATGAGGATGAAACTGTGTCAGGGAAATTCTCAAAAAAAAAAAAAAAATCATGGCAAACCATCAGGATTATGTTTACTGGATTCATTTAGCTCTTTAAATAAATAAATACATGCAATTTTGCTAGTGTAGCTTTTCACACACCAAACCATCTTGCTAATTGAACTCTATAGTACCTGGGACAAACTTTATCATCTATAAATCTATCTGGCAAAATTCCTGGAATGTAATCCATTTTCTCCTCTAGAAAATATTCAACTGTTGATTAATAAAAGAGATGATCCCTGGCATCAGACAATAAAAACAATCATCATGAACATAACATAAACATATACATGATGTAGTGATTGAATTAATTGAATAGAATGCCTTCCAAATATTTATATTGTTATCATTCTCTTTATTAATGCATATGGCTATTTCTAGACTCTAAATTTATTCAGGTCATTTCCACACTATACATTTTTAAGGGAATCATGTTTTAATTATTTAAGATACCACATTGAATAACTGAATGACTAAGTGTGATAATGAAATATTTTGTGGCAATGCTTTGTATAGAAGACAATGCCAGACACTTTAATGACAAAGGGGATAGTGATTTCTGCTATTATCTTTTTCTTACTATTGTGCATTGCCACAAGGAGCCTTCTGCAGCATCAAGAGGATTAATGTTTAACCTAAAAGATAGCATTTGACATTATGAAAACAATTGCATTGCATTTTTGCCCAATGACTGGAGGTTAGAATACAAAAATGAATTATGATTTGGGTTTCTGGGTAACTTACACATTCTGCAAGAAGGCAGAGAATGTTTTCAAAAGGCAAAAAAATATTCACGACTTTGCTAAACAAGGTAATATGAGTAAGAGTGCCTCCTGATTTACAAATCCATATACAAATGAGAAAGATGCTTCAGTCATATTATTGTAGTTCTAGGAAGGAACAAGAGGCCTTCCTGTTTTTGGAGCACCAACTGCTTGCCAGAAGACTAAACTCCTGCCTTCATTAAGTTTCCAGAATAAGATGTTTCTGTTCTCAACTCCTAATACCACCTTGTCATTCATTCATTCATTCAGATATTCAATCACTCATCTCCTCACCAATTATATTTTATGGGAAGAATTATCTTAATTTTAAAAATATGTGCCTTCTAAATGTTTTTGGTAAAATATATTTTATGATTATAATGTAATTATAGTAATAAATTTAAGAAGGTAGTATAGTAAATAATAATTTGTATGCCCAAATATTGGGTTACCTATTCCTTTAAAATAGTTTTATTCATATGCAAAATGCAAAATAAGATGCAATAGCTTAAACATATTTCTGTTAACAACAACACCCTAAACAACTTGTATTTTTAGAGGTATGTTCAACATCCACAGGTTAAAAATATGTTTTGTAGGGCGCCTGGGTGGCTCAGTCAGTTAAGTGTCTGCCTTCAGCTTAGGTCATAATCCCAGGGTCCTGGGATCAAGTCCCACATCGGTTCTCTGATAAGTGGGGAGCCTGCTTCTCCCTCTCCCTCTGCTGCTCCCCTGCTTGTGCTTGCTTGCTCTCTCGCTCTCTCTGTCAAATAAATAAAATATTTAAAAATATATATTATATAAATTGTATTTGGAGTTCTTATTTTAAAAATGATTATCAATAGTTAAATGTTACTTATACAATGTCTAGCTGGTGGTAATGATCATTCTCAAAATTCTCACTTTTCTTATCAATTTTATTTAATTATTACACCAAATATTATCTAATTTTGATGTTTATATACCTTTCTTATTTTTAGTTGATGTCCCTTACTCAAGGTGAATGTGCTAAAAGGAGAGAAGTAATTAGAATTAGAAAGAAACAGGATAAAGGGTGGAAACAACATAGTTGAGTTGAAACCAGTTAGCAGAAATAAGTTGTAGATGTACTCCATGTGCCTGAAATTTGAAATCTTAATTTTCAGTTAGTAAACTCTCTTTATTATATTACATGTGGGTTCATGACATGTCAAATCTTTTCCTTCAAGACTTTTTTTTTAATATCCAAACTAGACATTCTTTTTCAATAATTGATTCAGTCCTTTTATCATTTATATATTCAAAAATTATTTAGTGTCACTTTTATGCCAAGCATAATATTCATGCTTACAGGCAGCAAACTCTTTGAAGCACAGTTATACTAGGTAGAACAAGATACATAAAATATATTACTTATTATTTCATAAGTATTTGGAACCAAAACACATTTTTAAAGTTTTATTTGTTTCCTTTGTTTATTTTCTTCTTTTGCACAATTATAGCCATACAAACTAAGAAAATTCAGTTGCATTTGCAAGTATTTTTATACAACCCTATGCACAGCCAGGTGCTAGATAATTTCAGAATTACAAGGAAAGATAGTTTTGTGTTTTGAAAAGAGTTCTAGATAAAGTTGTGGGACCTTAATATTTAGCTATTTCTGGCTACCACAAATTTATAAGTAGCTACACCCCAATGAGGTATATTGCTACATGAGTGAAATTCCTCATAGCCAGGGATACCAAAGATAATATTTTTTACATTTAAATAAATAGTATATATTAATTATTATTAAGATGCTTTTAACCTAGTGGATTATAATCACAGATTTCACATCACAATATCTGGAGTATTTCAAAAATTACAGGGTCCCAATTTTTATAAAATTAAAATAATTTCTAAAAATTAAGCAAGAGAAAAAATATGCATATTGTCCCTTTCTATTCCTGAGGAAACTAAATATCCTTAGGAAGGCAGAACATGTGTATAAACTTTTAAAAGATGCCAATACACCATGAGGATTGCTAACTACTGCTTTGAGCCCCAAAATATTTTATGTCAAGATAAGATTTTTCCCATTATTGAGAAAGAAGGAGAAAGTAGATATACAGACACATGTATATAACAAGAAGGATAATATTAAATTCCCTGACAAATAAAGAGTATCAGGAAGCAAAGATACATGGGTTTAATATATTTGATGAAAAATTAACAGATAAATGACCTTGGAAAGGATTGGAATTAGAAATGGAAGGAAATAGATGGAAATGATTTCTACCACACTCCACTCCAATATATTCATATTTAAAAAGAATTTATGAAGTACCTGTTAAGTCAAGCTGTATAGTCCCAATGGACACCATCTCTTCTATAGGCACTTCATAGATGCTCTGTTGGCTCTATTTCTGTTCCTTACTCTTTTGTTGGCAACTATGATACCAACATACCTATAGCACACAAATCAGTATGTGTTTAAATCATTTAGATCGATGCCATCATTGCCTTGAGGACATGCCTACATCACAGTAGAACTGATTTTTGTGGGGGAAACCAGGGGGAGGACTCCTTGGTGGATTTGTTTGGTCTTCAGACTACAGATGATTGGCTTGAGCACAGGTGGAACCAATAAGTAGACATGAGCCATGAAGACATGGATGAGGGAGAGGAGTGTTTGGCAAAAGGATGGACAATAGATAGCCCAATCATAGGAATATAAAAGATGAGTACAGCACAGATGTGGGATGCACACGTGCTGAGAGCCTTAAGTCTCCCCTCACGTGATGCAATTCTTAATATTGACTGAAGGATGCACATATAAGACAGAAAAATACCCAAAGAGTCCATGCCCCACAACACAGTGATTAGAATCAATCCATATATAACATTAAACTTGGTGTCAGCACAGGCAAGGCGAATCATGTCCTGGTGCAGACAATAGGAATGAGAAAGGATGTGGGAGTGGCAGAAAGGAAAGAAGGTCAGCCAGGCCAGAAGTGGAATCATGGCAAAAGCACTCTTAAGCAGGGCTGCAATTCCAATTTTAGTGATAAGTCTTAGGGTGAGAATGGTAGCATATCATAGAGGGTGGCAGATAGACACATAGTGGTCAAAAACCATGGCCAAGAGCACAGATGATTCTGTGAAGGTGAAAGTGTGAATAAAAAACATTTGGACCACACAGATACTGAACTGGATTTCCCTGGAAATGGACCACAACACCCTGAAGAGTGATATCATTGTGAGCATGGACATGCCCATGTCAGTGAGGGAGAGCATGGCCAGGAAGTAGTACATGGGGTCATGGAGCCTGGGGTCTGTCCAGACAATATGCAGGATGGTGCAGTTGCCCATTATTCCAACAAGGTAGAGGACACAGAATGGAATGGATATCCAGCGGTGAAATTCCTCATAGCCAGGGATACCTGTGAGATAGAATGTGGAGGTCAGGGTATTACTGGAGTTTAAGGTTGCCATGGAGCTCACTGTTAAAGCACAATCCAATTTCAGGATCCCACTCCAGTGGGAAGGCAACGATGAGATCAGCATCTGAGTCTGGAAAAAAAAACAAAACAAGTGGAACTTCGGTACTTTCTGTAAACACTCTTCCATTCATCCCCACATTTTTGCTCTGTCTTTCTTCATTGCACCGTTGAGCATGGTGAGTTAAGTAAAATATCTGCTTTATAACCACAAGGACCTTTCGTCTTGCCTCTCAGATGCAGACCAATTGACATCCTCTCTAAATATGGACAGTCTTCTTCTAAAGACACTTCAAGGAGCAGCACATACACAAAGGGTTCAAGATTACATCTTTCATTTTATAATTTTCTCCTAGAATTAACTTGGCAAGGGCTACTGATTTAACATTACTCTTTTTTTAATGACTCCTTCAGTGATTTACATACAAGGCCTTACTCTGCCTAAGCACATAGATTTTCAATAATACTAGAACACCTTGTGAGTTATCTTTACAGGATTTGGGCAATTATGGGTCAGCAGTACTTATTAACATAAGCAGGTCTTATTGATATATCCCCAGTTCTATAATTGAGGCCACGGGCTTGGTCTTGGAATAGCATTTCCAGGAGCTAAATATGGGTTAAAATACACTTAATTAAAACAATTTTGAATTTAAAAATTATAATAATGAAATATGGAATTTCAGATATGATCAGTCATTTAGAGTTGTACGTTTTACAAAAAAAAAGATTAAGTGCTATAAGGAAAGATAGAGTAGAAACTCATGCTTCAAAGCAAAAACAAAAGAAAATAAGATAACTAAAAAACTATAATGCTCAGAAAAAGCAAATGACATTCTTATGAAATCTTTGCCACTCAGAATAAATGTGAAAATATATTTCCCCCCAATAGATTCCAGTATTTCTTCTGTGGTCCAGAAAAACATCTCTGAAGTAAGAAAGATGAGCCACCTCTCAACATCCCACTTGCCCAGCACTCGCCAAGAATCCCTGCTCACCAGAATGCTGTTTTGAGAATTTACGATTCAGGAGACAGATTACTTCCCATTGTAAAAGAATAAACTGGTCTATTCCTATCATGTAAAGTCTACTTTGGTCCTTTGAAACTTCAAATCCCCTTCAATCTTCTTTAGCTCCACACAGATAAAACCTGAATTTAGCAGTTTTGACTGGAATGATTAATAATCACAATTTTCTAGGAAATGGAAGACCCATAATCAAGAAACCAAATAAGTAAATGCCAGAGATAAATTCATTCTCTCTGACTACTCATATTACAATTGAATACTGCTCACATATTGTATGACCTGGTGCCTATGGTCCTGTCATTTTCTTCAATTTGCCTGGCTTATTACCAACACAGTTCCTGCTTCTCTTGCCTTGGGCTTGTCTCCCTCACCTTCCTTTCTACCTTTCTAAACTTGTACTCATTACCTTTGATGCCAAGATTTTCCAATATTATTACTTCTTTTTGTTGATTATTTTCTAATATTTCATCCCTAATCCAAATGTAGAAATCAGCCTTCCTTTTACCTCACTGTTTAGTTAGTTCAGACCATTTCTCTGATTTTATAGTGCCTCTCTCCCTCTGCCAAGAAGGTGTGAACTTGAAGTTTAATTGAAAACTGGAAGATAGAAGATACCTGACCTGGAGGGCAGTCTGAAGCAGATCTTCTCCATGACTTTCTGATAAGGTTTTAGGATACAGCTGTCCACCATCCTCATCATTCAGACTCTCCCTCTGCTTCCACAAGCCTATCCATGTCGGGAATATTCTGGTTCCAACACTTCCTCACTTTTTATGTTGGACAAATGGCTTATTTTCCTCTGTAGCAAAATAGCCTCATCTGTGAATGGTAGATAAAAACAATTTGACAGGATTGTGCTTCAGATTAAAGGAGATCCTGTGGGTAAAATACTTAGCATAGAGCCTTACATATAAAGACCATAAAATAATAGCGATAATGATGACAGACAACAATGACAATAACAATATTTCTTTGAAGTGTAATGGGAGGTAGGAAGATATGAGGAGACACTGGAGTATCCTTCCAGAGAGGAAACACCCTGAGTGGGCATCTCACAAAAGTGATCTAGGTTGTCTGAGTGGTAGGAAAGGAAGGATATCAGATTCATCTCTGTTTCATCCAGTTAAAATTCAGTATAGCCATAGGTATAAATGGCTTCATGTTTTTTTCTCTACCCCCAAATTCTTCTGGTGATTTGATGGCTTTATTTATATACTTTTCATTCTATTCATTGCCAATTTGGGAAGAAAAAAAAAGATACATCCCAGGATAAAATGGGACGTTTCTCCAAGAAAAGGAATGAGATTTGGGACTACCATGAGCCTGGAATCTGAGAAGCCATGTTAGTATCCTGAAGTTGCCACAACATATATTCACTAATATTCCACATATTCACTAGGATGTGCTCTGCCTATTATTCCACAACCCCTTCTATTGTGACATGGGTTCATTTTGACTGCCTAATTCCTATTGCTTCTGATCCTCTAATTTCAAATGCATTCACATGGCCTTGTGATGTCTTCTACCATTCCTCAGAGGAGGAGGATGGAGTTTGAAGAGTTAATTTATAAACTCAAAAATCAGAAGAAGTTGTAATTTGGGATTTAGACCTCTGAGTTGCAATTAATGTCATATTAAAAAGCACTGATACTTGGAATTCTAAGGGACTTTGAAGGTTATCTGATACAATATCAATCACACTCTGGAATCTCCATTCTGTCATGTCAGAAAAATAAATTATCACCCCGTGTAAGTATCATATCTTGCCCATGGACACAGATACCACCTACCATAAAGGTCTAAGGTATCTCGGGCAAGTCCAATCTGAAAAGTCTGACCGAGTCTGGCTTGAATACTGTAAGAATGCGAGGATGTAATATATATATATATACACACACACATACACATACACACACACAATGGAATATTATGCAGCTATCAAAAAAAACCCCAAATCTTGCCATTTGCAATGACATGGATGGAACTAGAGGGTATTATGCTAAGCAAAATAAGTCAATCAGAGAAAGACATGTATCATATGACCTCACTGATATGAGGAATTCTTAATCTCAGGAAACAAACTGAGGGTTGCTGGAGTGGTGGGAGGTGGGAGGGATGGGGTACCTGGGTGATAGACATTGGGGAGGGTATGTGCTATGGTGAGCACTGTGAAGTGTACAAGACTGTTGAATCACAGATCTGTACCTCTGAAACAAATAATACATTATATGTTTAAAAAAAAAGCAGAAGATAGTAGGAAGGGAAAAATGAAGGGGGGGAAATCGGAGGGGGAGACGAAACATGAGAGACTATAGACTGAGAAAAAACTGAGGGTTCTAGAGGGGAGGGGCGTGGGGGGATGGGTTAGCCTGGTGAAGGGTATTAAAGAGGGCACGCACTTAATGGAGCACTGAGTGTTATACGCAAACAATGAATCATGGGACACTACATCAAAAACTAATGATGTAATGTATGGTGATTAACATAATAAAATAAAATTTAAAAAAATAATGAGCATGAACAACAGAAGTATTTTGGTGAGAATTCTGTCCTGTGATGACCTGAGAACCTTTCCCTTCTGGAACAGTCTCCTGGTCCTCATCCTCACTGGGTGTCCACCCTCCTCTCTTTTGTCTCTCAAGCCCCCCTCCATGTTTTCCTCTTACCTCCCACTTTTATTGTCGCCAGTCCTCACATACCTGGCAGAATAGTTCCTCTTGTCATTAGAGACCGTTCTAATTCTCAGAGAAGGAAGGATCAGTTCATAAGTCTTCCTCCAGTCTTCTGAGACATGAGGCCCCAGGACAGATGTAGGACAGTGTGCGCATGTAATCTTGTCCGTTCAGTTCGGTATCTGTCCATCACTCAGGCTGCAACAGGGGATGGCAGTTTGTGAATACAAGGGCAAGAAGGCTATTGAGATTCTCTAATGCTTATTGCCTCAATGCCTGGAACAAAGGAGGTAGTGCAACCTTTGATAAAATACTAATTTGTATCCAGAATATGATGGGGCAGTAAAGATTTTTGGGTATGGTGTAGCCAGTGAGAGGGCCTTGTTAAATATTTAAACTGGGGAGGGACATAGAGTCTGTGCGCTAAGAGCTAGAAGCGACTCTAGTTCAGTTCTATTATTATACACTGGATAACAATGAGATTCAGTTATGTGATCTGCCTCCCTGAAAATCATACAAGAGTGGGTATATGGAAATTTGTGTTCTTTCCACTCAATTCTGCTGTGAATTTAAAACTGCTAAAAAATAAAATCTACACTTAAAACCACATAAAAAGCAATAAAACCAAAGTTATCCCACAGATCTGATTGGCTGGAGTGGTCCCTTCTTCATTGTGCCATAGAGTTCTTTTTTTTTTTAATTTTTAAATTTAATACCCATCACCAGGCTAACCCATCCCCCCACCCCCTCCCCTCTAGAACCCTCAGTTTATTTCTCAGAGTCCATACTCCCTCATGGTTCGTCTCCCCCTCTGATTTCCCCCTCTTCATTTTTCCCCTCTACTATCTTCTTCTTTTTTTTTTAACATACATTGCATTATTTGTTTCAGAGGTACAGGTCTGTGATTCAACAGTCTTACACAATTCATAGCGCTCACCATAGCACATACCCTCCCCAGTGTCTAATACCCAGCCACCCCCACCACTTCAGCAACCCTCAGTTTCTTTCCTGAGATTAAGAATTCCTCATATGGGGGGGGGCGGGGCAAGACGGCAGAGGCGTAGGAGACCTGGATTTCGTCTGGTCTCAGGAATTCAGGTGAATAGGGATCAAACCATTCTGAACACCTACAAACTCAACAGGAGATCGAAAAAGAGAGTGGCAACAACTCTCTGAACAGAGACACGAGCACTTACTGGAAGGTAGGATGTGAGGAGAAGTGAATCCGAGGCGATATTTGGGAGGAGAGACGGCGGAGGAGGGGGCCTCCGTCGGCCACTTCTGGCAAGTGATAGAGCTGCGGAGCACAAAATTGGAACTTTTAGAAGTCGGCTCCGCTGACGGATGTCGCTGCAGTGGCTAAGCAGGGGATGGAACCCTCGTGGGACAGTGTGGTCTCAGGACCCTCGGGATCACAGAAAGACCAGGGGTACCTGAGTGCAGCAGAGCTCCCAGGTATGGGAGCGGGGAAGCCGGCTGCAGACACGGACCTGAGGTGTGGGCTCTCAGCTCCGAGTTGCCATAAACTGTGATCCGCAGCCAGTCGGGCCAGTGCTCCTCCAGCAGGGTCCCAACAAGCAGCAGATCCAGGGAGACTCCCCTTCCTCCCCAGAGAGGAGTGGCACGAGAGCACACTGCAGGGATCTGCTGTGTTTGGAGACTCCACATGGGGTCGGGTGCCAGAGATAGAAACCCTCGGTCACAGGCCGGGTGAGCACGGAGTGCGGCCGGAGACCGGGGACACGGGAGTGACTGCTTTTCTCTGGGGGCGCACTGAGGAGCGGGGCCCGAGCTCTCAGCTCCTCTGGGTGGAGATTGGGAGGCCACCATTTTTGCCTTGGTCCTCCAATGCTATACCGAGAGCTTGCAGGGAACAAACACTCCTGAGAGCAAACCTGAGAAGCTTGCTTAGCCCAGACTGACAAGGGCGGGGCAATTCCGCCTCCGGCAAAGACATTTGGGAACCACGGCAACAGGCCCCTCCCCCAGAAGATCAGCACGAACAGCCAGCAAGCCAAGACCAAGTTTACCGATCAAGGGGAACCGGAGAACTCCAGCGCTAGGGGAATACTGCACATAGAATTCATGGCTTTTTTTACCATGATACATTAGTTTTTCAAAGTTAAGTTTAAAAAAATTTTTTTTAATTTTTCTTTTTCCCTTTTTCAACAAACATCTTATCAATCCCTTTTTTAAAAAAACGTTTTTTATTTTTCATTTTAGAGTCATATTTTATCCCTTCATAGTAGTTACCCTTATTTTTGGCATATATATATAAGTTGTTCTCTCTTTAAAATTTTGAGATACAGTTTCTTCTAACAAATCAAAATATACACTAAATAAAGAGTGTATGGCTTTGTTCGAGTCTCCTGCCTGATCACATTCTCTCCCTTTTTTTTCTTTTTTTTTCTTAAATCTTCTTCTATCCTTTTTCAAATAACTTCTTATCTTATCAATTCCTTTTAAAAATCTTTTATAATTTTCATCTTTACAGTCATCTTCCATTCCTTCATTGTATCAACCCTTATTTTGTACAGATATAAGTCTTTCTTCCTTTAAAATTTTAGGAGGCACTTTTTTCTATCAGACCAAAATATGCCCAAAATCTAGTGTGTGGCACTGATCTATGCACTAGACTGATCATATTTGATCATATTCTGTTTTTTTATATTGTTCTGTTTTTGTTTTGTTTTTGTTTTCTCTTTCTTTTTTCTTTCTTTCCCTTTCTTTTCCCCTCGTTTCAGGTCTTTTCGGATTTCTATAGAGTATATTTGCTGGGAACTTTGTTAACCTGTTAGCATTTTGTTCTCTCATTCATCTATTCTCCTCTGGACAAAACAACAAGACGAAAAAAATCACCTCAACAAAAAGAACAAGAGGTAGTACTGTCAGCCAGGGACCTACTCAATATGGACATTAGTATGGTGTCGGACCTAGAGTTCAGAATCATGACTTTAAAGATACTAGCTGGGCTTGAAAAAAGAGTGGAAGTTATTAGAGAAACCCTTTCTGGAGAAATAAAAGAACTAAAATCTAACCAAGTCGAAATCAAAAAGGCTATTGATGAGGTGCAATCAAAAATGGGGGCACTAACTGCTAGGATAAATGAGGCAGAAGAGAGAATCAGCGATATAGAAGACCAAATGATGGAAAATAAAGGGGCTGAGAAAAAGAGAGAGAAACAACTACAGGATCACGAGGGCAAAATTCGAGAGATAAGCGATACAATAAAACAAAACAACATTAGAATAAATGGGATCCCAGAAGAAGAAGAGAAAGAGGGGCAAAAGATATATTGGAGCAAATAATAGCAGAGAATTACCCTAATGTGAGGAAGGAAACAGGCATCAAAATCCAGGAGGCACAGAGAACCCCTCTCAAATTCAATAAAAATAGGTCAAGACCCCGACATCTAATAGTAAAACTTACGAGTCTCAGAGACAAAGAGAAAATCCTGAAAGCAGCTCAGGAGAAGAGATATGTAACCTACAATGGTATAAATATTAGATTGGCAACAGACCTATCCACAGAGACCTGGCAGGCCAGAAAGGACTAGCATGATATCTTCAGAGCACTAAATGAGAAAAATATGCAGCCAAGAAAACTATATCCAGCTAGGCTGTCATTGAAAATCGAAGGAGAGATAAAAAGTTTCCAGGACAGAGAGGCGGAGCAAGATGGCGGAGGAGTAGGAGACCTAGATTTCGTCTGGTCTCAGGAATTCAGCTGAATAGGGATCAAACCATTCTGAACACCTACGAACTCAACAGGAGATCGAACAGGAGAGTAGCAACAACTCTCTGAACAGAGAAGCGACCACTTACTGGAAGGTAGGGCGTGCGGAGAAGTGAATCCGAGGCGATATTCGGGAGGATAGACGGCGGGGGAAGGGCCTCCGCCGGCCGCTTCTGGAAAGTGATAGAGCCGCGGAGCATAAAATCGGACTTTTTAGAAGTTGGCTCGGCGGAGGGACGTCGCTGCAGTGGCTAAGCGGGGGGTGGAATCCTCCCGGGACAGTGTGGTCTCAGGACCCTTGGGGTCACAGAGAGACCGGGGGTGCCTGAGTGTGCCAGAGCTCCCAGGTATCAGAGCAGGGAAGCCGGCTGCAGATACAGAGCAGAGTCGCGGGCTCTCAGCTCGGGGTTGCCATAAACTGTGATCTGCGGCCCAGTCGGGGCACGGCTCCCCCAGCAGGGACCCAACAAGCAGCAGATCCAGGGAGACTCCCCTTCCTTCCCTGGGAGGAGCGGTGCGGGAACGCACCGCAGGGATCTGCTGGGTTTGGAGACTCCACACGGGGTCGGGTGCCAGAGATAGCAACGCTCGGTCACAGGCCGGGTGAGCACGGAGTGCGGCCAGAGACCGGGGACACGGAAGTGACTGCTTTTCTCTGGGGGCACACTGAGGAGCGGGGCCCCGAGTTCTCAGCTCCTCCGAGTGGAGATTGGGAGGCCACCATTTCTGCCCTGGTCGTCCAAAGCTGTACCGAGAGCTTGCAGGGAACAAAAGCTCCTGAGAGCAAACCGGAGCAGCTTCCTTAGCCCGGACCGACAAGGGCGGGGCAATTCCACCTCCAGCAAAGACATTTGGAAACCACAGCAACAGGCCCCTCCCCCAGAAGATCAACACAAACAGCCAGCAAGCCAAGACCAAGTTGATCGATCAAGGAGAATAGGAGAACTCCAGTGCTAGGGGACTACTGCACATAGATTCATGGATTTTTTTTTTTTTTACCATGATTCATTATTTCATCAAAGTTAATTTTTGTTGACTGTTTTTTTTTTTTATTTTTCTTTTTCCCTTTTTCAACCAACATCTTATAAATCCCTTTTTAAAAAAAAAAAAAACATTTTTTATTTTTCATTTTTAGAGTCATATTTTATCCCTTCATAGTAGTTACCCTTATTTTTGGCATATATATATATAAGTTGTTCTCTCTTTAAAATTTTGAGGTACAATTTCTTTTAACAGATCAAAATATACCCTAAATCACTAGTGTATGGCTTTGTTCTAGTCTCCTGCCTGCTCACATTCTCTCCCTTTTTCCTTTTTTTTTTCTTAAATCTTCTTTCTTTTTTTCAAACAACTTATCTTACCAAGTCCTTTTATAAAATCTTTTATAATTTTCATCTTTACAGTCATCTTCCATCCCTTCATTGTATCAACCCTTATTTTGTACATATATGTCTTTCTTCCTTTAAAATTTTAGGAGGCACTTTTTTCTAACAGACCAAAATACGCCCAAAATCTAGTGTGTGGCACTGATCTATGCACTAGCCTGATCATATTTGATCATATTCTGCATTTTTTGTATTGTTTTGTTTTTGTTTTTATCTTTTTTTTTTCTTTTTCTCTTTCTTTTTTCTTTCTTTCCCTTTCTTTTCCCCTGGTTTCAGGTCTTTTCTGATTTGTATACAGTATATTTGCTGGGGACGTTGTAAACTTGTTAGCATTTTGTTCTCTCATTCATCTATTCTCCTCTGGACAAAATGACAAGACGAAAGAAATCACCTCAACAAAAAGAACGAGAGGTAGTACCGTCAGCCAGGGACCTACTCAATAAGGACATTAGTACGATGTCGGACCTAGAGTTCAGAATCATGACTTTAAAGATACTAGCTGGGCTTGAAAAAAGCGTGGAAGTTATTAGAGAAACCCTTTCTGGAGAAATAAAAGAACTAAAATCTAACCAAATCGAAATCAAAAGGACTATTGATGAGGTGCAATCAAAAATGGGGGCACTAAATGCTATGATAAATGAGGCAGAAGAGAGAATCAGCGATATAGAAGACCAAATGATGGAAAATAAAGAGGCTGAGGAAAAGAAAGAGAAACAACTACAGGATCACGAGGGCAGAATTCGAGAGATAAGTGATATGATAAGACGAAACAACATTAGAATAATTGGGATCCCAGAAGAAGAAGAGAGAGAGAGAGGGGCAGAAGGTATATTGGAGCAAATTATAGCAGAGAACTTCCCTAATGTGAGGAAGGAAACAGGCATTAAAATCCAGGAGGCACAGAGAACCCCTCTCAAAATCAATAATAATAGGTCAACACCCCGACATCTAATAGTAAAACTTACGAGTCTCAGAGACAAAGAGAAAATCCTGAAAGCAGCTCGGGAGAAGAGATATGTAACCTACAATGGTAGAAACATTAGATTGGCAACAGACCTATCCACAGAGACCTGGCAGGCCAGAAAGGACTGGCAAGATATCTTCAGAGCACTAAACGAGAAAAATATGCAGCCAAGAATACTATATCCAGCTAGGCTATCATTGAAAATAGAAGGAGAGATAAAAAGCTTCCAGAACAAACAAAAACTAAAGGAATTTGCAAACACGAAACCAGCCCTCCAAGAAATATTGAGAGGGGTCCTCTAAGCAAAGAGATAACCTAAAAGCAGCAAAGAGCAGAAACGAACACAGACAACAGACAGTTACCAGTCACCTTACAGGTAATACAATGGCACTAAATTCATACCTTTCAATAGTTACCCTGAATGTAAATGGGCTAAATGCCCCAATCAAAAGACACAGGCTATCAGATTGGATTAAAAAACAAGACCCATCCATATGCTGTCTGCAAGAGACTCATTTTAGATGCAAAGACACCCCCAGATTGAAAGTGAGGGGGTGGAAAACCATTTACCATGCTGACGGACACCAAAAGAAAGCTGGGGTGGCAATCCTTATATCAGACAAACTAGATTTTAAAACGAAGACTGTAATAAGAGATGAGGAAGGACACTATATCCTACTTAAAGGGTCTATCCAACAAGAAAATCTAACAATTGTAAATATCTATGCCCCGAACATGGGAGCAACCAATTATATAAGGCAATTAATAACAAAAGCAAAGAAACACATTGACAACAATACAATAATAGTGGGGGACTTTAACACCCCCCTGACTGAAATGGACAGATCATCTAAGCAAAAGATCAACAAGGAAATAAAGACTTTAAATGACACACTGGACCAAATGGACTTCATAGACATATTCAGAACATTCCATCCCAAAGCAACAGAATACACATTCTTCTCTAGTGCCCATGGAACATTCTCCAGAATTGATCACATCCTAGGTCACAAATCAGGTCTCAACCAGTACCAAAAGATTGGTATCATTCCCTGCATATTTTCAGACCACAATGCTTTGAAACTAGAACTCAACCACAAGAGGAAAGTCGGAAAGAACTCAAATACATGGAGGCTAAAGAGCATCCTACTAAAGAATGAATGGGTCAACCAGGAAATTAAAGAAGAATTAAAAAAAATTCATGGAAATCAATGAAAATGAAAACACAACTGTTCAAAATCTTTCGGATGCAGCAAAGGCAGTCCTGAGAGGAAAGTATATAGCAATACAAGCCTTTCTCAAGAAACAAGAAAGGTCTCAAATACACAACCTAACCCTACACCTAAAGGAGCTGGAGAAAGAACAGCAAAGAAAGCCTAAACCAAGCAGGAGAAGAGAAATCATAAAGATCAGAGCAGAAATCAATGAACTAGAAACCAAAAGAACAGTAGAACAGATCAACGAAACTAGGAGCTGGTTCTTTGAAAGAATTAACAAGATTGATAAACCCCTGGCCAGACTGATCAAAAAGCAAAGAGAAATGACCCAAATCAACAAAATCATGAATGAAAGAGGAGAGATCACAACCAACACCAAAGAAATACAAACAATTATAAGAACATATTATGAGCAACTCTATGCCAGCAAATTAGATAACCTGGAAGAAATGGGTGCATTCCTAGAGATGTATCAACTACCAAAATTGAACCAGGAAGAAATAGAAAACCTGAACAGACCTATAACCACTAAGGAAATTGAAACAGTCATCAAAAATCTCCCAAGAAACAAAAGCCCAGGGCCAGATGGCTTCCCAGGGGAATTCTAACAGACATTTCAAGAAGAATTAATACCTATTCTCCTGAAACTGTTCCAAAAAATAGAAATGGAAGGAAAACTTCCAAATTCATTTTATGAGGCCACCATTACCTTGATCCCAAAACCAGACAAAGATCCCATCAAAAAGGAGAATTACAGACCAATATCCCTGATGAACATGGATGCAAAAATTCTCACCAAAATACTAGCCAATAGGATCCAACAGTACATTAAAAGGATTATTCACCACGACCAAGTGGGATTTATCCCTGGGCTGCAAGGTTGGTTCAACATCCGCAAATCAATCAACGTGATACAATACATTAACGAAAGAAAAAACAAGGGTCATATGATCCTCTCAATAGATGCAGATAAAGCATTTGACAAAGTACAGCATCCTTTCTTGATCAAAACTCTTCAGAGTATAGGGATAGAGAGTACATACCTCAATATCATAAAAGCCATCTATGAAAAACCTACAGCGAATATCATTCTCAATGGGGAA